>NC_077230.1:67678777-68053777 GCF_027887165.1 Monodelphis domestica
AGCCCTTCCTCGTCCTCAAGGGTTGGATTGGCGAGCCTGGAGTGGGTGGGAGGAGGTCCCATCGGAGCAGTATTTTCCTGACTGGCTATCATCGAATCACTGACTTGTGGCTCTGCTTCCCTCTGACTTTCCTGAGTGATGAGGTCACCGGAGCTCATGAAAATCCAACTGGTATTTTTGTCAAGATCCCTAAAAGGATGCATTGTGCATGGGCCTAACAGAGGGGCTGTATGCCCAGGGTCACTAGACTGGGTGTTTGCGTGCCCTCTGGTGGTGAGACCCAACAGCTGGCTGGTGGGTGGCTGGAGCCAGTTCCTATCGGCTGTGGAGGAGGAGGAGGAGGGAAGGAAGGAGGGAGGTACAGGCTGAGGGGGTGCCTGCTGAAATAGAAGCTAAAATGAGCTCAATAGTCAGTGTGGCTCCCTCAATCAGCGCTTTGCATGGAGAGTGTGCAAGCATCTATTTATAAGCTAAAATCCACCATTATCTTCCTTTTTTAGGATGCAGAGATCCATTACCAGGCTCTGCAGGGGAGAGGAAGCCACAAGGAGCTTCTCCGCCAGCACTAACCCAGTGGGAGAGTCAGGCCGCCTCTCCAATCGCTTCCTAGCTCTGGCCTGTTCTAGCTGCCAATTTAGGCTTTGAGATAGTGTGTGGTAACTAGTGCATACAATACACAAAGCCCACATCTGTCCCTGTGACAGCCCCCAGGAGACAGAATCCTGCCTGCTCCTTGCAAGTGGGAAATCTTTAGCCTTTTAACAAAACAGACGTGCGTGCGTGTGCGTGTGCGTGGTGTGATGGGTCTGTCTCCTGGCGACGTCACGACTTTCTCTGAAGTGCAGTGGTCTTATTTTGGCAGGGGGGCTGGAACCCTTGCTACCTGCCCATAGTTTCCCCAACTCGCTTTCGCCTAGGCAGGCATTCCTCCCACCCTGCCCTAGATGATGTTGTTTCTGAAAATAGCTGCAATTTTCCCCTGCAAGAGAAGTGATGGGAATGGATTTGATCTAGGAGCTCTTGATTGCCTTATACTGTTAAGTCCTTATTTGCTTCAGTGAATTATGTGCTCGTGGAATCCAGGAAGACTGAACTGAAATCTTGGACATTTCTTTCCTGGGTTTTTCACCAGAGTATTGTCCAAGCAAGGCTTCGAGCCCAGACTGACAGCCAAAACAATAGGGACTTTGACAAAGTCCTGGTGTTGCCTAAGCCAGGCATCAGACACCAGACTCAGTACTGAAAGAAAAGAAGCCTGATACCAGGCTGGACCAATGCCAAATGCCTGTTCCATGGATTAGAGAATATCCTGGGAATCCTCATTCCCCATTCCCCAATCTCCTGGGCTGTGACTACAGAAGGGATGCCAAGCTACAGTCTCGGGGCACTCAAATCTCCAGGCTAGTCTTTGCCCACACTACCACCGGCATCTCCCCGATGTCTGGAGAGGGAACTTTTATACCTGTTCCATCCTCCATCAACACAAGTGGCTTAGAAGATTGAAAAGCACTCATCCCATGGATACTTCTCCAGACTCATGGCTAGCAAATTGCAGCCTCCAGTTTCTCTACTGCCCTCCTCCTTTCCCCTCTCTCCATAATTTTGTTTCCATTCTATTCAATCCTGATACTCCTCTCACCCTCTTTCTTCTTCAATCTTTCATTTCCATTGTGTCTTCTGGGCTTCTGGCTCAGTCTTTCATTAATTGCTCTTTAACCTTAACTCTTCTTTTGAATGTTCATTCCATTATTTTGTGTTCACAGGAACCTTCCTCTTGGAAGACTTCTCCTTCCTGGTCACGCTATCCACTTGTCCTTCAGCCCCTGTCCCAGGTTCACCCAAATGGATCAGGTACAAGAGTTGGCCTATTTATTTTGTCCCACCTCCCTGTTCACCCAGCCAGTGACCCTTACCCAGCCCTCATTTCTGTCCCAAAAGAATCTATATTTAGTCACTTCATCTATCCATTGACTCCTACTCTCCTTTTCCCTTCCAGTGTCCTACCAGCTTTCATACCATGACAGTTTTAAACCTGGATCAATCCCATCATGTAATTTCTTTGTAGAAATGAACTCCTAAATGTCCATAAAAGAAATCGAATCACCACACTGAGTAGATTCATTATCAATACCATTAGCAAGAGTAGGACCTCACTGCTAAATGACCAAACTCTTATTCTTTCTTAAGTCTATACCTCACCCCTTTCTCTGGTGGTTCCAAAACTTGAATTCTCTCCAATACCTCCCTTTCAGCAAGTGCCCTCATCACCTGCTTTACTGAGAAGATCAAGTCCATCCACCATGAGGTCCCTCATTTCCCTAATCACACACTCAGAACCCTTCCTCTACATTTTCAAACATACTCAGAGATCAGGAGTGTTTGATTTTTCACCTTTGTATCTCCTCTAAGTGTCAAGCACGGTGCCTCATACATAATAGACAAAGAATAAATGTCTCGATTGAATTTAATTTTTTAGAAGTGACTACATCACTGTACTGGTTGAAGAGATTTCCAAGTAAGCCATTTGTATAGTCATTGGCAAAATTATTTATTTTTCCAAGTTGAAGATACCATGTAAGTAGTCAATCAATCACTCAACAAACATTTAGTATGTGCCTACTGTGTTCCAGGCACAGGACTAAGAACCGAGGGTACAAAAAAACAACAACAACGTACAACAAGAACAAATCAATCCCTGCTCCCTGGGAGCTCACAGTCCAATATGTGTGATGGCAAGAAAATAACTATGTTGAATCAAGATCTCTAAAGGGTAAATTGGGGGTAGTCTCAGAAGAAGGCACTAAAATGCAAGGAGGACAAGGAAAATCTTTTTGCAGAAGGTTGAATCTTAGCTGGCACTTGAAGGAAGCCAAGAGATAGAGGTGAAGGAGAGAAAGTTCCAGAGCTGGGGAACAACCAGTGAAGGTAAAATACTGGGGGCATGTTTTGTGTGAGGAACAGCCAGGAGGACAACATCACTAGATCATAGAATAGATGGAAGGAGAATTAGGTGTTGGAAGACTGGAAAGGTGGGAAGGACCTGAAAAGCCAAACGTTGGATTTCCCTCAGAGATGTCTAGAATACCAAGTTTATATCACAGGTAACCTTCAGAGTCAGCTCTCTATCCACTACTCCACACTGCTGTCACTAACAATACTAAAGCATGTTATCAGGACATAGTGGAGTGGTTGTTATGGATTTACCTCCTAAACAAGCAGCAAAGGTTTCCTAAGAAGCAGATTATTATAGCTTCAATGTTAGCTACTTTCAATACCTGGCATGTATCAATATCAGAATAATATCATCATATACTGGGAACTGGGCAGCTAAGTGGCACCATGGAAAGAAAACTGAGTCTGGAGTCAGGAAGATTCATCATCCTGAGTTCCAACTGTGTGACCCCTGGACAAGTCATTTAACCTTGTGTGTCTCAGTTTCCTCACCTGCAAAATGAGCTAGAGAAGGAAATGGCCAACCACTCCAGTATTTTTGCTAAGAAAATCCCAAACTGCATCACAAAGAATGAGACACAACTAAAACAACTAAACAACAACAAAATATTGAGAGTTGGAAAGGACCAGAGGCCATTAGAGATGAAGAAATTTAGGACCCCCCAAAGTCAAATAGTTTGCCCAAGGTCACACAGGTAATTAGTGGCAGAATCAGGATTTGAATTGAGATCTTCTCATTCCAAATCTACTGCCCTCCCCACTGTGGCTGTGCCATACTGGATCTAAAAGCACTAGTTAATTACAAACTGTTGTTTAGGGAGTCCTGACCAAGATCATCAGTAGGAAATGGGAGAAGAAAAATAGAAGGAGGCGGATAGGGCTAAGGAGAAAGTAAGCAGAAGGAAATGAGGCAAATCCGTTCCTTAAAAAGGGGTTAAATATTTACTGACTAGAAAAGCAACTTGTTAGCGTCTTGATAAGCTGTTTCTAAGGACCTAACTTCACAGCAGTTATTTCCCCAGCAGTTCTAAAGAGGAGAACTAAGGCATATCAGCAACACATAATATTTAATAGATTCTGGCGCAATAAAGGAGTAAATTATAGGAAAATGCAAAGCTCAGTAGTGTAAATAGAAGGGATTGTTCTGTTTACTTATAGCAATTCTGCTCTAATGAGGTGGAGCAATGACATGGGGAGGGCACTGTTCACTTCCTTTTGGGTAGAGATGCAAATTGGCACTATTACTTTTTTCCAGAGAGCAACCTGGCAACAGAGGACAAGGCTATTTAACTGACCACACCTCTGACCTGGTCTTCTCACTATGGAGATTATAAACCAAGGAAGTCATTACCAAGAAACAAAGAACTATTTGTCTACAGATATCTGTAGCTGCATTACAATACCATGAATAGGAAATGTCACAAAGCAACCTAAGGGCTAAACCACTGGGTATTGGTTAAAATGACTGTGTCTCTTTCTCCACCATTTTCCTTTGGCCCTCTCACTCTCCTTTATGTTATGTATCTGTGTACATGTTGTTGTAGATGCCCATGAACTCCTAACCCCTCACCCTAGTCTATCATTTCCCTGAAGAAGAGGATTGTGTTACTTTTTCTCTAAAACCCTTCCCTTCTGTCTTAGTATCAGTTCTAATACAGAAGGGCCACAAGAGCTAGGCAATTGGGGTTAAGTGACTTGCCCATGGTCACACAGGTATAAGGATAATTTTAGGGTGGTGACCTAATCTAAATTAATTTGTTCACCAGAGAAAATCCCAAATAAAATACCCAAGTCAGTTTGGAAATTTATGGTGATTTTAATTAATATAGAGGGAAGGAATTAAGGAGAAGAGAGAGAAAGCGGGTATAGGATTTCTCCCACCTGGCCTGTGCCAGGGGGAGTTCAAAGACCTCCACCAGGAGGTGTTTGAAGAATATTAGAGGCTTTTCTAAGAGGATAGTGTTTGGAAGGTAAAGGAGAAAAGAATCAGTCTAAACTCCAAGAAAGCTCAGTGAAGATGCCTCACCTGAACTAGGTTACTAAGCTTCTCCCAGTATAGTATCAAGGAAAACTCACCGTCAACCCTGGACAATAGCTGCCACCATGCCAAGATGCTGAAACACTCAGCAGGCTGCCACCAGAGCCACCTCTCCATGAAAACAGGCTGGATAGAGGAAGTGACGCAAAATATATAGATGATTTTTACATCACTTTCCTACATCTCACATGTACCAATGGTAGTTTAAGCTTGATTTAGGACAGCCCAGGGGTCTGTCAGTTGTTTCTGATTCATCATTTGCTAGCACATGTCTGTCATAGGCCATCCTCCTAAATACTTAATCCTTAAGTATGGGTGTAGACATTCCCGTTTTTGTTAGACAAAGTAGGGTGGAGTAATCTAAAGTTCACAATCCTCCTGGTGATGATTGGGAGACTAGTCTCCCCAATTGATCACTAAACATAATCATCCTGCATCTCCAAATTTTCTAACTGCAGGTGCATACATAATTTCACCTTCTAAGAGGAAATTACAATAGTTAGATAGAAGAAGGAAATAGAAGAAAGGCAGACAGCAAAACCAATGTTTGCTGGGTACATTGACATGTACTTTTGGCATAAGAGTATACATTCAAATAAATGTTCAATCAAACTTCAGTTCAATCAATCACACCCAAAGTTCATTCTGGATCTTCTTGATATAGTGTAGGTTTTCTGGCATCTTTCTGCAACAAGTCATTCTCTGGATTTAGGAGTTAGCAAGCTTCTTTCCTTGAAGATCTTTTCTTGAACAAAATTTCAATATCTTGGATTTTTATTAAAATACAATACCCCCCTGAAGTGGGTGTTAAGAAACATCCAGTTCAGTTCAGGATGCATGGTTGAGTTATGGGGGTGTATGAGTTAATTATCAAAAGAAGAGAAAAACAAAAACCAAAAACATAAAGAAGAGAAAAAAATGGAAGAAAGTTAAACTTTTGGAGAAAAGGGAAAAAAATTCAAAATAGGCCCTTATTTGGGTTTAATAAATTTCTAACAGGCCCTTGTATTAGGGTGCAATTAAAGTAATTTCTAATCCCACAAGTCTGTAGGACAGAATGCAGTAATCTTTCACTTACCCATTTGCGGCCAAGACACAGGAAGTTGCCATACTATAAGAAAGAAAAAGAACTAGAATTTTGTTTTGATAGGGAACTGTCATTCCCTGGTCTGATTTTTTTTTGTCATTCTCAGGAATATGGGGAGCCAGGATGATAGTCAAACTTTGGTATTTGTCTATGGATTATTATCTCCAATGCATATGATAGGATACAGTCAATCAGTCTCAATAGAAGATGCTCTCTTTACATGTGAGCAATGAATCCAAGAGTCCTTCTCTCCAATCTTTATAGATGTTGGAGTAGTTAACAATATTTGGAATGGCCCTTCCAAGGAAAGCTGAGTTGCTCCAGTATGCTGGAAATTCTTAATATATACCTTGTCTCCTGGGTTCAGGTCATGAAGTGAAAAGTTTAATGGTCTGGCTTGTACTGCAGTTCCAGATTCATGGAGTTCACACAATTTATGCTGTAAGTCCTGTGTATAGGAAGCAATAGTAGTATCTCCCCCTAATAGTGATATACATGCAGGGGAAAAAGGCTTAGCCTGTATAGGTGGATGTCCAAAAAGCATCTCAAATGGTGAGATGTGTAGGTCTCCTCTAGACCTGTTTCTAGGGCCAGAGGGAGAATTTCAGGTCACTTTAAATGGGTCTCAGTGCATACTTTTCCAATCATAGTTTTAAGTTCTGTGTTCATTCTTTCAACTTGGACTGAGCTCTGAGGATGCTATGGTACATGAAATTTGGGAGTTATCCCCAAGCAAGAATATATTTGATTTAGGACAGAATCAGTAAAATGACTTCCTCTATCTGAATCAATACATGTTGGCAGGCCAAAGCAAGGAATAATTTCTTTTAAAAGCACTTTAGCAACAAAAGCCACTGTGGCTCAGGTTGTAGGAAATGCTTCTGGCCATCTGGTCAGTTGATCTACTATGACTAGACAAAATTTATAATGTCCAGCCTTTGGCATTGTTATGAAACATATCTGTAGGTGCTCAAAAGCTGTGTAAGCCAGAGGATGCCCACCAAAGGCTTTGCCACAAAATGCATGTTGGTTATATGCTTGACAGGTAGAGCAGACTGTACACACTTTAGAGGCTATATTAGTTATACCAGGGGCTATCCATACTCTTTTAACAGAGTCCACAATTCCCTGGGTACCAAAGTGACCATTTTTATGAATAGATTGACAAATTTGGTGATAGAAACTTCTAGGGAACAGGGATTTTCCTTCAGATGACACCCATACTTCATTAATCTGTTTTGCTTTGAAGTTTTGCTTCCATTTTTCCACTTCCTTTTCATTATAGGAAAGTGATAAATTTAAGTCATCGGTGGTTGTTAATATTAAAATTAATTCAGGACCTTCTATGGCTACTAGCTTTGCAGCGTCATCTGCTTGATCATTTCCCCTAGAGTCAAGGTCAGTGCCACCTGTAGGGGCAGAGAAATAAACTACAGCCAGGGCTTCAGGCAACTGGAGAGCAGAAAGAACTTCATTAATAATTTCTACATTAGCTATAGATTTTCCAGCTGAGGTTAAAAATCCTCTCTGGAGCCATAGTATCCTGAGTGACAAATGCCAAAATCATATCTAGAATCCATATAAATTGTTGTCTTTTTTATCCTTGGCAATTATAGAGGCATGTTTTGGAGCTATGAGTTCTGCACCTTGAGCACTAATATTAGAGGGCAGTGTAGGTGACTTTCAATGGCAAATCCTGTGACTACAGCAGCTCCAGTGTAACGTATGCCATCCCTCATAAAAGAGGAACCATCAGTAAATAAGTCCAGATCTGGATTGTCTAAAGTAGTGTCCAAGAGATTATCTTGAGGCTTTTCTACCATGGACACTAGTGTTTCACAACTGTGTAATTGTTCTCCTGAAGTTGGTAAATCTGGAAGCAAGGTGGCAGGGTTAAGAGTTGTATAGTATTTCAAGGTGATGTTTTCACTATTTAACAAAATTTGCTGATCCAAGAATGCCTGTGTTCTATGCCTTAGCAACAATGCTTCTACCTCATGTGGGAACATAATTGTTAATGGGCATCACAAGACTAGATCAACAGTTTTTGTCACTAGTAAGGCTGTAGCAGCTACTCCTCTAAGACATTGTGGTGCTCCTGATGCTACTGGGTCCAATTGGGCATAATAATAAGCAATTGGGTGCTGAGAAGATCCCAAAGTCTGAGTTAAAACACCTGAAGCTCATGTACATACAAAGTAAATGACTTGTTATAATCTGGGATGCCTAGAGCAGTGGCAGACAGGATAGCCTGTTTTAGATCTGATAGAGCTGACAGGTGTTCTGGCTCTAATTTGAGGGGTTCAGGGACCGAATCCCTTGTTAGTACTATACAGTTAGTCCAAGGTTAGATTTGAACCCAGGTCCATCTGACTCTAGGTCTGGCCTTCTATCCACTGTGCCACTTAGTTGACCCACTTACATTACTTTTCATCTTCAGACCTCCTCTATTGAGAGATATTGCATGGACTAGTGGTCAAAGTATCAGCTGCAATATTAAGTACTACCTTGATACATACTGACTGTGTTCCCCTAGTCCAGTGTTGGCGAACATTTTAGAGATTGAGTGCCCAAAGTGTAATCCTCATGCTGCATGTGAACCATCCCCCCACATTTCTGCTCTTACCCTAGACAGGGGAGGGAGGAAGTGCTCCCATTGGCTGCTGAGCAGGGGAATGGGTCATGTAAGAAATGTCCTCAAGCAAGGTGGAGAGGGGGAGGGGAGCAGCCCCCTCCAGCATGGTCTGGCATGTGAGCCACAGGTTTGTCAACATGGTCCTAGGCAAATGCCTTAACTCCTTCCTTAGCATCTCCAGGCAACTTTTTTTTTCATGTAGTCAGTCAGTAAATCTTTTTTTTTTCATTGAAAATTTTTATTTAATTAATTAAGAATATTTTTCCATGGTTACATGATTCATGTTCTCCTCCACCCCACCCCCATAGATGATGTGCAATTCTACTGGGTTTTACATGTATCATTGATCAAGACCCATTTCCCTATTATTGATAATTGCACCAGGGTAATCATTTAGAGTCTACATCCCCAATCATATTCCCATTGACCCATGTGATCAAGCAGTTGTTTTTCTTCTGTGTTTCTACTCACACAATTCTTCCTCTGAATGTGGATAGTGTTCTTTCTCATAAGTCCCTCATAATTGTCCCAGGCAACTTTTTAATAGTATAACTTGCAAAATTTTAATCTTAGTGGATAGAGGAAAACTCCATATAGGGAGTTCCTTGAAATGATGAAATAAGATGTTTTGCATACAATATACATTTGATAAACATTTGTTGAATTTATAATTTTATTTATTATAATATTTATATTTGTAACATTAACAAATATAATACACTGTATATTTGTTATATATTTATTTCTGTGATATGTTAATATATAATTTTGTATATTTGTTGATTATAATAATAGTAAATATAATATATATTATATACATAAAATATAAAAACAACAAATAAAACATTTGTTGAATAAATATTGTTTGCATTCATTGGGGACTACGAAGAGTTTACAGGAACATAGATTTAGAGCAAATAGTTTTTTCTAAGGTCATCTGAGCCAAATTCTTTTTGTAGATGAGAAAAATTATGAAGTGATTTGCCCAGTGTCACTCAAATAGCAAAAGGCAGAACCAGAATTCAAACTCCTCTCCTCTAATTCCAAACCCAATGCTTTTTCTGCTGACCCACACTGAGTCAGTTCATGTAAATAATGCTAGGTCAAAGGCAGAACTATGAAGTCTATATACATACTGAGTTCAGCTGGAATAGAGGGTACCTAACCCACAATGGAGGCATTCTGGAGGTCCACATTTCTAAAATGAGAGTTTAATAGCCCCCACTGAGGCATTTTCCTTTAGTAGACAGCCAGTTGACAAAATTCAAAACAAAGGCATTTATTGAGACAGCATTGTAAGAATAGTAGCTACAAGACATTTTTCCACCAAACATAGAGCACACTGTCCCATAAATAAACAAGGCATCAGGAGGAAGAATAGACACACATCAAGTGCACTAATAGAGAGGAAGCACGTTGGAAGTACACATGACCCAGGCAACTCATTCATCTGCACTCAGGGCCGCAGTGTTCTTTCTCTTCTTGAGGTGTCCTCCTGTTGCTCCCTGGCTCTCAAGTAACCCTGAGTTTGTTCTTCCGCACAACTCAACTCTCAACAGGCAGGCTTAAACTTTGGAATTTTACTGATTTCTTAGAGCGTGCTTCTTTCTTATTTAAAGGGCCACCAGAGGATGTGACTGATCCTCTGGCCAACTCCTCTCTAATTACATCAAATTTAAATGTAGAATTCTTTCACTCCTATTAAAGGGGGCGATAAAGCATAATTACATTTTTTACATTTAGTTTAAGACGCTATTACCTTTTTGTCTCTGTTATTTGCCCCTTATATTCTGTAACTTCATCTATTCTGGAAAAGAAATCAATTGCTCAAAAGTCCTTTGGTCAATCACCATGCCTCTCCAATCCTTCCCTCCCCCCACATCCTCCTGTCCCAACTCTATATACATATGTGAATACACAATAACAAGAGTCAGAAAAAGATACAGAACAATTTAATAACGCATTGCAGTTGAGATCTATGTTTTAAGGGGTTTTATGAGATTAATCACAAAATGAAAGGGGAAAAAAGATCTAGGGCTCTGCCAGAGTCTAAAAAAATGCCTATTTACACAATTGTATATTTCTAGACATGATTTTTTTCTTAGCTATTGCACTATTTGATACATAAGTTAAAATGCAAGATTAAACCTTACATCACAAGCATTTTAATTTTTGAATAGTTTAATAGATAATATATTTGTTTGAACCTCTGAATTTCAGTATCTGAGCTTTCCCCAGGGAAACTTCAAATTCAACATTCTAAAAATGCATTTTCCAAAGGAATAGATTTTCCTCAGTAGAATAGGAGTTCCTTGAAGGCAGATATTATTTCATGTTTTTCTTTTAATTCCTTGGGATCAGCAAAGTGGAGTACCTTAACTAATGCTTCTTGAATGAATGAATTTTTCCCTGGTTACCTCAATGTGCATTGATAATATATTGCTACTTTTATTTTCTTACTTATTTTCTTACTGAGTTCATTTATCCACTCATCCAGTTAATAAAAATATATTAAAAAGCAAATGTGATATTAGCAGGACATTAGGTCTGGATATTATCAAACAAAAATACCAGATTTTTTTCTTGCCACCTAATAACTCTAATTTTCTCTGACTGCACACCAATAATGAACATTAATGAGTACCAACTGGAGAGGTTTAAGTAATAGAGCATGCAGTGTCAAAGAGAAAAATCACAGGTAAAAAGAGAGAGATTGTGTTGAACATAAATTATGACCTCTGCCAAAGCCTTACTGAGATGATTCATTATCTTGCAGGTGACCCCAGGGTCTCAAGACTACGCCCGTGGTGTACCAACTCTGGAAAGTCTCCAGATGAAGAAAAGCTTTTAACATGGGTCCTTGATAATCAGTTTGGCTAATTTGGGAGATTCTCATCAACCTTAAAAAGCAGGTAATACATTCTCAGTCCACAGTAACCCACGAAACCATCTATTGGGGTATTAAAGGGTTTCGATCCACATAAATCAGTCATTCACTCAAACAACGAGTATTTAATAAGTACCTACTATGTTCCCAGCACTATGTTACGAGCTGGGGATTAAAAAGAATGGCAAGAGACAATCCTTGCTCTCAAGGAACTCAGTCTAATGGGGAGATGACATGCAAAGCCCAGATTTGTCTCTGAGCTAGGAGGCTCAGTAAAAAGGGAGGACCTGGGTTCAAATATAGCCACAGAAACATTCTAGCTATGTGACCCTGGGCAAGTCACTTAACTAACCCCAATTGCCTAGCTCTTGCTTCTCTTCTGCTTTGGAACCCTGATATTTAGTATTGATTCTAAGACAGAAGGCAAAGGTTTTATTTTAAAAAGACATATAGAACAGATTGGGTATAATCAACAGAAAGAAGCCACTAGTATTAAATAGAATAAGGAAAGACTTCTTGCAAAGTTGGGGTTTCATACAGGAATTAAAGGAAGCCAAGAAGCAGAGATGAGAAGAGACAGAATTCCATACATGAGGGAGAATCAAATAAAATACCCTGATATTGGAGATGGAATATCAGATAAAAAGAAGAGCAAGGAGTCTGGTGTCACCAAACTAAAGGAAAAGAAGAGCAGAGGTAGAGAGTGGGATGTGGTGAGAGAGAACAAAAGAGGAGAAGAACACTGGAATGGTTGGAAAAGACCAGATCCCAAAGGGCTTTAGATACCAAATAGAGGACTTTGCATTTTTTCTGGGTCTCCCTGATTGGACCAACAGTCTGGGTCAGAGGTCAGCCTTCTAGAGGCCAGGAGTCATGTGGGAAAAGAAGCAAGCATTTTCCAGAATGCCAGGGAGCCATGAATCATCCATCTTATACAGATCAGCCCCAAGCCTTGTTCCTAACCCAATCAAAGGGTGGGGATAAGACCAAAATGAATTTTCAAAAATTTCTTTTAAAAAGGAAAGAGGGGTACAGATTTATGTTAATTGCATACATTTTTAATATTTTGTTTTTCTCCAATTTCATGTAAAAATAATTTTTAACATTCATTTTTTAAAATTCCGCATTCCAGATTCTCTCCCCTCCTTCTCACGCTCTCTCCCACACTCTTTCTCATCCCTCCCCCGTCCCTGAGAGGGATGTAAGCATCTGATCCAGATTTCATATCTATGATCATGTGGAACGTTTTTTCATATTACTCATTTTATGGAAGAGATCTCAAACAAAAAAAGGAAGTGAAATATAGTATGCTTCAGTCTGCATAGACTCCATCAGTTCTTTCTCTGAGAGCAGATAGCATTTTTCATCATGAATCTCTGGGATTGTCTGGGATTTCTGCATTCAGAGCTGTTTATCACAAAAATATTGCTGTCACTATGTACCGTGCTTTTCTGGTTCTACTCACTTCACTTTTCATTCTTTCATGCAAGTCTTTCCAGATTTTTCTGAAATTCTTTCATTTTTAATTTTTATAGCACAATAGTATTCCATTATAATCAGATACTACAACTTATTCAGCTATTCTCTATTTGATGAACAACCCCTCGATTTATACTTTTTTTCCACCACCAAAAGAGCTACAATCACTATTTTTGTATAAAGAGGCCTTTTTCCCTTTTAAAAAAAGTTACTTTGGGATGCAGATCTGGTGGTGATATTGCTGGATCAAAGGATATGCACAGTTTTAGAGCCCCCTGGGCATAGTTTCAAAGTGCTCTTGGTTTGGATGGTTGGATCAGTTCACAACTCCTCTAACATTGCATTAGTGTCCCTATATGTCCACACTCCCTCCAACATTTATTATTTTTCCTTTTCTGTTATATTGGTCAATCTAATAGGTGTGAGGTAGAACCTCAGAGTTGTTTTAATTCATATTTCTCTAATCAAGAGAGTTTTAGAACATTTTTTCATATGATAACAGTTGGCTTTGTTTTTGTCTTCTAAAAATTGCCTGTTCATAATTTTTGCCCATTTATCAATTGGTCTGTAAACCTAAATTATTTTTTGATATTGTACTTTGATATAATTGGTTTCCTTAGTGGTACTATCCATTTGGTTCTAAGGCATCTAAAAAATCATGATCCTGAGAAGGAAAACATAGCCTTCACCAGACTGCCAAAGGGGTCCATGTTACAAAAAGAGGTTAAACTTCCCAGATCTGGAGTATCTAACCATCCACAGTATCTCACCTTGACCTAGGCGTGGTGCTGGATCTCTAAAGGACAAAGGCAACGACTGTGGTGAGCAAACATCTCCCCATTTCATGCCTCCCTGGATGTTTATGATAAGTGGACCACTCAATAAAATGATGGCTATTGTAATATCTTTGAAGGGATCTCAAGTGTTTTGGATGTATGGATGCAATACTTTGCTGTGAAAAAAACCTGTAAGACTATGTTTAGAATTCAAATGATTTCTTGTAATCGACTAATAATAAGCACAGTGCTTACATTCTCTGAATTTTCCGGTAATTGTGAAGTGGTAAAGATCTTGTTGAATACTGCTTGCTGTTACAGACAAAAGAGTGGTTGCCAATTGGTTTTGTTCTTTTTTTCCTCTTATCCTCAAATTATTGTAATCTTTAGGTTGATTTTTTTTTCATGATCCTTTGGGAAAAACCCTTTTCCCAAAGGATCAAATAGGGGGGAATATAAAAATGGAGATTTGAACCTAGGACTCCAACCCCCAGAAGTCCTTGCTCTACTTCCCAGGATGCTTTGTAATCTCACTGAATTCTCACCTGGGCCGAGAGCAAATTATTATTTAAAGAGTCTCCACCTACGGCTGGGTCTCTCTTCCTGTTTCCACTTGCAAGCAGAGGGATCTTTCATGATGTAGGTGAGGTTGAATGGGCCTCTCGGCCCACCTAGACACGTGTTTTCTTACTTGTATTTTCTTAAACTCTTAATCTTAAATAAACCTCATAAAATATAATACTCCTTGACAGAGAAACCAATTTTTACCTGCCACAGTATGGCCCTAAATTTTAATCATAACATTGCAAAAAACTTGCTTGTTCCCTAATAATACTCTTATTGAGGATATCCTCACATTTTCCCACCTTTGCATCAAAATTCCCAACTATCATAGTGTCTGTTGATTTAATTTGAATGGTTTTATAAAGTTGTCCCCTGCATCATCCTCAACCCCTGATATTAATGCTTAAACTATAATAATTTTTATGGAAGTCTTTTGGCAAAAAAATTATCATCAATACTATTATACATGATGACTACATACCCGCATGAAATGATGATTCTGGTTACCTTTAAATATAAAATAAAACTCATTTCACTAACTTTTTCCCCCCTTCCAAGGAGCACTTGTACCCATGAGCCTTCCATTCATTAAGCCACAACTTCCCTTTTTCTTCTGGCTTCCTTTATGGCAAGAATGGCAAGACTGCTATGATTCAGCTCTTTCAGCTGTATGTCAGGACTGACTTATTGGTCACTGGACCAGGAACTCACACAAATTAAATTAAAATATGTGTAAAATAAATATAAGGAAATATGTGAGAAGAAACACTAGCAGCAAGAGAATTAGGAAAGGTAAAAGTGTGCTGTTAAATGTTTAGCAACTAACTCTTTGGGGAAAAAATGTACATATGACACACTTTTAAGTTTAATTTACATTATTAGCATTAAGACATTAAAAACAAGCCCTGATGGTAGAGTTTGCCTATTTTTGAGATATTAGTATTTCCATTGAAAATATAACAATTGACTTTCCTCAGTTGGTTTGATTTGATTCCAGCACACTCCTGCAGATAAGATGTTTCTTTCTTCCTTTCTGTTTTTAATTCAAAGAAGTGGAAGTGAGAAAGGAGTATATTCTAGGTATGGGGAGGGGCCTAGAAGTAGCAACAACAGTACAGAAATGAGAAATGAAATTTTGTGTGTGAGGAACAGTGAGAACACCAATTTGGCTGGACCATAGAGTGCTTGAAGGGGAATAAAATAAGTAAAATCAGGTAGTAAAGAACTATAATTACCAAATCAAGCAATTTATTTGTGATATTGAAAATATAATTATTTTCACACTTTTGGAGGTGAATCATATTAACTTGACATTTTTGCTATAATGGAAGCCAGAAGAAAGAAGGAAGTTATAACTAAATGAATGGAGAGTTCTTGTTTCAGGGGGTTTGCAACTGAGTTGATTTCAGGGCATGGCATAGCACCTGGTACATAAATAAAGCTAAATAAAGGCTTGTTGACTGCTCATTTGGGGAAATCTCTTCTCTTCCTTTCTTTTTCTTTCTCCTCCCTTCCCCCATCCATATGATCTTAGGTGGGTCATTTAACTTCCCTTATCTTGGTTTCTTCATCTATCAAAGTTTGAAGTGGGAGGGGATGAGAATAAAATGAAAGCCCTTTCCACTCTGAAATGTTATCATTCTGATTAAATGGTTATTCTCCTTCCTTGACCCACATTCTTCTTCCCTGTCATCTTCTTCCTTTGGTCCCACTAAGTCATTCACTCTTCTGAGAAAAAAAAATGCATCCTTTGTTAACCCTGTAGATTCTGACACCCCCCTCCCCCATTTTATGCAAGACAAATTCTGGTATGGCCTTCATCAGTTCTCTAAGCATAGAGTTGCGTATTCCTGGGTACTCTTCTGTTGCCTAGTGATATATGGACCCAGGACATCGATTGCTTTCTCTTTCTGGCTTGCCTGCTGTATTGTTTATAATTTATATTTTTTAATACTCCAACGAGCCATGATTTCAATGATGTTGTGAAAATCAAATGAGATAATATATGTAAAACAACTTACCAACCTTAAAATGCCATATAAAAGAGAAGTTGTAGCAGTAGCATTAATAACAGTAGCCGTGATCGTGGGGCCTATTGGGAGGCGTAGTACTGGATTGGGTGACAAAGGACCTGGCTTTGAATCCTGGCTCAACCACTTCCATGTGACAGCCATCTCAATTCACTTTTCTGGTCCTCAATTTTCTCATTTGCAGAATGGGGGCAGTGGTGATAGTTTATATGATCTCCATCTATCAGTTTATCCTATGTTAAGAAAATGGGCTGATCATGTGGAAAGAACAAGGGATGGCAGGTGGATCGGATCACCAGAAGGCTTTATTCTACCTGAGACCATCAGAAGAAAGAGTGGAAAGCCTCTAGCATAATGAACTCCTATGACAGATGGATGAGTGCCATGGTCAAGAGTCCCACAGGAAGAGCAGGCAAAAATGCACTATAGCCCATACAATTGCAGAGAACTTCTACAAAGGTTCTATGAGGTGATCAAACCTCCATTTGAAAATTTGAGATTTTTAAAAAATGAATTTCCTGGGCAGTGAGGTGGTTCAATGGATAGAGTGCCAGCTCTGGAGTCAGAAGAGCTAAGTTCAAACCTAGCCACAGATACATCCTAGCTGTGTGACTCTGGGCAAGACACTGAACCCTACTTGCCTCAGTTCCTCCATATGTAAAGTAAGGTAAAGAAGGAAATGACAAACTACTCTAGTATCTTTGCCAAGAAAACCCCAAAGGAGCCACAAAGAGTTGAACACAACTGAAATGACTAAACAACAACAATAACAAAATGAATTTATATGTGTACATTGAGGCAGTTTGGGATAGTGAATAGAGAACCAGGAAGATCTGAGTTCAAGCCTTACCTCTGACAATATTAACTATATAGTCTAGGCAACCTTCTAACACCAATAATTATAGACAAGATGGCAGCCTGCATTGAGATCTCCCTCTCTCATTGGAGTCTCTCTCACCTATCCTTTATCTGTGTACATGCTGCCTGCTCAAGGTTAGGGGCAGTTTTATTCCTGCTTTTTTATCCCCACTGTCTATCTCAGCTGGTTCATTGATTGATGGGCTTCCTCTATTTCCATCTGCAGCTCCATAGCAGCTGTCATGACTGCAGCAGTCAATGGCCCCAGAAGGGACCTCTGGAGCGTGGCTCCTCAGAGTGAGCTCACATGTAGCTGTAGCCCCTTAAGTCACCCATTAAATCTCCTATTGACGAGGATGGAGTTGGGGCAAGAAAAGAGCATAGGCTAAAAGGGGCATAAATCTTAAATGCAGCGAAGCCGAATGTCGGGGTTTAAGTCTATTGAAATCTGACAAGCCTACCCTTTGCAGTGGAATATGGAGAACAATATTGACGGTTTACAACTATTTCAGGGAACAGGTGTTAGGGGCTCATGAATTACTCTGACAAGCATAGCTGGCAGAAACAAAGGCTGGTCCGCTGTCTTTTGGAAACATCAACAATCAATGTTTTGATTCTTTCTGGCATATGGAATTTGTATGAGCAAACCAAGGGTTTACTATTCTGCCTCTCATTTATTACCATTTCTAATGGATTTGGGAAGAGTATAGAAAAGCAAATCATTCAGGGAAAAAAGAGGGAGTAAAATGTTACAGTGTTATGATAGGGTAAAATAGGTCATTAAAAAGAAAAGGAGTCCCACCAACATCTGGGAGCAAGGAAGGACGTCAATCCCTAACTCTTAGCCCACCCTCAAAAACAGGTCCAGGCTATTAGAGCAGGAAGCATGGAAACCATCCCAGGATGGGATATTTAGAGCTGAAAGGGACCTCAAAGACCAGCTAGTAGAATCTCTTCATTTTACAGATAATGAAGCTAAGACCCATAGACATTAAGTGACTTTTTCCAGTCACACAGCTGTAACTATCAAAGGCGGGATTAGAATTTAGGTGATCCTGACACCAGGTCCAATAGTCGATCCATTACATCATTCTCTGGATTGAGTTTCAGGTGAAACATGGACTTGACTTCCACTTCTATTGTTCATTGAGGTCATCCACAGCATCCAGGGCCATTGCCCGTCATCCTGACTTTTGTCTTACCCCTGAACTTCAGTGACTATGGAAGAGTGAGGTACTTGATAACTTTATGTGATTCTGCCTCACTTAAATCCATTTCACAAGCAAGTCAACAATCACACTGTAATGTTATTGGTTCACTTCAATAAAAAAGGAAAAACAACCACAATATCACCTTATTTTACAAATATATCTCTTCCCCCACTAAATACCCAAGAAGCCATTCCTTGTAACAAAGAATCCAACAGAGGAGAGAAACAGTTGAACAAAATACACAAAAGCATTAACTGCTTCTGATAGTGTATATGATATTTCAAATCTGCAGTCACCCACCACTTCAAAGAAAGGAAAGAATTGTATTTTCCTAATAGTTTTCCAGACCCAAGCTTGGCCATTATAATTCAACAGCATTCAGTTTCCTTTTTCTGTTCTTTTTAAATTGTTCACATCATTTTGGACATTGTTTTCCTGGTTCTGGTTACTTCACTTTTCATCAGGTAATAAAAGTCTTCCTATGTTTCTGAATTCATTTTGCTCATCATCTCTTATAGGAAAGTCACAGTCAAATATATTCAAGCGCCATAGTTTATTTAATTATTCCCCAATCAAATTGTAAATGCTGTCATCATTAGGTCAGAGCATATAGGCATTTTAGTCACTTTTTTAAAGCTTAGTTCCAAATTAATTTTCATGATATCTAGAACAATTCCATCCACCACTACTTTCAAGACAAAGTAAATTGAATTCAAATTCTTCTAAATCAGGATAGATGGGGTAGTGGAAAAAAGAACTTGATTGGTCTCAGTAGACTTGGATCTACCGTAGACTCAGTAGACTCAGTTTTTGCTTCTGTTGCTATGTAGTCTTGTGAACTTGGGCAATGGGCCTTCCCTTGTCTGGACCTTAGCTTTCTCATCAGCAAAATGAGGAATTTGTACTATACTAAATCATCTGTGCAGTCCTTTATGGTCCTGACATTCTATTCACTTTACCATTATTTGCCTTGGCTTTGACTGAAGTCCATCTGGGAAGAAAGGAACCTAGAATGAAGGGATAATAAACATATGGCACTTTATAAATATGGTCTCACTGAATCCTCACAACAGCTCTAGGAAGTGGTTACTATTATTTCCATTTTAAAGATGAGAAAACTGAGGTAGAAAGAGATAAACTAACTTGACCAGGGTCACATAGCTAGTAAAACCTGAAGCTGGATTTGAACCCTGTGCTTGAGTTGATCATAGATTTAGAGCTATAAGGGACTCCAAAACTCATCCTGACCGACCTTTTCATTTTATTAAAGAGGAAACTGAGGCCCATGGAGATTAAATGACTTGCTCATAGTCAAAGAGGCAGCAAACTTGGATCCAACCAAGTCCTCTGACTCCAGAGGCAACATTCTTTCCACCATAAAGTGCTAAGCAAATTAGTATATGTAAGCAAATCACTAAAAATGGAGCAGAAAGTAAAGAAATGGTAGCTAATCTTCTAAATGTTTTGCTCCCCTGTATCTCTCCAAAGCACATATCATGTCTTCATTTGAGTTATAGTTACTCCATTACGTGTCATTTTTCCTCACTAGACTGTAAGTTCCTTGAGGATTGAGGCTGTCTTTCTCTAAAATGTATATGTCCTCCAGCACCTCACACACAGCTCTCAACCCCAGGCGGCACCTAATCAATGTTTGTTGCATTTGTTGAATTAAATTGGCGACAGGGAAGGGAGCCACGTATTGAACCTAATTAAAAGAACAACTTTTTAAAAGGATTTTATCATATTAATAATATGCAAATGTATTCAACAAAATGAAAATGAGTCTTATCTATTCATTAAGACAGGACTTCACAAGAGAATTCAATATATCAAACATTTATTAAGTCACCTACTAGCCCAAGGCTCAGAGGAGACCAAGATGTGTAGCATGTGTGCCCAGACAGAGTCCAGTTTGGTGGATGCCTTGTCTGCCAGGTTTGCAGCAATGAGAGCACAAAAGCTTTGCTCTGGCACTGAAGAAGTCTACTTTACAGGGTGCCACTGAAAGGCAAATCTTAAGAAATTTTCTAATGAATAAATATTTTTAAAAAGAAAAAATCATATTCAAATAGAGTGATCAAAAAAGTTTTAAAACAATTTCTTGGACTCCAGGTTAGAAATCTTTGAGGACAGTTTCCTGAAGCACTAAGACATTATTAATTCACTTACCCATGGTCAGTTGGTCAATCAATAAGCGTTTATTAATCACCTATTATGTGCCAGATCAGTACTGTGCTATGCCCTCATCATCCAGCTAGTATTTGTCAGATGTGACACTTGAACCCAGGTCTTCTTGACGTGGAGGCTAGCTTGTCCCCTACTATATACCTAGATGTCTTGTGAAATAAGATTCAGCCTATGAGGGAAAAGGAAGTATCTAGACAAAATGGTATGAGAAATATGAGGCAAAAGGTAACACTTTTCACTGGGGACCACTTAGTAATTTTATTCAAACAATATATGAGGCTAATTGACAGTATATTAAAGCCACCTTTCTTTAAAAGTATTGTATGATTAAGAATATTCATGAATTGAAACTGACCTCTCAATTATTCCTCATGCTAGTCTAATTCTGGTTTTGCGATGAATGTCCAGTCAAATCAAAATGAATAATTCTTTTGCTTCTAAAGTTCTGGCTGAACTACTGCCAACGGATTTAGGTTTTTTTTTTTTTTTTTCAGCCAACTGGTTAACTAACACGGTTCAAAGTCCTCCTCATCTTTCAGTAATTTCTCTTCATCTCCTATGTGTGTTTTTTGCTTCATATCAGCTATTCATCTGCCCAAAGCCATAACTAAGGCAAGGCAACTGAGTTTTTGTCCCAGGGCACAGAAGCTTATATGATACTGCTTGAACTTGTACTCCTTTTGAAACTAGAAACATCTGAACTTAGTATGGCAAGAATAATTAAGAGGCAAGGGGGTGGCTCAGTGGACTGAGAGCCAAGCCTACAGATAGTGGGTCCTGGGTTCAAATCTAGATTCAGACAACTCATTTAACCTTAGTTGCCTAGCTCTTACTGCTGTTCTGCCCTGGAAATAATTTTTAGTATTGATTATGAGACAGAAGATAAGAGTTTAAAAAAGAATAATTAGTTAAAATTAAAATTTGGACAATTTTGAATTATGCCCAAAAGGACTTTACAAAAGAATTCATGTCCTTTGATGGAGCTATAATACCACAACTGGGTTTGTATCTCAAAGAGATTAAAAAAAAAAAAACAATGGGAATGGTTCTATTTGTACAAAAATATTCATTGCCTTGCTTTTTGTGGTGACAAAAAATTGGAAAATGGGAAGGGGTATCCCTCGATTGGAGAATAGCTGAACAAATTGTGGCATATGATCATGATGGAACACTATTGTGCTATAAGGAATGATGAATTGCTTGATTTCTAGAAGAACTGGAAAGACCTACATGGACTGATGCCAAGTGTAATAAGCAGAACCAGAAGAACTTGTACGCAGAAAGTGAAACATTGTGGGATGATCAAATGTGATTGGCTTTGCTACTAATAGCAATGCAATGATCTAGAACATTTCTGAGGGACTTAGGAGAAAGAATGCTATCCACATCCAGAGAAAGAACTGTGGGAGCAGAAACAGAAGAAAAACATTTGATTGATTACTTGATTATATGGCTATATGACTGGGGGTTGGAGTTATAAAAGATTACTCTATTACAAATATGAATAATATGGAAATGGGATGAGAGTGATTATATATAATCCAGTGAAATTGCTTGTCAACTCCAGGAGGGGGAGGGAACGAGGGAAGGAAACAACGAGAATCATGTAACCATGAAAAAATTTTAAAAATTAAAATAAAAAAAGAGTTGCCTGATGGCTCATTTCTCTTTCTCCAATGACTTCTACAAGTGAGCTTTTCCCCAAACTTGTCAATCTCCTTATCAAAACTTAATAGTCTCTCCTGCACATATAGACAATGGTCCTGAAATATCTCAGGGTCTATGACTACTAACAGTGTCCCAGAATTTCCCCACTCTATCCCCTTCCAAATTTGTCTTAAAAACCTAAAATTAAGAGTCCTTTCTTACTGTTTTCTTGGGCATCAAAATTGCTAGACTACCCTCTTGGTAGATTTTCAACCTGACCAAACTTGTTATTTTTTAGTTTCAATGAGCTTGAAATGCAAGTCTATTAGTCATCAACCACCTTAGCATTTCGCATCTTTCAAATGCTTCTCAAAACAGCCCTGTGAGGTATGCATTTGAAGTTGCTTTTCTCAGTGCATCAAAGTGTCTCTTGGCAATGAGAACATTTTTACAATAGGATTCTCTCTAAAGCTTCTTTTATTTAAAACCCTTACTTTCTGCCTTAGAATCAATACTGTGGATTGGTATCAAGGTTGAAGACTGGTAAGAACTAGGCAATGGGGATTAAGTGACTTACCCAGGGTCACACAGCTAGGAAGCATTTGAGGCCCGTTTTGAATCTATCTCAGACTTCCTGTCTCTAGACCTGGCTCTCAATTTACAAAGCCACCTAGCAGCCCCTGCCTTTAAGTCTTCTAAAAATGTTTCTATACTATTTAAATATTCATATTTGGAGCTTTCTACCTTGGTGCCACTTTCAAAAAGTCCTCCTTGTCCGTTTTTATATTATATTTTACTCCAATTACATATAAAACAATTTTTAATATTGATTTTTTTAGAAATTTGAGTTCCAAATTCTCTCCCTCTTTCCCACTGTCCCTCAATCCCTTCCCCACCCCCCTAAGTGGATAAACAATCTGATATAAATTTTACATATGCAATCATGTAAAGTGTTTTCCATATTAGTCATTTTGTGGAAGAGATTGCAAACCAAAAAAAAAGAAAATATAGTATGTTTCTGTCTGCATTTAGAATCCATCAGTTCTTTTTCTGAGAGCAGATGGCATTTTTCATTATGAGTCTGGGATTGTCTTGGATCACTGCATTGCTGAAAATAACTATGCCATTCAGGCTTGTTCCTCAAGAAATATTGTTATCATTCTGTATACTGTTCTGGTTCTCACTTCACTTTGCATCAGTTCATGTAAATCTTTCCAGATTTTCTGAAATCATTCTGTTCATCATTTTTTGTAACACAATAGCATTCCATTATAATCATGTAGCACAATTTGTTCAGCCATTCTCCACTTGATGGACAAACCCTCAATTTCTAATTCTTGTTATTACAAAAAAAAAAGCCATGATAAATATTTTTATACAAATAGGTCCTTTTCCCTTTTTAAAAATCTCTTTGGGATACAGATCCAGTAGTGGTACTACTGGATCAAAAGGTATGCACAACTTTAGAACCCTTTAGGTATAGTGCCAAATTGCTCTTTGAAATGGTTGGATCAGATCACAATTCCACCAACAGTGCATTAGTGTCCCAATATTTCCACATCCCCTCCAAAATTTATTATTTTCCTTTTCTGTCATATTGATCCATCTGATAAGTGTGAGATGATTCCACAGAGTTGGAAAAACCCTTTTTGAGTGAGAAGGAAAGTACTGTCAGCTAAGCAGATATATGTTTTACATTGGTAAAAATTGCTTTTCATTAAAGAATCCAAGCCACAAGCCTGCAGGTAGAGCTAAGAGAGAAAGACAGACAGTCACAGAGAAAGCAGAAGAGATAAAGATAGCTACAAAGACAGAGAAAAAGAGACAAAGACAGAAACAGATAAAGTCAGAGATTTAGGGGAAAGGGGAAAGAAAGAAAAAAAAAAGCTAGAATGTCTCCAGAAGACTGAGAGACAGACTGTGAGCTCCTAACAGAGTACATATTGTGGATGCTGTGAGGTCTGAATGTATTTACATAGCTGGCCCAACTCTATGCATAGCTATCTTTTTCTCCAGATTGTCTAAAGAGGAAATATTTTAAATAATTCAGTTTAATTCAACAAATATTTATTAAACCTGCTCTGTCTTTGGGCAGCTGGGTGGCTCAGTGGACAGAGAATCTGAGCTGGAGTCAAGAAGACTCTTCCTGAGGTCAAATCTGGCCTCAGATACTAGCTATGTAACCCTGGTCACATAACCCTATTTGATTCAGTTTCCTTATCTGTAAGATGAGTTAGAGAAGGAAATAGCTAGTCCAAACCAATATTTTTGCCAAGAAAACCCCAGAGTTACAAAAAGTCAGACATGACTGAAAAATAAGTGAACAAGCTATATATTCAGCACTATTCTGAGAGTTTATGGGAGATTCAAAAGAATAAGGTGCTTTTCTCAAGAAATCCTTAGCAAAGCAAAGTGATGCTGGTAGAGTTGTGAATTGGGCCAACCGTTCTGGATGGCATTTTGGAACTATGTACAAAGGGCTTTAAAAGAATGCCTACCCTTTGATCCAGCCATACACTGCTGGGTTTGTACCCCAAAGAGATAATAAGGAAAAAATACTTGTACAAAAATATTTATAGCCATGCTCCTTGTGGTGGTCAAAATTTGGAAAATTAGGGATGCCCTTCAATTGGGGAATGGCTGAATAAAATGTGTTATGATGGTGATGGAATATTATTGTGCTGAAAGGAATAATGAACTGGAGGAATCCCATGTGAACTGGAACGACCTCCAGGAAGTGATGCAGAGTGAAAGGAGCAGAACTAGGAGAACAATGTACACAGAGACTGATACATTATGGTACAATCAAGTGTAATAGACTTTTCTACTAGTAGCAATGCAGTGATCCAGGACAATCCAGAGGAATTTATGAGAAAGAACACTATCCACATCCAGAGAAAGAACTGTGGGAGCAGAAATGCAGAAGAAAAACATATGATCAATCATGTAGTTCAATAGCGATATGATTAGAATTTTGATGTTAAAAGTTCAGTCTACTGCAAATATGAATAATGTGTAAATAAGTTTTGAACAATGATAACATGTATAACCCAGTGGAACTGCTTGCCAGCTTTAGGAGTTGGGAGGGAAGAACAGTGGGGGTGGGGGGTATCATGAATCATGTAACCATGGAAAAATATTCTAAATAAAATATAAATTCATAGCCTTATCAGAGCAATAAGACATATATATGAAGCAATTTTGAGAATAACAGACCTCTAGGTATGAAATCAGGAAGACCTGGCTAACTCTCACATAGTATATGAAGTGAGGGCAGGGAGGAAGAAAACTATTACCTGTATTTTCAAGATGTATGCTCAAATCCTAGCTCTAATGCTTGCTACCTAATTGGTCTTGGGCTAATCATCCTATCTCTCTGGTCTTCAGTTTGTTCATCTATAAAATGAAGGAATTTAAATTAAGGATCTCTAAGGCCATTCCAGCTCTAAATCTATGTCTTTCTATGATATTTTAAGTAATTGTTTGGCAAAATGTATGGGCCTGACTGTACACAAGGTTTGTGTCAGAGTTTCTATGACACAAAGAGCCCAGACATATTTTATTATTTTTTAAAAATTTTCTCCAGATTACATGCAGATACAATTTGAAATAATAATTTTCTGACATTTTGGGATTCCTATTCTTTCCCTCCTTCTCTTCTCCCCCCTTCCTGAGACAGCAAGAGATATGATAAAGATTACACATGTGCTATCATGCAACACGTATTTCCATGTTCATCATGTTTTGAAAGACAAGTATCACTTATATAAGAAAAAAAGACTCATAAAGGAAATAAAGTGGAAAATGGTGTCCTTCAATCTGCCTTCAGGCTCTGTGATTTCCTTTTATGATGTTGGATAGCCTTTTTCATCATGAGCATCATGAGTTGTCCTGGATCCTTGCATTGCTGAAAATATTTAAGACATTCACAGTTGATCATCATACACTATTGTTAATTGTGTACAATGTTTTTCTTGTTCTGCTCTCATCATTTTGTATCACTTTAAACAGGTTTTCCAGGTTTATTTTTTATTGTTATTATTATTTTTGTGATGGTCTTGTTAATCATTTTTATGGCATGATAGTAGTCCATTACAACCATATGCCATAACTCATTTAGCCACTCTTCAGTTGATAGATATTCCTTGAGTTTCCAATTCTTTGCCAAGACAAAAAAAAACTGCTATAAATATTTTTGTATAAGTAGGTCCTTTTCCCCTATCTTGGATCTCTTTGGGATATAAATCTAGTTCTGATATTGCTGGATCAAATGGTTTGCATAACTTTATGACCCTTTGGTTCAAATTGTTCTCTAGAATCATTCTATCAGTTCACAGCTCAAACAGTATCAGTGTCCCAGTATTAATTACTTTATCCCTTCTAGCATTTATAATTTTCCTTTTTTGTCATATTAGCCAGTCTGATAGGTGTGGCATAGTACCTCAGAACTGTTTTAATTTTCATTTCTCTAATAAAAGTGTTCTGGAGCATGCATTTTTCATATAACTAAAAATTTTAATTTCTTTATCCAAGAACTGCCTATTTATATCTTTTGACCATTTATCAATTGGGAAATGACATGTATTCTTATAAATTTGGCTGAGTTCTCTTTATAATTGATAAATGAAGTCCCTTTCAGAAAAAGCTACCATAAATTTTTTCCCAGTTTGTTTCCCTTCTAGTCTTGGTGGCATTGATTTTGTTTATGCAACCCCTTTTTAATTTAATGCAATCAAAGTTATCAATTTTACATCTTTTCTTCTTTATGTTATGATTGGTCATAAATTGTTCCTTTATCCATAGATCAACTATTTTGTGCCCTTCTAATTTGTTTTTGGTATCTTTATTTCTAAATCATGTATTGTTTTTACTTTATTTTGGTATATGACATCCAAGGCACCCTTTAAGATTTTACCCCTTTCTTTTTTTTATTGTAGCCATCATGCAGGAAGTATGAGAAATGCTATGTAAGACACCCCCTAAAATACTGAAAACAATTCTACATCTATCTATAAACACATGGTTGACAATAGTAAAAGAAGGAAAACAAAGAGAGACCTTTAAATGAATAAACATTAGTCCCTCAAATCCCATAGTACAAAATCTGTTATTTCTAATCTCTGATATGAGGTTTTTGTAGGATGTTCTCCACTTTTTTTCCTCCTCTCTTCTTCCCTCTCTTGTCCACTGTTCTCCTCTCTTGGGGACTTTAAGACATATCCCTGATTATACTGCTTTAATTACGGATTTACTATAAAGTGTTCTATCTTTCAGTGCTACCTCTTTCGGGTCCTGTGTGTAATAGATGGTCAATGTTTCAATTCAATTGAAATGCATAAAGTGAGGGCAAAATCTCTAGTGTCCTCTAATTTCTACCCAATGCCTCTAAATCATCCCCCTTGCTTTTCTCTTTTCTTCTTCCTCCATCCTCTCGCTACTATTTAGCATCCCCACCTCATGCCATGTATGCCTATCTGAGTATGCTATCTATTTTCTTAAGTGTCTCAGTGGAAGAGGTAGAAAGGACAAAAATTTCAGTTGCTGCTCTAAGTTTAACGGGAGATAAAGAAATTACAGTCTACTGGGACAGTTATTTTAGTATATGCAATAGTAACCTAGACTGTCTCACTGAGTTTTTGTATCTATTGAATCTGTCACTGTGTCAAAACTGTGTCAAAACAGACATAACTGCACCTTCATTACTCACCCCAAACATTTAAATAGTTAATAATCCAGACCGACTAAAGGAATTTTAGGTTTGGACCATCTAACAGTCTAAAAAAGAGCTAAGCATCTGTGGAATCCTAGGAAACAGATCTATTTAATTTTAGCCAAAAAAAAAAGTGAAATGTTGCTAGGATAGCTTGGAACTTTACTTATGGACAAGAATAAGCCTATAGGAATGTATTGTCTCTTGCTGCATGGCTACAATAAATATATAAAACTGGAGTTCTAATAGACTTGAGTTCTAATCCCATCTCAGACATTTACAAGCTATATGACTCTGAGCAAGTCATTTAGCTCAGTAACCTTTAAGGTCACTTCCAGTTCTAAAGGCATGATTTTATGGTCTCCCACTGCAATTCCTTTATTTTATAGATGAGGAGATGCAGGCACATAGAGGTCAAGTACTTCACCCAACTTGACAAAGCTCATTTATAAGAGACCACGAAACTAGGTCTCTTGACTTTCCACTCAGTGTATTTTCCACTATATCACATTGCCTCTCAACTGTGAGTGAAATTCAATGATCTGTTCAGTCTAACAATCATTTGATTCAGTAGAACATCTATCAAATTGATGTAGGACATACTGGATTAGTTAATTAAACTATACCGGCATTATGCCAATCAAAAAAAAATCTATCATTTGAGTAGATATCCAAGCCAAACTAACAAGTACCTAACATTTATAAAGCATCTACTATATGCATCCAAGGTCTGTTGATTTTACATTTGCAACAGCTCTCAAATATACCCCCTTCTCTCCTCTGATTCTGCCACCACTCTAGTGCAAGCTTTCATCATCTTGTGCTTACACGTTTATAATAATAACCCCCTGATGGGTCTGCCTGCCTCAAGGCTCTCCCCATTGCCATCTGTTCACCATTCAGCCATGAAAATTATTTTCCTACAGCATAGGTTTGATCATGTCACCCTGATATTCAAGAAATTCCAGTGGCTCCCCATATTGCCTCTGGGAGAATGCTCTATTTGGCCTTCAAAGCTCTTCCTAACCTGCCTCCCACCAGCTTTTCTGGTCTTCTGATACCTTACTCCCCTACATGTAATCTTTGATCCAGTGACACTGGCCTCTTGGCTATTCCATGAACAAGACCCTCCATCTCTCAGCAATGGGCATTTCCTTCAGCTGTCCACCATGTCTGGAATGTTCTTCCTCCTCACCTCTTCTTATTGGCTTCTCTGGCTTTCCACTTTCTCCTTGAAGCCTTTCCTAACCCTTCTTAATTCTAGTGACTTTGCTCATCATTTCCTGTGTAACCTCTATGTAGCTGGAAGTACATATTTGTTTGCTTATTGTCTTCCCTGTTCCATTGTGAGCTTTTTGAGGTCAGGGACTGTTTTTTTGTCTCTTTTTGTATCCTCAGCTCCTAGCACAATGCCTGGCATGTAATAGGCACTTGGTAAATGTTTATTGACCAACTGGCTGATATTCAAGGTACTATGCTGGGTGCTAGGGAACCAAAGACAAAAGAGAAACCATCTTCTTATTCCAGAGACTTGTGTTCTCTTAGAGGAATACAATATGTGAAGAGATAAGTATATGGAGGAGGGAGAGAATACTCACAACTAAGGGGATCAAGAAAGGGTTCCCATAGGTGATGGCCCATGAGCTGCACCTTGAAATAAGAGATGGATTATAAGAGAGAAAGCTGGAAAGGGAGACACAGAGGACACCCCACTTTGGGGAATGCAGGTAGGGCAGTTCAGATACAATGTAGAATGTGTGAAGGAGAGTAAAAGGATGGAAGGGAAGGCTGTCATCAGACTGTAACTCTGTAAATACCAAATTGAATTATTTATATTTTTATCCTAGAGGCAATAGGGTAGGGCAACTAGGTAGCTCAGTGGAGAGAGTGCTGGATCTGGAGTCAGGAAGACCTCTGTTCAAATTCAACCTCATACATTTACCAACTGTGTGCCCTTGAGCAAGTCACTTAACACTTTTGGCCTCAATTTCCTCAGGAAATTGAGCAGGAGAAGAAAAGGGCAAACCATTGTCTTTGCCAAGAAAACACTAAATGGAGTCACAAAAGGTCAGGCACACCTGAAAAAATGGAACAACAACAGTGAGGCAGTAGGGTACCAGAATATTTCTTGAGCAAGAGATGACCTGGTCAGATTTTTGCTTTAAGAGTATAATTTTGGCAGCTTTGTGAAGCATAGATTGGAGATGGACATTGGCAGCCTAGAGGAAGTCCAATTAGGAACTTGTTGCAATAACTCGGGGAGGAGGAGTGACAAGGGCTTGAACCAGGGGGAGATGCAAATAGGATGAGCCATCTTAAAATTTTAAATCAAGCACCCTGGAATTTTTAGCTTGTCACATGTCGCTAATGCCTTGCCTCTAGTAAGCCGATCTAGCCAGGTGTGTTTGAGGAGTCTGTCAGAAGTACTGTTCTCTTCCCTGACATAATTACTTGTGACAAGGTTGCTTTGTGCATTATTTATTGTGCCAAGGCCACCCTCATTTCTCCAGCCATTTTGCCAGCTCTGGGACTACATCGGCAGTACTGTAACCTGGCTCCCTTCCCTAACACCCCATTCTTGAGTCCCCCCATGTCTCCCACTAAGTCTGTGGCTCATGCTGCTCAGCTTGAAGTCACCAGACAGGCCCAGAAGAAGCTACAAAAGGATGGCTTTTTTTTCTGTTTTGTTTTTCTCCCCTCCAGTCTGGCTGCTTCACTGTTTTAGCTCAATGCAAATGCCAAGGGCAAGGGCAGACTTTTTTCAGACCTCACTCTGAATATCAATTGACTCTTGGAAAGACAGTCTCTACATTTTTCTAGTTCCTTTTCATAACTCATTTTCTTTTCCTTTTTTTTCTCTTTGGAATCTGTTAAGACTGACTGGGAAAGAAAGGGGCCAGAGACAGACCCTTTTGTTTTGTGCTTAAAGCAAGTCAAACTGTACTCTCTAAGAGAGAATTTTGGGAAAGGATTACTGGAGATGATGCGGTCCCACGTGGATAGCAGGACAGCACATAATCCATGTGATTTTTTTCAAAATAACATTAGAACTTTGAAAAAATATTCTGAATTTAATAAATGTCAAAAAAGAGAATACTTCTGCATACACAGTACAACAACAAAAGAGAATCATCTGTAAAATTGTGGGAATCTATTGTACTTGTTTTTTAAAAAGAATGTAATAAATTCACCGTGTTGAAAAATGACATAATATCTTGACTTTAACATCTTACCGACTTTGGTAAAAATTGCAAAATATTCTTAGAGCAACATATTACAAGGTAATGATTAAGAGAGCTGCTTTATATACCAGGCTTTGCCACTAAGTACCTCTGTGACTTTAGGCAAGTTCCTTGACCTTTGTGGACCTCAGTTTCTGCATTTGTAAAATGATGGAGATGACAGCTAACCTCTACAGTTGGCTCCAGTTTTACATTCTCATTATGCAAATTTAGAATGGAGTTTCAGTGAATATCACGCAGAAACACTAGAAGAGGTCAAAATGGATTGTTGATACTCATGGCCAAGGGAGGAAGAGCAGTTCACTCGGGGATAGAGCCACGTGTGGTCTTTGTTGCCCCCATCATCCCAGGGGGAAGCTTGCACGCTTTCCTGTCGCCTCCTGTGGAAGGCACAGAGCTTCTGGGCTCCCCACAACATTTCCAGACAAAGAGGCGAGTTTCTGTCTTTAAGGGCGTGATGGGGTACACAAACATGGTCCAGTAAGAAAAGGGGGTGTCTCTAAGCTAGCCAGGAAGGATGGAATTATAGCTGTGTCATGTTGGCTAGACACGAAATGCTGGGAAAGAAGAACATTTCACTGGGAAATCAGTATCGTGCTGTGTACCCCATGGGTAATCTGTAAGAATGTGCGGACTGCATGACTTATTTTGATACATTTATTCTAGTTGCCTTTTACTCTTAGAGGCATGCATACATATCTAAATCTATATATCTATATCTATATCTATGTCTATGTCTATATATCTGTAGCATGTTGGCCTGATGATGTGGTTGTGAAAAACTTCTCTTCTTCCTCGATGGATTCACATCAACGTAATCATTCCCTCCATGCTTCTGCAGGAACATAAACTCAATAATAAGTAGAGTGGGATAGTGTAGTCTTTACAGCTCGTTGGTATTGATTTTAATCAGCCTCTTCCTGACTCCATTTGGGATTTTCTTAGCAAAGATACTGAAGTGGTTGGTCATTTCCTTCTCCAGCTCATTTTACAGAGGGGGAAACTGAGGCAAACAGAATTAAGTGATGTGTCCAGGGTTACACAGATGGCCAGATTTGGACTTGGGAAGATTCCCAACTCCAGGCCCAGCACTCTATAAACTGTGCCTCCAGATACTGCATCACTGTTGTTGAAGAGCAATTGTTCAGCAAATTCCCTAAGAGAAATTGTTCAGCACACCACTATCCATACCTTAGCAACCTAATTGTTCCCAGGATTGTTTTTTTTCCTCCTATCCCTGTGTTTTCACAATCCATCAATCAACAGAGTCATGACTGTCAAGTTGTGCTTTGCTATAGAATATCTCTTATGAAAGCTTACCTTTCTCCTTCTTGTACTTTCATTAAGCGTGCCCTGGACACACACACACACACACACACACACACACACACACACACACACACACACACACATGTGCCAGGCATTGCACTTAGCACTTTATAATTATTATCTGATTTGATCCTCACAACAACCTTGGAAGGTAGGTACTCTTATTATCCTCCTTTTATATATGAAGAAAATGAGACAAACAGAAGTTAAGTGACCTGCCCAAGGTCACACAGCTAGTATGTGTCTGAGGATGGAATTTGCTCCCAGATCACCCTGACTCCAAGTCTGGCACTCTGTGCCACCTAACACACACATTTGATGTTATTATTCAATCATTTCAATTGGGTACAATTCTTTGTAACCCTATTTAGAATTATCTTGGCAAAAATATTGAAGTGGTTTGCCATTTCCTTTATCAGATCATTTTAAGGAGGAGAAAACTGAGGCAAACAGGGTCACAGAGAGAGACAGAGACAGAAAGACACACACACAGAGAGAGAGAGAGAGAGAGAGAGAAAGAGAGAGAGAGAGAGAGAGAAAGAGAGAGAGAGAGAATGATATATCTGGCTACACACTATATATATTTAGAGAGAGAATTCTATATAAACATAATTCTCTCTATGTGTAATTCTCATAAAGATTTTGTAGAGATGGGAAAGTAGACATAAAGGCAGTTAGTTATTTGATACTTTGCCCAATACCTTCAAAACTGTGTCACCTCTAAGCAGGAACCTTCTCTGTATACACAGCTCAAGTCTGCTACTTTCTCATCTTCTTTTCCCTTTGGTGCAGGTTCTAGTTCTACATGTAACAACGAGGTACTGTGTTATTAAGAGTCTAATGTGGTGGCTCCATAATTCAGATGGAGCAAAGAGCTTGTTATAGAAACCTTGACAGGCCTTTTCCATTTTCCTGTGTGTCTGTTCTTTGTCCTCCTTCCCACTTCAATCTTAAATGCCCTCAGGATGATCTGACTTAGTTGGATCTTTTACCAAGCTTTCTATAAACTTGCTTTTTTTCCCCCCTTCTCTCCACTGCTTCTCACTGTTTTACGAGATGATATTGTTCATAATCTTCTACCATTGTCCTCTGTACGGCTTTATAAACGAGTTTATATTCTAAGCTGGTTTTGCCCTTGGCTGCCATATCTCTCCACTTGGCAAGGGGATCAAGTTTTATAATAATGTCATTAATACACAGTAAACAGACTCAACTATCATGTTGCTCAGCAGATCCGTTGGGTGGCAACTCTCCAAGTTAACACTTGAACTGAAGTGCAAACTCCCCTAAGCAATTGTCATATTCCGTACACCAGGATGCATACCATATCAACCTAATTGTTCCCAACAACTGCTTTTTTCTCCCATCCCTGGGTTTTCACAATCAATCAATCAATCAATCAACAAGCATCTGTGAAGCACTTTAAGTGATAACACAAAGACAAAAAAATACTCTGCCTTCAAAATGTTTACATTTTATTGGAGAAGACTACACATACATTTCCTTAAAGTCTCATCACCATGCTCTCTACTCATCAGCCACCATCCTTATTCCCCTTCCAGGGAAAATTTGAACTCTGTCCTGAAAGAACTTTTACCCTTTCTTGCTGGGGTTCAGGCTTCTCCATGTTCTAGTATCCCTCTCTGTATGGTATCTTCTTCTCATTAGAATGTAAGCTCCTTAAGGGCAGTGAATGTCTTACTTGCATGTATTTGTATCTCTACAGTTTAGCACAATGTCATACACATAGCAAACAATAAATTGTCTGTCTATCTATCTATCTATCTATCTATCTATCTATCTGTCTGTCTGCCTATCTATCCATCCATCCATCCATCCATCCATCCATCCATCCATCCATCCATCTATCATCTATCTGTCTATCTATCTATCTATCTATCTATCTATCTATCTATCTATCCATCTATCTATCTATCTATCTATCTATGTCTGTCTGTCTGTCTGTCTATCTATCCATCCATCCATCCATCCATCCATCCATCCATCCACCCATCCATCTATCTATCATCTATCTATCTATCTGTCTATCTATCTATCTGTCTGTCTATCTATCTATCTATCTATCTATCTATCTATCTATCTATCTATCTATGCATTCATCTATCTATGCATCTGTCTATCCATCTATCTATCTATCTGTCTGTCTATCTATCTGTCTGTCTGCCTATCTATCTATCCATCCATCCATCCATCCATCTATCTTTCTTACTATCTATCTATCTATCTATCTATCTATCTATCTATCTATCTATCTATCTATCTATGCATCTGTCTATCCATCTATCTATCTATCTATCTATCTGTCTGTCTGTCTGTCTGTCTGTCTATCTATCTATCCATCCATCCATCTATCTATCATCTATCTATCTGTCTGTCTATCTATCTATCTATGCATTCATCTATCTATGCATCTGTCTATCCATCTATCTATCTATCTATCTATCTGTCTGTCTGTCTGTCTGTCTGTCTATCCATCCATCCATCCATCCATCCATTTATCATCTATCTATCTATCTATCTATCTATCTATCTATCTATCTATCTATCTATCATCCATCTATCTATCTATCTTTCTAATACTGTGTATGTATGTATGTACCTATATACCTATCTATGTATCTACTAAATGTTTACCAAAAAATTACAAGGAAATTTTTGGAAGAAAGGCACTGGCAGCTGGAGGGAATCAGGAAAGGACTCACGTAGGAGGTTGCCTTTGAACTAAGTTTCACAGGACTATCATCCTCTCTGTTGAAGTTGTTCCTAAACTTTTTCTCTAGTCAACCCCCACTGACAATCCTACCCCATTCAATCACAGTAGTTGACCTCACCTTCTCTTTCACTGAGAAAATTGAGGCCATCTGCAATGAGCTCTCTCCTCTCCCATATAACAAAGCTTTTCTGACTTTCTCTGCTACTTCTTCCTTTGCTTCATACCCTAAGGAAAAAGTGACTGTCTTTCCAGCAAGTCTTCTCTTTTCATCTCCTCTGGAATCTTATCCATTACTCTCTTTTTTGATTCTAATATCTCTCCTTATATATCAGTTCCTCCCTCTTGCTGAAAAGAACACTGAGGTCTCACTTAGCCATTAAAAAAACCCACTTCCCCTTGACCCTACCATGGCTTTATGCTGCCATTCAGTATGGCTCCTCTCTTTCATTTCTATGCTACTAGTAAGAAGCATCTACTAATCACCACCATTTCCTCATTACTCACTTGCTTTTCCATTCCTTGGATTCTTACTTCTGGCAGTATTACTCTACTGAAACTACTCTCTCAAAAGTTACTAGTGATCTGTTAAGATATTCTGTCTTTATTCTCCTTGATACTCCAAATCATCCTCACTTCCTTAATACTCTCTTTTTTTCTGCTGTGCATTTTCAACCACTTTCTCCTCTGGTGTCCTTTTCCTGCCTAATCTCTACCCTTTGGAGGAAAGAGGAGTTTAGTGAAGCAGGGTCTGCCATCTGACCATCTAATTTTTTCCCCCATATCTGATGTCATACTTGACTCCACACTCATTTCTAAACTCTATTTGTAAGAGTAGTACCCTCTGCTCAATGATGATCATTTTCATACTGGACATATCCATCACATTCCAGTGATTCTGAAACTCTGTAACTCATCTTCCAAACCCCATTTTCCCTGTCTCCTGTCATCCAATTCTTTATTCTCATCACCCTTGGCCCTCTGACCCCAAAGTTTCTGGAAAAGCTTTGGGAAACAGAATCAAAGAATCTATAATTCTTTTTTTTTTTTTTAGCAAACTTTAAAGTGCTATAGAAACGTCAGTTATCATCATCATCATCACCATTATTGTTATTATTATGTACTGCCATCTCCCAGTGTTATTATGAAGATTAAATAAGATAATGTTTATAATAATGCTTTGGCAGATGTAAAACTTTATATAAATACAAGATTTTTTTCTGATACTTCACCAAGTATTCAATTTCATGTTCACTGGATTCAGATTGTAGCCACTGCAACATCTTTTAGAATAAGGGACTTAACCTGGGGTACACACACACTCTAAAGGGGTCCATGGATAGATTTCAAGTAGTCCATGTACTTAAATGTAGGGGAGGGGGTGACATTTTAATTTCCTCTAGTCCCTACTTAAAATGTAGCATTTCTTTCAATTATTTAAAAGCATATTCTGAGAAGGGATCCATAGGTTTCACTAAATTGACAAAGGGGTTCCCATGACACAAAAAAGGATAAAACAACCTGAAAAAATTTTCAGCTTTATTTATAACCATCAAGTGTTGTCCTTTGTCCCTTACTTTTTATTTATCTTTTTCTAAATTTCCTCTCAGCTATATCCCTACATAACAAACCATAGACTTCTGGGAAAGAAAAAAGATTCCCTTACATATAGGAATTGAGAAATTCTTCCTTTCCCTATGGTTTTGCTCAATTAGATGTTCTTATCGTGGGATGTGTGAACTTGTTCATTTTAAAAAAATACTATTATAGCTATATAGTATTTCAATACAATTGGTTTTCGTTACAATACCATGTATTTTATTTCACACATTTAAAAACATTATTCTGAGAAAAATTGTATATCAGAATGCCAAGAGAAATCCCACAATACAAAAAAGGTTAAGAATCCCTGCCTTTGTAAATATTCTTCATGAGTTCATATGGTCAAGAAATTAATTTCCCTTTAGCTATCCTTTAGCTATGAACTCCACACAATCTATGGCATACACCCTCCCAGAAGACTTCAAGGATTGCACCAATCACCCAGTGCTATCATTCTACCAGCATAACCTTTCAGAAGCTACATCATCTCCTCACTATGAAGAAACAATGGAGATAGATTTACTGGGGGATCTGGTATGAATGATATTATTATTGCCTACTTTATGGGGGTATTATGAGGTTTGATGGAGTTCTTGGCTCTGATAGTGCTTTGAAAAAGCATCATTACAAACAAAACCAATGCAACCAAAATTAGAAGGAAAGCAACAAACTGGGGGTGGGGGGTGATCCTTATAGCAAAAGTCTCTGACAAAGGTTTAAATTTCCCAAATATATAAGGAACTAAATCAAATCTACAAAAATCAAGCAATTCCCCAACCAACAAATGGTCAAGAGAAATGAATAGGCAGTTTTAACATGAAGAAATCAAAACTAACAATAAACACATGAAAAAAGTGTTCTAAATCCCTCCTGATTAGAGAAATGCAAATAAAAACACCTCTGAGGTACCACCTTAAACCTAGCAAACTGGCCAATTTGGTAGCAAAGGAAAATAAATGTTGGAAGAGATGTGGCAAAATTGGGACACTAATACACTGCTGGTAGAGTTGTGAATTAATCCAACCATTCTGAAGTACAATTTTGAATTATGCACAAAGGACTTTAAAAGAATGCCTGTCCTGTGATCCAACCACACCCCTGCTGGTTTTGTACCCTGTGAAGATTATATTTAAGTCTCCCCTGATTGTGAAAATTAAAATTAACTCCCCTGCTCATTTTTAGACTTAATCACCAAAAGTGTAAACATGCTACTTCCAGTTGAGTAGGGAGATCTGCCCATTATTAGATTTAATCACCAAAGGTGTAAACACCCCATTCACACTTGAGTGGGGAGGGTGTGCAATAGTGGGAGATGAATCAGAATTAAACTGACTGCCCCTGGGCAGTCCTAAAGCAAAGCTTCAACTGTGATTGGTAGATATAAAATTAGGCGAAGGCACAGGAAGTGATGCAAAAGAAAGTTTCTTTAAAAGGGAGTTACAACTTCCTGAGTACAGTTTTTACTTGGAGTTCTACATGGAGTTGAACTTCCTATGAGAGGCAGTTCTTCATTCTTTGGAGTGGAGACTGGAGAAGAATCTGCTGACTGGAGCTGAGACCCTGTTCCTAGTGAGGTTGTTCTTAAATCTCTTCCTTTGGACTGACATGTGGTGAGTGAAAAGTATGACTCCTTTCCTGGATTTTCTAAAGAAGAAAAAATAGCCTCAGGAGAGACCTACCTCTTGAGAGAAACTTCCCCAGGGCCTCTGTTTGCTGAGGCCAGCTAAGAACTAACTCTCCCTGCCCAGGTTGAGCCAGGGGCCAGGAGTAAATTACTTAGTGCTTAGGCTAGATATCTTACCCTATCCTCTCTCTGATTTTCTTACTTCACTCTATAGTTTGTAAATAAATTTCTTTGGAATAAATTAAATTCCTGGTGACCCTATTTTAAATATAATCCAGTCCAATCTTTTTACATAACAAATAACTCCCTTTCCCCCTTATAACCCCAAAGAGATAATAAGGAAAAAGACTTGTACAAAAATATTTATAGCTGTACTCTTTGTGGTGGGAAAAAATTTGGAAAATGAAGGGATGCCTTTCAATTGGGGAATGGCTGAACAAATTGTGGTATCTGATGATGATGGAACACTATTGTGCTGAAAGAAATGATGAAATGGGGGAATTCCCTGTGAACTGGAACAACCTCCAGGAATTGATGCAGAGTAGAAGGAGCAGAACCAGGAGAATAATATACACAGAGACTGATACACTGTGGCACAATCAAATGTAATAGACTTTTCTACTAGCAGCAATACAATGATCCAGGACAATCCAGAGGAACTTATGAGAAAAAACGCTATCCACATCCAGAGAAAGAACTGTGGGAGTAGAAACATAGAAGAAAAACACGATCGATCATGTGGTTCAATGGGGATATGGTTAGGGTTTTGGTGTTTAAAGATCACTCTAGTGCAAATATGAATAACATCGAAATAGGAATAACAAGGAAATAGGAAGATACGAATAACATAGAAATCACATGTATAACCCAGTGGAATTGCTTGTCAACACCAGGAGAGGGGAATGAAGAGGAGTGGGAAAAATCATGAATTGTGTAACTATGGAAAAACATTCTAAATTTAAAAAAAGAAAAAGAAGAAATTAAGAAACTAGAAAAGTGATGCTTTGGCAAAGACATCTCCACCATGATCATTTTTTGAAACCCATTTCTTTATATACTGAAATAAATATAACAAACAAGACAAACTAAAATAGATTTCAATTTAAAAAAAAAGAAAAAAGCATCATGTACCATACCAGGACAAGGTTATGTCATTGTTGCATTCACATTATCCTATCCTAACCCCTGGGAGCTAGGGCAGCACCTGTGATCCCCAGAGAATAGATCCTGATGAAAAAAAGCTGTCAGACAAACTGTAAAAAAGCTACTGAAATAGTGAGTGCTGATTCTTGAAGGTGCCAGTACAATCAAAGAGGTTTAAGGTATCTAGACAAGGGGTGAGGAAGTAGGAGGACTTTCAGTGCCAGCTATAGTTTCTAGCAAACAGGTGTCCACTTGTCATTGCTCTAGGTGTGGGATGACTTCCAAAAAAGTCCACGACTTGGCTGAAGATTATTCCCCCCCCAAAAAAATAATACATCACCTTCAGGTTTTACCTTCTTTCTGCCTTAAAACCATAACTAGTTTATAGCGTTTGAGTTTTCTCTCACTTTATATTCTAGCCCCTATCTATAACAGACCAAATCCTCACTCTCTGAATGTTCTCGCTCTCTGAATGTTCATATTCAGAGAGCAGCAAGGATCTGGAACTTAAGGCTGGACCACATCCTCATTTTTAATGCATTTTAAAATCTTTTATAAAGGGGTTCTACTGAGAAGACATAGCAAGAACAGAAGTTCAAACATTTCCCCTCAGCCGCTGCACATTCTGCCCTCTACCACCTTGGTATCTGGGGAGAATGGGGGCTCAGACTTAAATAAGTTTCTACATAGCATTGGAGGAAGCTAAGTTGCTCAGTGGATAGAGTCCTGGGCATGGAGTGAGGAAAACTTGAATTCAAATATGGCCCCAGACACTTCCTAATTGTGTGAAGCTGGACAAGTTATTTAACCCTGTTTTCCTCTGTTTCTTCCTCTGTAAAGAGAGCAGGAAAATGAAATGACAAACCACTTCACTATCTTTGCTAAGAAAACCCTATGGACAGTATTAGCACGCTATGGTCAATGAAGTCACAAAGAGTTGGACGTGGTTAAACTGAACAACAACATAGCATTCACCCCAACAAATTCACTACTGTGAAGATGAAGTTAACTCTCCCCTGCCCATTTTTGGATTTAATCACCAAAAGCGTATACACCCCACTCACATGTGAGTGGGGGAGGTCTGTGACTCACGTGTGCACTAGTGGGTGATGAATCAGAATCCACTGACTGCTCCCTGGGCAGTCCTAAGCAAAGCTTTAGCTGTAATTGGTACCCGTAAAATGGAAGGAAGTCACAGGAAGTGATGAAAAGGAAGGTCTTTAAAAATGCCAAGAACTTCCTGTGAGCCTTTCTTTGGTCTTCTTTCTTTGACTTGACTTTGGAGGAGCTCGGGCTTGAGATCTCAGACTGCTTTCCTTTGGACTGACACACATGGTGAGTGAAAAAAGGCTGACTCCTTTCCTGAATTTTCTGAAGGGACGAGCCTCAGTAGAAACCTACCCTATTGAGAGAGGTTCTCTGCATCCCCAGATCCTCCGCTTGAGGCCAAGGACTAATTAACCCTGCCTGGGTTGAGTCAGGGGCCTGAGCAAAATACTTAGTATGAAGCCTAGATATCTTACTACCCTGTTCTCTCTCTGACTTTCTTACTTTCACTCTTTCTATATTTTATAAATAAATTGTTAAAATAAATCTCCTTGGAATTAATAAAATTCCTGGTGACCCCATTCTTAAGTAATCCAGTCCAACCTTTTATATACCCCCCTCAATTTCTACCCCTTACACTACCAAATAAGATATAATTGATGGATGGATGAAGTCTACTTCTCTGCTAACCCAGGACTTAATCAAATAGGCTATTCTTCAGGGTCTTGCTGCCCTCCCACATGGACTTGGCTTCCTGCCAGTCTCAGCATCAACTCCATTCAGGCCTTTTGAAGATCACAATGTCATAACCATCTCCCATACTCCTTTATCAAAAGCAAGAAGAGCAGGCACAGTGGGGAGGGTAGCACCAGCAGGGCTTACAGCAGGTCTTTCCTCCTCATTTGAACATGTCTAGCAGGAAAGAGAATGCCCTCAGCCCAGTGAGCTTCAATGATTCACTCAAGTCCATCCAGGTATTAAATAACAGAGTCCGAACTTGAACTTGCCCCAAGGATAAGGCCAAAATGTCCATTCTAACTAGGCCCATAAATCCTGCTCTTTCCAAAAAATGCACTCTCCCATCTTTGCCCCAGCTTTCTAGTACTACTCTACTGGAAGCATCTCAGCTGTGTGGTCCTAGAATAGTAAGGTCTTTCTTTTTCACCTTTGAAAACATCAAAGTAGTCACATATGTTTCATCCTTAGAATTATGGATCAATACCAGCAAAAGGTAAGCATCTCTATCTGGAGCACAAGCATTCTCCTTACGAAAGGGAAGATTTGATCAGCAGTGCCATATGCAAGAATAGAAGCAACGGGATGTAATTTGTAGGGAATTGTAATTCCCTTTTATTTAAGAGGAAGTAGAGACCCTCAATATTTAGAAACCCCAATCTGTTTCCTTAAGAGATTTTCTTTTTCCTCTGCCACATATACCTGTCACCTAGTTGCTCCCATTGATTTTTTTTTAAGAAGAAAAATAGAGCTATTGAAAAACTCACTGCATGGTGGCACATAATTAATGTTTGCCAAGTATTCTGAGATTTTTTTTTGATGAAAGGTGCAAGATGCCACTCATGAGCCCAAAGCACAATATCCCTAGCAATTGTCATAGTGAAAAAAAAGTAGAATAAAAAGCCAATCTTATCAGAAAATACTATAGATATGTGTCAGGTATTTTTTTAAAGAAGCCAAGAAACCCAAAGTTCAATTCAATCATGGAAGGATATAACATGTCTAGTATCTGTAACGTTGCAGCCACAGGTAACCAAACACATCGGTATGGGAGAGAATGTTATGCTAAGTGGCTCCTCACCAGCAGATGATTATGCTATTCCCTTTGGGTTTCATACTCACTTTATTGGAAGCCAGATTGTTGTAGGCATTTTATGTAGGGAGCTGGATACAACTATTACTTAAGGAACGAGTGTGACAAATATAACTGATGTAATCATCTATACATTTATATGCAAACGTACTTGAAGGGGTCATGATTTCATCCATGTGGATGGTGCCCCTACCAATGCTCATCATTCCATATCCACTCTTCCAATACTTAGGACATAGTTCCATCACATGCTGTGATCAAAAGTACTCATCACCTGCCGGACAACCCTTAATTAATGAGTCTCTTCAGAGTGACATAATACAACTGGTCCTCAGAAGACTGACATATAGTCTAGTGCCAAGACCATCCTCAAAGCCTTTCAGGCCTGGCAGGATCCATTAGAACTTGTGTTCTGCTAGCATTGCCTTCAAAAACCCATGGACAGGGGGAAGCTGGGTGGCTCAGTGAATTGAGAGTCAGAACTAGAGAAATGAGGTCCTGAGTTCAAATGTGTCCTCAGACACTTCTCAGCTGTGTGACCCTGGGCAAGTCACTTAACCCCCATTGCCTAGCCCTTACTGCTCTTCTGCCTTGGAACCAATGAATGGTATTGATTCTAAGACAGAAGGTAAGGGTTTTAACAAAAACAAACCCATGGACATATCTATGCCATAATGAAGCATAGGGGTAGAACTTTAGGACTGTGTTGGCAAACCTACAGCACACATGCTGAAGCATGCAGAAAGAGGCTGCTCCCTTCCCCCTCTCCATGCATACCTGAGGACATTTCTCTTATCACCCACCTTTCTGCCCAGCAGCCCAAGGGCAGCGCTTCCTCCCTTCCTCATCTGGGTAAGAGGGTGGCTCACATGTGGTATGAGGGTGCAGTTTGGACACGCAGTCTCTAAAAGGTTCACCATCAGAGATGCATACACTGTGGTACAATCGAATGTAATGGACTTCTCCATTAGTGACAATGCAGCAATCCTGAACAACTTGGAGGAATCTATGAGAAAAACCACTATCCACATTCAGAGGAAACACTGCGGGAGTAAAAACACAGAAGAAAGACAACTGCTTGATTACATGGTTTGAGGGGATATGGTTGGGGATGTAGACTCTAAATGAACATCCGAGTGCAAACAACAAAAACATGGAAATAGGTTCTGATCAAGGACACATATAATACCCAATGAAATTGCATGTTGACTATGGGAAAGGGTGGGGGAAGAGGAAGGAGGGAAAGAATATGATTCTTGTAACCAAAAAATAATGTTCTAAATTGACTAAATAAAAAAAAAAATAAAAGGTTCACCGTCACTGGGCTAGGATCTGTGTGAGTATATGTGTATAAATTCAATAGACTAAATTCTCATTGATAATATAGACATATAAAAAAATCTATCAAATAAAGGACAAAGACTTTACTCATAGGATTGCTCCCCTTCTCCATCCACTCACCTCCCTTGGCTAAAAGTGCTATATTAGTATAGCATGGTATATTAGTACATCAGAAACAAATAAGTAACTCTCTTGTCTAATCTTACTTTACACACCCTCCCACCAGGCTTAGTTACTTGATTTTCATCCTATAGCAGATTGGCAGCAATAACTAGAAGATAGAATATAGAGATAGACATCTGACAGTAGAAAAAATTGGTACCTTACAATCTGACAGTAAAAGAGATGACAGAAAACTATATAGAAACAGAATAATATCCCCCAAAGCACAACAGGATGGGGTAATTTACTGTCAATAAAATGCAAAATGAGCTGGGGAAGGAAATGGCAAACCACTCTAGTATCTTTGCCAAGAAAACCCAAATAGGGTCATGAAGAGTTGGACATGACTAAAACAACTGGACAAAACAACAAAAATCTCTTTCAATTAAAATGAACCTGTGCACTTCAACAGACCAAGAGGGTATTATAAAATAATAATTGATGTTTACGGTGATGACTGAATCATTGAGGTAAGACACTTTAATCGTAGTATGTCTGCTCTATTCAAGACACAGTATAAGAGAGTGATAAATGGGGCAGCTGGGTGACTCAGTGGATAGAGTTCCAGATCTGAAAGTTGGGAAGATCTATGTTCAAATTTGGCTTCAGACACTTCCTAGCTGTATGACCCTGAACAAATCACTCTAGCCCATTTTTCTAGCCCTTACTTTTCTTTCTTAGAGTTGTTACTAAGGCAGAAAATAAGGATTTTTAAACAAGGAGTATGATACATTATAGAAAACTTTTGCTTAAATGTGGCTAATTTTTAAAAAGTCTTTTCAATTAAAGGAACAAACTTCATTTATCTGGAAAATTCACTTATGTGAAATAGCTACTTGTTTTCTAGTAATACCACCAGGGAAGGTATCCTTACATAAGTAAGGCAGATGGCAAGCAATGTGTCATGGAGGCTTCATTGTTGTTTAGTGAGGTGACACTGAGCTAGTCCCTGTTATGTCTGTGAGTCTGGCACATGATAGGCATTTTGCAAATGTAAGTTGACTTGACTTGTAAGCTTCGTCTTCGCTGTTGGTGCTTCTAAGAATGGTATCAGTACTCCAAGACCTTTAGTTGATTTTATGTGAATTCTTACTTGCTAGTGGTTTAATCCCCTCTCAGGCAGACTTACTTTGAGGACAACATTGGGGATGGAGAAGGTCTCTGGACCCATAGAGCCCTGATACACTTTTTTTCCATTTTCTGTGCCTGTGTGATCTTTTGGATGGAGTTGACAAAAATCACCGTGGATACAAAGGAAGCAAGTATTTATTAAGCACTTCTTATGTCCAGGGCAGCTAAGTAGCCCAGTGGATAGAGAATCAGGAGGACCTGGGTGCAAATCTGGTCACATTTCCTAGCTGTGTAATCCTGGGCAAATTGCTTAGCCCCATTTGTCTAGACTTTGCTACTTTTCTGACTTACAATGGATACTAAGGTAGAAGGCAAGAACTATGTGTTAGGGATACAAATAAAGAAAGAAATTACTAAGGATGATTGTAAACTTGTGGTGGAGAAAAAGTTAAAGGAATTAGAATCATTTAGCTAAAAGGGAACAAGGAGAGTCTTTAAGTAGATGAAGGGTTATTTTGGAGGAAAATGGTCAGTTGTTCTTCCCTATCACTCAGAACCAAACATGGGATATTGCAGGATGAGTGTTAAGAGGAAGAGCTTAATGATGATGCTAAAGACAGTAAAAAAGGTTACTGGAAGAGCCAGGAAATCTTTCCTTGTACGACAGGAAAAAAATAGTGCTAGTTACTGTTCTCCCTAGGGAAAGGAGAATCACTACATGACCTGCCCTTCAGCTCAAAGACTCTTTACTAGAAAATAAGCATATAATACATGCTTTCAAGAAATTCTTCTTTAGGAAGAATTCTTTAGGGAAAAAAATACTATCAAACTTCTTTCTGTTAGCTGGGACTTGACCCAGCTGAAGCTCCAATGAACATACTCATCTTTCTGCCCTTTATCATCAAGAGAAGAAGAAATAGCAAGAAAAAAAACAATTTCATAGCAGAAGTCCATTAAAAAGAAACAATAACAACAACCCAGAAAACAACTACTTCTGGGGCCTCTTCAGCTCAATCCCCCATTCCCTCTAAGTCTACATATTTCATAATGAAATTGTGTCCTTCTAACAGAGAAATGGTAGCACTTTGAAGATTGGTTGTCTTTTTCTGTGCATGCTTTCATGATTATGGGAAGAAAGCAGAGCTATAACTTTCAGAAAGATTTACAACAGTAACCGTTAAATGCACAGCAAGGCATAATGGATAGAGCATGGGACTTGGAGTCAGGAAAATCTGGGTTCAAATCTCACTCCCAGAAACTTCTTATGTGACCATGACAAGTCTCTTGAGCTTTCTCAGATTCAGATTCCCAATCTGTAAAATGGGTATAATAGTAGTACTTACTTCATTAGCACTTGGGAAACACTGAATGAGATGACGGATAACAAGCATTTTGCAACCCTTAGAATGCTGGATAAATGTCATTTGTCATTTTTTACACCATCCTCAGAACATCCTAAATAGTGACTCTTTATTGGGACACATTTATCCCTTATCGCTATATTTCCCTCCTTTTATATCTTTGGTCTCCCAAACTTAATAACTGATTCATTTCATTCAGTTCCATAAAGGGGGAAGAGGCGCCCTTTCATTTTTTACTCACAAAAACAAGGATCTCTACTCTCTGACTGGATGTGTGCATGTCAGTGAAAAGACAAAAAGGGGGTAGAACAAAAATCTGGAAACAAGATTGGGAACATGCCACTCCAGACCCAGGGACCAGCCAGCAGCAAGCTGCCAGCTGCAACAAGAAGTCTGCCTAATAAGGAAATTAGACCCTGATCACTTCTGGATATGTGCCTGAGATTCTAAATAGGTTTTACAAATAGATGGTGATTGAAGTTGGAAATGTAAACACATTGGCTCCACAGAATAAAGGCTGTGAAACATTTTGGACTGAGAATTCAAGTGTTTTTATTATAGGCACTCCGAAAGAGCGGACAGCTTTTTTTAAATGGAAGAATATGAATTTCTGAAAAGAAGGAAAAAAAAAGCTTTGGCTCTACTAGCTGCCCTTGGGGACCAAGTTGGACAAACTTTCAGAAAGGATTGCAGGCAAGCTACCTAAGAGCACCACTGGAAAATGCCCGAGAGTGGATCTGGGTGCATCTGAAATTTCCCATGTGGTTGCTGGTTTAGGAAAAGTAATTTCAAATTAATAAATTTTAAAATATCAGTGGCTTAAAAAGTTCCAGTCAGCTGCCTCCCCTGGATATTTCTCTTTGTCTCCCTGAGTGTTTGGAATAAAGGCATTTTAAGCTCTCCTAATATATTTCCACTTGTAAGTATGCATGGAGTGCTCAGTTGCCTTTCCCTTCTGAGTCAGCCCAGAATCCTCAAGCTATTCAGGGATGCAGGCTGGAGAAGATGCTCGATTTCTAATGAGGCTCTAATTCATCTTTGGACTACTTGGGGTCTTTTGAAAATCCATGTGATTTTTCACTGGAGATAGGAGGTCATTAATGGCAGTATGTCCCTGCTAAATTCCACATGAGAGGATTACCTTTCGTCTTCCTGCTAACTCCCCCTGTTGTTATAAGTAGGTCTAATAGGGTTTGATTCTTTGTCCGTGCAGTGCAAGGTATGGCTTTGCCTGTTAGAAAGTTTTATGTATTTATTTTTTTATTATCTAAAGCCTGGCCCATTATTGATGAGTAGAATAGCCCCTGGAAGTCAAATGTTGATCCACAATGAAAAAGTAGAATGCCCAAACTGGAAGGGTCTTTAGGGTTATCTAGATTAGTTTCCTCATTTTACAGATCAATAAACTGAGGTGCTGGGAGGTTAGATGACATGCCCAAGGTCACACAGCTCATAGAGCAGACAAGAACTAAATCTGGAGTCAGGAAATTGAGCATGAGTTTGGCACTGCTGTTTTATTAGCTGTGATCCAATTTATAAACACAGATTTAAAGCTGAAAGGGACTTTCAAGGTCATCTATTCTAAACCCTTCATTTTACCGGTGAGAAAGCAGATATCTAGAAGCATCAAGTGCCTTATCCTAAGTAACACATTAATGGCAGCAGAGACAGGATTTGAATTCAAGTCCCCTGACTCCAATTGCAGAACTCTTTTCACCAAACCATGCCTCTTGTTCAGTTCAAAAAGATCATAGAATTTGAAGACATTACCTAGTTCTATTAGAACTCATTTAGTCAAGCCATCTCATTTTAGAGATAAAGAAACAGACCTAGACAGAGTAAGTGACTTACATAAGGTCATCTGGTTAGAACTAGAATTCAAGCCAGGTCTTCTGATTCCTGACAAACTATGTGGATCATTCCTCCATGAACCATTTTCACTCAACCATGGGCTCCCTAATTCAATTCAACAAGCATTTATTAAGTATCTACCACGTTCAAAGCATTGAATTAGGTGCTGGGGATAGGAAGGTGTATTATAAAGTAGGCTGTTCTTTTAAGAACCTACAGCCTAATTCCAGGGCTAGGGATAGTGGCCTATGCCTTACATTCCAGCTGCCAGGGCAGCTGAGGCAGGTGATTCTCCTTGGCTTGGGAATACTAAGATGCAGTAGGCTAAGTCAGTTGGCTATCTTCACTAAGTTCTGCATTAATATGGTGAAGCCTCGGGAGCTGAAACTAGTGAGTCTCAAGAGCTTGGAAATGCCATGGGATAAGTGAATTGGAGGTCTTCACTAAGACTAAGATTAATATATTAAGTGGGGGCCACTAGGATGCCAAAGAATGAGCAACCAATTCAGTTTGGAAAGAGAGCAGTTCAAAGCTACCATGCCAAAGAGCATGGGATCTACTGCTGAATAACTGCTGTACTTTTAGCCTGGGAAGGAAGGGAGATGGAGAAATACAGTTTTTAAAAGAATCATAATTATAACAGTAAAAATAATGACAAAAGTAACAATAGTAATATATATTTTTAAAAAATCTAATGCAAAGAGATAATAACTAAGATACAAGAAATAGCAAGCCAAGTATAAAAAGAAGTCCAGGCAATGTGCTAGGAGAAGTTTAAGAAAATATTAGTCCCTGTGAAAAATTTGACATGGGAAAACTTCTTGAAGAAGAAAGCACCCCAAGAAAATTCCTGAAGGAGGAGCTTTAACAGATAGAAAGTAGGAGATGGGCCATTTATTTATTTTTAAATTTTATTTAATAGATTAATTAAGAAAATTTTTTCATGGTTACATGGTTACAAGATTCATGTTCTTTTCCTCCCCTCCTCCCATTTCCCTCCCATAGGCAATGCACAATTCCACTAGGTTTTAGATCAAGACCTATTTCCATATTATTGATAATTGCACTAGGGTGATCATTTAGAGTCTATATCACCAACCATATCCCCTTGACCCATGTGATCAAGCAGTTGTTTTTCTTCTGTGTTTCTGCTCCCATAGTTCTTTCTCTGGATGTGGATAGTATTCTTTCTTGTAAATCTCTCATAATTATCCTGGATCATTGCATTGCTACTAGTAGAGAAGTCCATTACGTTTGATTGTACCACAATGTAGCTATCTCTGTGTACAATGTTCTCCTGTTTCTGCTCCTCTCGCTCTGCATCACTTCCTGGAGGTTGTTCCAGTCTCCATGGAATTCCTCCACTTTATTATTCCTTTTAGCACAATAGTATTCCATCACCAACATATACCACAATTTGTTCAGCCATTCCCCAATTGATGGACATCCCCTCGTTTTCCAATTTATTACCACCACAAAAAGAGCAGCTATAAATACTTTTGTACAAATCTTTTTCCTTATGAACTCTTTGGGGTACAAGCCCAGCAGTGCTATGGCTGGATCAAAGGGCAGGTGGTCTTTTATCGCCCTTTGGGCATAGTTCAAAATTGCCCTCCAGAATGGTTGGATCAGTTCACAGAGAGGGACCACTTAAGCACAAAGCATGAGCAAAGGAAGAATCAGCTAATAGAAAAAATTGAGAAATGGAGTATGTATAGAGGTTCAATTTTCCTGGATTATGAGAGGGTGGGAAGAAGAGTAGTCTAAGAGAAAGCTGGAAAGATAGCTCTGAGTCAGACTGGGTAGTGGTGAGATGAGGAGAAAGATTTTTAGCACTGGGATAAGGTTAGACTTTACTTGATAGACAATGTGGAAGCCTTGAAGATTTCTGAGCAGAGCAGTGACATGATTAGGGCAGTATAATGGAAAGATTATTCCCGTGATTGAATGAATGATGGTTTGGAGAGGGAATAAAGTGGTGTTAGGAAGAAGGACTAGGAGGTCTATTCAAGGAGAGATAAAGCCCTTAACTCTATTAAAGCAAGAAAAAAGAAAATGGTTATGAGAGAGACTTGATTCTGTAGTTAGAATTTAGAGGGCTTGGCAACTGGTTGGATATAGTAGGCGAGGGAGAGAGAAGTCCCAAAGTAACTATTAGTTTTGGAGAGTAAGAGGGCAGTTGTGCCAACAAAGGCAATGGGAAAATTTGGAAATGGGGCAGCTTTTATGGAGGGAGGTAGAGGGGAGAGGCTTGGACATATTGATTTTGAGGTTTCAGTTGGAAACATCCAGTGAATATGGGCAACTCATTCAACTTTGGTGGCCAGAATCCAGGGCTTCCAATCACTAATTTCTTGCTCTTTGTACTACATTATATAGCTCCTTACACATTATGAATCAACTCCTCTAGGGTGTTTATTAATTTGTTCAATGTTTTGGCCTATATACTGGTGAAATAATATACATCCTGTAATTTTCTTTTACCCAGAAAATAGAAGAATAAGCTATTCCACATAGGTCAATTTTCCAGGAAAAAAAATTAATCTATTTAATAAAAATTTTGGCTGTTCCAAAGGAAATCTTTCTAAAATGTGGTATGTATTTTTCTGTCTTCTAAACTTGTTTCCTGATTATAATTTAATTTATTTTGATAATTCAGGGTCATCCTTATGCACACATCAATTATTATACCGTCATATCATATAGGGATGTCCTTGGGGACAGTAAAGGTATATAGCTTAATAATGAGTTCTACCATGGAAGGCATTTTGTCCTTATCCTTAAAAATTCCAGACTGGTTTATAATTGCTAATTTATCTGCCCTCTGGAGCTTTACTGTCAGTTCCTACTTCTCAGTATTTTAGCCTCCAGCTATACTCTATCTGATTGAACTCATTATCATCCATGTGTTTAATTATCATATCTATGCTAATGACTCCCAGATCTATATATCCAGCCCTAGTCTCTCTCCTGAATTCCAGTCCCACATTGCAAATTGCCTTTTGGATATTTTGAACTCTGTGTCCTGTAGACATATTATACTCAACATGTTTAAGACAAAAATCATTATCGTTCTTCCAAAATTTACCCCTCTCCCAAACTTCTTTGTTTCTGTCAAAGGTACCAAGTTCCTAATCCCCTCCTTTTGTTCCAGCCAGGCCTCCACAGCCATCAGTCCAGGGGGTCAACCCTTGTGGAAATGAAACCTAACGACAGGGTCTCTGGGTATTGGAGCCTTGGTCTCTTCAGCAACCACAGCTACTGAAGACTTGGGAAAAGAAGTCCTCACCCCTCACAGTCCTTGGCACTGACCAGTAGTTCAACATCAGAGAATAAAACGGTTTTGTTAGTGGAGATTCCATTAAAGACGATGCTCTACCATCTGCTTTACCACTGAACTCTAAGAACCATGGAACCATTCCATTTGACTTTCAGCTGAAACCTATTTATTCCCTTATTAGAATGTGAGCTCCTTGAGAGCAAGGGCTGTAATACAATATTGGTAACTCCAACTTCCTTTGAACATAAAAAGAGAATAATTTTTTCATTCATTCATTCATTCATTCATTCATTCATTCATTCATTCTCTCCACTCTAGGTGTTTAACACAGTGCCTGGCATATAACAGGCATCAATAAGTGCTTACTAGAGAAGCTAAGTGGCTCAATGTGGACTCAAGAATTCCTGGGTTCAAAACTGACCTCACACACTTCCCAGCTGTGTGACCCTGGGCAAGTCATTTAACCCCTTTTGCCTAACCCTTACTGCTCTTCTGCCTTGGAAATAATATTTAGTATCAATACTAAGACAAAGTATAAGGGTTTTTTAAAAGTACTTAATAACTGACCAACCCAGGCCACCTACCTTAGTTCAGATCTCCATGATCTCTTCCCTGAACTACCATAAGAGCCTCTCAAATTAATCTCCTTGCCCTAAAATTTCGCCCTCTATAATCTATCTTCCTCAGAGCTGCCTGAGTGATTTTCACAGAATCACAAAATATGAGGTTTGAAAGGGACTTTACTGGCCATCTAGTCCAAGCAACAATGGAAAAGAATTTTCACTATAATGTATGCAATAAATGCCCATCTAGATCTATTCTAAGAACACTAAGGAGAAACACACAACCTCTCAAAGTAGTTCCTTTCACTTTGAACAATTCTCATTGTTAGAAAGGGACTGCTAGGTGACATCATAGTGCACAGAGGACTGGACTTAGAGTCAGGAAAGCTCATCTTCCTGAGTTCAAATCCAGCTTCAGATACTTGCTAGCTGTATGACCCTCCGCAAATCATTTCACCCTGTTTGCCTCAGTTTCCTCCTCTGTAAAATAAGCTGGAGAAGGAAATGGCCAGCCACTTCAGTATCTTGGCCAAGCAACCCCCAAAACAACAATTGTTAGGAAGCCTTCCCTGACATCAAACCTAACCCTGCTTCTTTGCAAAAAGAGTTATTCCTCCACTCAACAAGTTCCAGAGGCTACCTACCACCTCAAGGATTAAATACACACTCCTTCTCTGTTTGGCATTCAAAGCCTTTAACAACTTGCTTTTAACTGCCTTCCTAGGCTTATAATATATTAATTACCTTCACATACTTGATGGCATAACCCAATTGGCCTTCTCTCTGTTCCTCCCATACAACATTCTATCTCCCATCCAGCTTGATCTTTGCCCAGGCTATCCCCCACACCTGAAACACACTCCCTCCTCACTTGTTTCCTTTAAAGCTCTGCTCCTGTCACCTTCAACATGAAACCCTTCTTCATTCTTCAGTGGCCAGAGTCTCTTCTGTCCCCCCCCCCCCAAATACTTTGTATTTTGTATACATTTTGCATAAACTGAGGTACAGATCTCCCCTAAAAGAGAATAAAATTCCTTGGGGTCAGAGACTATTTCATTTTGGAACTCTCTTAGCCTATCCTAATAATCATAATTACTATATTTAATTATTTTTAATTTATATTTTAATTAAATTTATTTGAAAATATTTTTAATTAATTATATAGAATTAGTATACTTAGGCTTAATAAATGCTTATTGATTGAATGAATCCATCTGCCCCACCCATTTCTACTACCAGCTCCTAATCTGCTACTTTCTGTAATCAAAGAAGAGATAGCATAAGACAAACCACACCGGTTGTGTCAGCCCAATTCGGTTTTCTCAAAGAGTCTAATGTGTCCTCTGATCAGCTTCCCACGTTTCCTTGGAGTGACTTGTTGGCTTTGAATCATTTCTTTTCCTCAGGGGACTTGTTCACTTACTTCTGGGCTCAGAACCTCTTTCTAGAACTGACTTTGCTGGGATCATAGAATCAGAGACCCAGAACTAGAATAAACCTCCAAAGCCATCAGTTGAATCCTTGCATTTTATAGATGAGGAACCTGAGGGCGTCTAGTGCCTTGTTTAAGGTCACAGAGGGTAGTAACTGTCAAGGAAATTATTTCGAACCCGAGTCTTCAAGTTTGGTTGTCCACTTAGTGGGCACTGTAATAGAATGGGTTCATTTTTATATTAGAGAGTTAAAAAAGGAAGATATGAAAGTAATCTTGGTCAGTCTTACTTCATATGCGAAACTAACATGGCAATATATTTATTATTTTATATTACTATAAAATTATTACAAATTACAAGATATGCATTGTGTGTTATATATTCCATTTTATTTATACCTTTTACTGCATGTTAACTATACATATTATATATGGATATATGTGTCTATATGCATATATATTCTTATATGTAGATAGAGAAGTAGACCTTCCTTCCACATTGCAACTTTCCCTGTTTTTTCCCTTAGTTGCGACATGAGAAATTAAATGGGAAATTGGGGGAAGTTTTGTGATGCCATAGATGACACGTGAAGGCTGGCCGATGACCCAGAATGGAAACTCATAAATGCACAAAACATCTGTATAATATTGTATGACATCAACATATTTGATCTTTTAGCACATAAATATACACCGTTTCCTTTTTAAAGTTAAAATAAATAAAAAGTTAAAGTAAAAAGTTATTCTTTTTTTTAAACACCAGTGGAGGACACACAAAGGCTAGAAATGCAGAGATATCTTTAAAAGTTCAGCAATTCCTAAATGCATATGAGGTACTATAAACACCCCATAAAAGAAAAAAATCAGACCTCTTCTTCAGGATGAAGGGAGAGCCAAAATTTTCATGCATTTTTTCCTGATTATGGAGGGACCAAGTCCCTAACCCTGGTGATGAGGAAAGGATACCTGTATACATATATAGATATATATAAATAAATGAATATATATTTAGATATTTTATAACACGTTCTTTCCATAGACACCCATATTATATCACTAATTCTCTATCTAGTGTAAACCTCAAAATTTCTTAGACTTATAAATGTTGGAAATTTCACCATTGGGAAATTTCATACTTGAAAAATTTCCTATTGATAGTGGGTCTTGACTATTGGAATGTGAATCCCATTGGCATGGGAGGTTCCTTCTCTTTCCTTCTTTAGATTACTTTAGGACAGAAACCTTTTGCTGAACAATGGAAAGGACTTTGACTTATGCTTCCTTGTCACACTAGTTAGGTGCCACAGTGGTGAGAGTGCTGGACCTGGAATCAGGAAACCTTGAATTCAAATCTGGCTTTAGATATGTACTAACTTTGTGATCCTGGGCAAATCATTTAACCCAGTTTTCCTCAGTTTCCTCATCTGTAAAATGAGCTAGAGAAGAAAATGGCCAACCACTCCAGTCACTCTGACAAAAAACAAATGAACAAACAAACAAATCAACTCTAAATGGGACATTACTGGAACAACTGGACAAGAGCATTTCTCTACCTATTCCACTACAGTAATTTTATTTAAGTAGACAATCCTTCCATTTCTCTCTCCGTGTTGAGGAACTCTTATTCCTATCCTTTCATAAATCTGTGATCGTAAAGTTCACACACTGGTTTGGTAGAGTCCATTGGGAGCTGACATCAGAGCCAGGAGGACTTGGATTCTAGATATAGGCTAGGCAACTCAGTAAAATAAAGGCTAGAGTGAGTGCACGACTTGAATTCAGGAAGATGGGGACTCATATCCTGCCACAGAGACTTACTTACTTTGTGATCTTGGTCAAGGCGCTTAACCTCGTAGTACCCAGACGCCTCTCTCAAACTAGGAATTGCAGAATAGTTGCTGAACTGTAATAGTAGAGGGTGTTTCTTCCTTGGGGAGTCCATATACTGATGAAATTCCAAGTGCCAAAATTGGACAGAGAACTAGCATTAGAGTTAAGAAGGTCCTTATTACAACCTGCTTATTACACACTTTGACTGCAAACCTGGGCAAGGAATTTAACTTCTCAGTGCCCTGATGTCAAGGGTTTGGCTTACTACTGTCCATGGGCCAAGTGCAGATTTCTGGGGTAGCTGGGTAGCTCAGTGGATTGACAGGAGGTCCTAGGTTCAAATCTGGCCTCAGATACTTCCCAGCTGGGTGACCCTGGGCAAATCACTTGACCCCCATTGCCTAGCACTTACCACCATGGGGGTCAAGTGATTTGGTTCCAAGACAGAAGGTAAGGGTTTAAAAAAAAAGAATATTTTCATTTTTATTTATAAAATAATTTATTTATTATTTATGTATATTATTTGTTAAGTTATTAAAATATAACAAAACCATTTTAAAATATGAAGCCCATTCTTGATTCTCAAGTAGTACAAAAACATACAGGGAGCTAGATTTGACTGACTGGAAGAAGTCCGCCATTACTTTTGCTCCAGGTAAATTTCTAAGACTATAATTTGCAAAGAAGGGAAAGGTCCACATTGGTCAAATTCAATGAAACGAATGCAATGAACCCTGTTTATGTTGCAAGGAACTGTCCCCCATAGGGTTGTCTTTGTGTGATGGCAAGGGAAACAGAATATTCATCTCTAGCTTCTTCTTCTCTCATTCTTCTTCAGGAAAGACTATTTCCTTCTAGGAGGGAAGGCATGAAGGCAGAGGCTTGGCCACTCGGAACTCAGAAAGACGGGGTACCAAGTTAGAATCATATGGACCTGCACTCTTAAATATTACTAGTTGAGTTGCTGGGCTTCTGGTTCAAACTAATTTAATGATCACTATTTCAGTATTGTAAGGCAAAGCGCAGAGTAGGAATGGTTGAATTGGAATGGGTCCTCTGGCATAGATAGTTTTAATTTAAGCATCTAATTGGCTCTGTCCACAACTACAGTCATGCCTTCTTGTAGCATAATTCATGATAAAGGCTCTTGGCAATTGGTAGGCTGCCACCCTTTTTTCCTGTGAGAATTCTACTGTTGTAAAGGCTGAAGCCCCATGGCCAAAGGTCCATGGTTTGGCAGTGTTGCCTGCTGTTACTAATTACCCTAGTCCAGCACTTCCCTTTTTTGGAAATAGGAGGGAGGAAATGGATGCCAAGCTCTTGCTCAAGGTCAAATTTGTCTTTCTGGGAGGAAGGGAGCCAAGGTTCCAATGAGCAGTCAGAATAAGGTGAGAGGCTGACTAGGACAAAGAAACCTGAGCAAGAAAAGACAAGCGTCCCTAATAAAATGGTGATAGCAATAAACATGGCCACTAATGTACTGCTCTACTTAGAGAGCCAGACAATTCTCAAGAGGCCACACAGCGTTATTCTTTATTGTAGACAGCAGCAAGATGAGTGGCAAGAGAGAACCCTGAGAAGCACATCTTCTTCTTGGGAATCAGCATGGTTCATTCTGTTACAGGAAAGGAGAAGGAAGAGAATTTTGTTTAAGTTTTCCATTAAGGTCAGTAATCATGATGTCCTTTAGTTTTCATCAATATTGAAACAAAGCCCAGGAATTAACCCTAGAGGGCAAAGATGAGTCAATTGCTTAAAAGTCCAAGATGGCACCCTTTTTTGCTTTTAATCCATGTAACTAGAAGGTATAAGGTGTTTATTTATTTATTTTTATTTTGTATTTCCCTTTCCCTTTCCTTCATTCCTCAGGGAAGATCTTTGGAATAGTAAAAAATAGAAAAAAATGAGAAAACCTGAGTTCAAATCCTGCCTTATATTTGCTAGGTATGTGTATATATATATACACACACACACATACACATATACATATAGGTATAGTATATATATATATATATATATACACACACATACATATATACATATACATATAGGTATAGTATATATATATATATATACACACACATACACATATACATATACATATAGGTATAGTATATATATATATACATATATATACATATATATATACTAGGTGTATGACTTTGGCAAGTCACTGAACTGCTCTGGCTTCCAGTTCTGCATTGGAAAAATGAGGGAGGGGATAGTTGCAGACCCTCTAGAGCAGAGGTTCTTCATTCCTTCCTTGTCATGGACCTTTTTGGCAGCCAAAGGGAATCCATAGAATCCTTCTCAGCATAATGCTTGCAAATGCATAAAACATAATGAATTACAAAGGAAACCAATAATACCAGAATATAATTATAAAAATATTTTTAAAGAAAACAAGTTCCAAAGCATCCCCCAATTAACGAATGGTCAAAGGATATGAATAGTAAATTCTCAGAAGTTAAAACTATCTTCAGACATATGAAAAATACTCTATTAATCAGAAAAATGCAAATGAAAATAACCAAGGTACCACCTCACACCCATCAGACTGGCTAATGTAACAAAAAAGGAAAATGATAAATAATGGAGGGGACGTAGAAAGATTAGGACACTAATACACCAGTGGTGGGGCTTTGAACTGACACAAACATCCTAGAAAGACAATTTAGAACCATGTCTACAGGGCCATATAACTATGCCTGCATAACCTTTAGCTGGGGAGCACCACTTAAGGTCGGTTTCTCAAATAAACAGGAAAAAGAGGAAAAGGCCCCATTTATACTAGTATTTATAGCAAGTCTTTTTGTGGTGGCAAAGAACTGGAAATTGAAGGCATGTTCATCAGTTGGGGAATGGCTGACCTACTTGTGGTATATAAGTGTAATGGTTAGTTATTAATAATTAATAGTTATTAAGACTATTGTGCCATAAGAAGTAATAAATAAGAGGATCACAAAAAAAAAAAACACAGGAAAGCCTTATATGAAGTGATGCACAGCAAAATGAGCAGAACTAGGAGGACTTTGTACATAATAACAGCAATAATGTACAAAGATCAATTGTGAATGCCATCCATTATCAGCAATAGAAGGAACTGACACAATCTGAATGCAGATTGAAGCATACCATTCTTCACTTTAGTCCCTCCATGAATTTTTCTCTGGTATAAGCAGCATGTGTCTTCTTTCACATCATGATGAACAAGAAAATATGTATTGCATGATAACACATGTACAACCTATATCATATTACCTGCTGTCTTAGGGAGGAGGAAGGAATGAAAGGGAGGGAAAAAAACATGGATCACAAAATATCAGAAAATTATTATTTAAAATTATAACAATATATAATCTGGAAAAAAATAAAACAAACAAGTTTACAAATCCAATGTTAAGAACTCATGGTCCATAATGTCCCATTCTGCCCTAAATCTGGTCCCCTGGACAGAATAGCTATCATATGATGGATTTTTATTTTAGTTTTCCATTTTCAGTGGTATAACAAACAACTGCTGAGTGCCAAATCAATGAGTGGACACTTCATCTCATCCGGTTGTCTTAACAACTGAAATAATTGAAATGTTAAAGTGTCAAATCAGATTGATCATTCCATACAATCTGTGGGTGGTTGAACCATGAATAGTCAACCTAATCACGCTTAAAAACAAAACTGTGTAAACAAGATGACAAAAATGGCCGGAAGATAAGGGACAAATTTCGGTCTGTCCCAAAATGTGTTTGCTGATCAAGGTGCCAGACTTTCAGATTGTTGAAAACATCCAAATGAGTCATTGCATTTCTTCTAATGGTTGGATGTCATATAGACACTTCTATTTTCAAATTTATGAATTCTGAATTTTTAAATGCTTTGCAGGAGAAGGACGAGAAGAACAAGAAGGAAGAGGAGAATGAGGAGGAAGACAAAGAGAAGGAGGAAGAGGAGAAGCATAGAGAGGAGGCAGAGGAAGAGGTTGAAGAGGAAGAGAAGAAGAATGAGTCCAAATTTTAGGAGAGGAGGAAGACAATAAAAATTAACTGACTGGCTGAATCTGTGCTTACATTCACTGTCATCTGTGAACTTAACTAGAGTCCATAGGCTATGCCAATGATGTCACTGTCTCATCAATTCATTCTTCTGGATAAACCTGAAGATGCTGATTTGCCAAGTTTCTTCAGATGTCCATTTATAATTGTGTTTGTTCTTGGAACAAAAGAGAATTTAATTCAGTATCATAATTGGCTTTGGATCTACAGTATTAACTGAACAAAAGGAAAAAAAGAATTATATTTCAACTTTTTCCCTGTTTAGACTTGACCTATGATTTCATTGACATATGGAACTCCCACTGAGGAATTGCCATTACCAAGGCAGATCAGCAGTGGCTCTGCAAGTAATAATGCTAGAGAGTTGTCTGAGTCACTGAAAGGTTAAATGACTTTCCCAGAGTTCCACAGACATTGTTTATCTGAGAGGGGATTTGAACCCATATATTCCTGACTCCAAGGTCAAGTCTCTATTCACTAGGCTAGACTGACTCATATATTTCAGTTTTTTAAGAATAGTGGGATGGGTTTGTGAATTCTTCAGGCGAGGGGTTCTATGATTTAGTAGCTACATCTAATGATACTGTGCCATTTATGATTTAGTAGGTAAATCCCAGGGGATTGTCTGAGTCGCAGAGGTTAAGTTAACTTGCCCTGAGTGTCAGAAGCTAGATTTGAACTTTTATCTTCCTGATTCCAAGGCCAGCACTCCAACCTCTAGGCAGTGCTATATCCACATTTTAAAGACAAATCACCGATCTCAAATTGCAAACATTTCAGTCCTAATTGGGGATGTCTATCTGCACTCCGGAGGGTGCAGGAACCCAAATGTAGACACTTTTTTGCTTTTGCACATGTGAAAAGTCTCATAAACATTCATGTTCCTTTTTTAAAAAAATTACAGTTAGAGATAGATTGGTAGCAGTGCAGCCTACCCTGTGTGAAGAAAATAGAAATTGATTAGGAAGTGAGAGACTGTGAGAGACTGCAAATGAGTGAAAATAGCATATGAGACATTTCCAGTGTAATTTTCCAATACTGATGTAGTAGATACCACATGGTGTCAGAACTAGATGCATTATCAATACATTTTTATTTAGCTGAAGGGTAATTTCTACAAGTTTTTTCCCTCTTCTTTAAAGAAGCTGAGTGCAGTTAATGTTAAAATCTATATTAGTGGGGCATTCATTTGTGCTGCTAATTGTATAAAACCCTAAAAATTCAGTCCCAGCTCACAGTGATTATGAACACATCTACTATGTAGCTGAGTCCTGAGAAAGAAATAGAACTATCATCCCATAGGGAAACAGAAAATGAATCATGGAAAGTCATTTTTTTCCTTACAAATTAGGCAAGCATGAGTATTGGTAGAGGAAAGTGTGCTAATTTTGCCAGATGGTTAGTGGCATCTAAATATTCCAGCACATCTGTATAATTGACTTCAATTTTCACTCCTCCCATGGATATCCAGCATCTTAAGAATTGATTGATTTAAGAATAGGTTGAAAGCTGAAAGAGATCTTAGAAGACATTAAGTTCAAATCATCCTCCACCTCCTTCATCATTCTTTAAATGAGGAAACCAAGGCAAACCGAGGTCCAGTGACTTGCTGAAGGTTATATAGCTAGTAGCTAGATTTGCACTCAGTTTTTCCTGACTCTAATCCTATCACTTTATCCATTGAACATCTGAGTTGCCTCTATATCTCATAGATAAAATTGTGGAAATCAAATTCTGTTTGGGTCCAAGAAGGAACACAATTTTTAATGACATCTTAAGAAACCTGGCAAATCAGAATCTTCAGATGTGCGCAGAAACACAAATTGATGAGATTTTGACATCACTGATATAGCCTATGGATTCTCAGGGAAGCCCCACATATGACTCAGTGTACACACTGACCATTAAACTTACTTCTGAAGTCATTGCAGGTCAATTACCCCTACCACCACCCCCAAATAGAACAAATTACCAAAGGGTCAGTCTAATTAGATTGCTTTAATAAATGCAATTAAAATAATCTTGATGAATAGAAATGATATGGTAAGAAGAAATTCTGGATAGGAAGTTAGAGTGACTAGGTTTCAGTTCTGGCTATATCATTTATTTTTGTAGCCTTGAGTAAACAATCTGCTTTTTAAATCTTTCAATAATTTATTTTTCCCCAATTATATGTAAAAACAATTTTTAACATTCCTTCTTAAAATTTTGAATTCCAAATTCGTCTCTCCTTTCCCTTCCCCTCTCTGAGACAGTAAGCTGTTTGATATAGTTTATACCTGTAATATCATGCAAAACATGTCTCCATATTGGTCAAGTTGTGGAAGAAGACACATATTTAAAAAAAGCCACAAAGAAAATAAAGTGAAAAAATAATATGCTTCAATCTGCTTTCAGACTCCATCAGTTCTTCACAGGTCCTTTGGAGTTGTGTTGGATCAGTGTATTGTTGAGAATAGCTAAGTCATTCTCAGTAGATCATTTTACATTATTGCTATTACAATGTTCTCCTGGTTCTGTTCACTTCAATTTGCATCAGTTCATGAAGTCTTTCCAGGTGTTTCTGAAATCATCCTTCTTATAATTTTTTTATAGCACAACAGTGGGTAAATAATCATTTAAAATTAACTTAATCAGAAGTTAAGAGTTAGGAGTGACATCAATTCATCTAGTCCAACCCATACAGTAAAGGAATTCCCAATATAACACAGCCAATAAGTGATCATTCAGATCCCTGCTTGAAGACTTTCAAGGAGGAGAAGCCCATCAGTTCTTAAAACTATTAAGCAACTATTAACCATTAGATCTTTTTCCTGACATCACACCTATATTGATCCCTTTGGTCCCTTTGCAACTTCTACTCAAATAGCACAATATTTATAGATGAGGAAACTGAGGCCAAGAAAGTCACATAGGTAATAAATAGGCAATCTGGGGGTTGAATGAGTCCTCTGACTCCAAATTGGATGTTCTTTTTCTTTCTCTTGTTAAAATTTTCATTATTTCTTAAGTGTTTACAATCTTTTATTTTCCCAATTATATGTAATAACAATTTTCAAGATACATTTTTCAAAATTATAAGATCCAAAATGTCTCCTTTCCTCCCTCCCCCCTCACCCTGCTTCAGAGATGGTAAGCAATTTGATTTGGACTAAACGTGTTTATACTGCAAAGCTTACTTTCATATTATTCATTATTATAAGAGAAACTTATATAAAGCCCAAATCCCAAAATAGGATCATAAATAACTAACGTGAAAAATAGTTTGCTTTGATCAGCATCTAACTCCAACAGTTCTTTCTCTGGAAGTGGATGGCATTCTTTGTCATAAGTCCTTCAGAACTGTCTCAGATCCCTGTACTGCTGAGAGTAGTTAAGTCTTTCACAGTTGATCATTATTTTTTTAAACTCTTACCTTCTGTCTTAGTTTGCTTCTAAGACAGGGGAGTAGCAAGGACTAGGCAATGGGGTTTAAATAATTTGCTCAAGGATATACGATGTATATCTGAGAAGTGTCTGAGGCTAGATTTGAAACCAGGACCTCCCATCTCACTGAACTACCTACATGCCCCCTTTCATTAATTTTTAATTCAATTTTTTCCAGATTACATGTAGCTATCATCTTAATAATCATTTTCTGACATGTTGTGAACTGTGTTCTCTCCTTGTCCCATTCTTGAGATGACAATGCATCTCCATGTTTGTCATGATGTGAAATAAGACACATATCACCTATACAAGAAAAAAAAAAACTCCTGAAGGAGATAAAGTGATGAATAGGATGTTTCCATCTGCATTCAGACTGGCTCAGTTCCTTCTGTGGTAGTGGATTGCCTTTTTCATCATGAATCCCTTGGGGTTGTTTGGGATCCTTGTGGTGCTGATAAGAGTTAAGTCATTCATAGTTGATTCAGTGTTCTTTGCTGTACCTCTCAGAGTCTTTGTTTCCCCATGGAAAATAAGATTGTTGGACTAGGCTCTAATGCTCAAATAATAATTGGAGAGATTCAGATATGGGAGATAGCACAAAGCCACTTCTGTCTATGAATTTCTAGGATTTCTGTCTGGCACACAATTTATCTCCATGAAAAAGAATGTTTCTTTTGTTTGAAGTCATTTTTTTCTAGTTCAGGAATATTTTATTTTTCCCAGTTACACATAAAAACAATTTTAACATGTTTTCTGAAATTTTAAGTTCTAAATACTCTTCCTCTTCCCTCCTTTTCTTTCTCCTCCCTGAGACAGTAATTTGACATAGGTTACGCATGTGCTATCATGCAAAGCACTTCATATTCATCATGCTGTGGAAGAAGACATTAAAAAAATGAAGAAAATAAAGTGAAAATGGTATGTTTCAATCTGCATTGAATGAAACAGTTCACTGTCCTTATACACTGTACTCCTACCTGCTTCATTAATTCCTATTTGTTCCTTAAAACCCAACTGGAATGCTACCTCCTCCCAGATGTCTACCTTGATTACATCTTTTGGTAATGACATTGCTTTTCAAATCTCATACAGCACTTTGTTTTGTGATTCATTCATGCCAATTACTAAGTACAATTGTGCCTTAGACATACAATACACAATAAATAGGATGGGATAAATGCAGTAGAAAGTTTGTATTTGTGAGGGACTATGCCTCATGTGCAATGTTTATCTCTCCCAGGATCTAGCCAGTGCCCTGCACACAGTAGGCACTTTTATATGTTTGCTGTACTGAAAAAAAAATCCATGTTGCCATATTGTGACATATTGACCAAATGGGCCTTTCCAATTGGGTCTTAAGTGTATTTATCTTGGGAAAATGCTACTGGCCCCAGAACTAAGTAGGAAGAAAAGATCAAGCTGTATTAAATTACATTTGGGAAATTACACAGAGTTTTTAATGAATACAGACTGTTCACTCATTGCAGCAAAGATCCAATGGATATCATATGTCTGTGAATCTTGGAATATCATGATTTGGAAAGAATAAAAATGACAAATAAGTCAAAGGACAATGAAGAGATGGATATGAATAGGCCAACATGTTAGTAATTAATGACATGTTAGCAGCAAATGAGATTACAAAATTAGGAACAAAGCAGTAGAAAAGGCATTTTTACTTGCAAAGTATTCATGGAAAAGATGTCAGTTAAGGCACAAGAATGAGAGACAACAGATGACCAAGTGCAACACTGAGAGTCCCAAGATATGAAAAAAGCAAGAGTAAACCCACTTATCCAGTTCTCCATATCAACCAGGGAGCAGTTTTTACTGCATCTGAGGACTAGAATCAGGCAAAAAACAGAGTTTAGATGATAACATTCCTGCCCACCTGGGCAGTATCACATACTGGGGGAAGACAAGGCATATATAATTGAAAACCAATATTACAATGGATCTGTGACCTTCTTGGATACAGATATTCCTTCCAGTGATCCAGATGGCATCCCATCTATATACCTAGCCATTCCTTTTTTTTAAAGAAAAAAAATTTACTGATATTTTCTGTTTCTTACATCACAATCATATGCCATGCAATCTCCTCTTCCCTCTTCCCCCAAAGCCATCTGACATGACAAACAGTGTAATTTTCTATAGTGGAGAAAAGAAACGACATAATTAATTGATACACTGAGAAAGTAAAAAACATGTGTGATTTGTAATACTTGTGGATCTCCCGTCTTCACAAAGGGATAGATTGGGGATGTCTTCTAATATATCTTCATTTGTGTCCTGCTTGATCCTCACAGTTTGGCTCTACTTCTGATTTTTGATGTGCCCTTGTTCTTTCCTTTTACATTATTGTAGTTAGTCTTTATATTATTTTCTTGGCTCTGCTTACTTTTCATCAATTCTTACAGATTTTTTCCATGCTTCTCTATATTAATCATATACATCATTTCTTACAGCACAGAAATATTGCATTGCATTCATGTACTACAATTTATTTAGCCATTCCCCAATTTATAGACATCTACTTTGTTTCCAATTTTTAGCTCTCACAAAAAAGGCTGCTATTAACTATTTTGTAGTATATTAGGAGCCTACCCATTCTTTTTTGTTATCATTTACCTTTATTTTTATAACAATATAATATATAGCATAATAATAATATAACACATATGGTTTGTTAAAAATATGTAATAAATTATAATAAATATGCTTATCCAAAACAAACAAATTATCTCATTAGCTATGTTCAAAAATCTCATTCTTTTTTTCCTCCTCCTTTTCATTCCTTTCCCCTCCCCAAGAAGTCAGATAATATGATATAGGTTGTACATATATTATCCTATAATACATATTTCCATGTTCTTCGTGTTGTAAAAACAAGATATATATTGCTTAGAGAAAAATTCATGGGGGAAATAAAGGGCAGAATGGTAGGTTTCAATCTGCATTCAGATTCCACCAGTATCCTTATTCATCACAAGTGCCTTGGAGTAGTCCTGCATTCTTGCCTTGTTGATAAAAGTTAAGTCATTCACATTCTATGCATTCTTTATTACTCTTATACATAAAATCCATGGGAGACTCACCCAACATTCCAGGAGCCTTCTTTTAGCTGTCCATCAGTTGTGGTTAATCCCTGCTGGATAAGAGACTGGCCTGGTCATACATTTCTCTGATAACGTACTTCTCACTGCTCTTTCTGCATAATTACTTGACTGCAATGTGTTTCAGTCTGTTCATGCTCACCATGAGTCTCCCAATTGCTCTGTGAGTGATTTTGAACTTTGATTCTTACAAGACGATAATCTTTCATCACTAGCAGTCTTACCACATCACCAAAAGAAGATCCAATTTTAAATCATATGAGTATTGAATTTAGAGAGAGAGATGGATTTATTTCTAATCTATATTTGAATATTATAAATCTTGAAATTTCTCAGACTTGTGAATGTTAAAAATTTCCACATTGAGGAATCCTCCATTGGAACAAATTCCCTACTGGGAAACATTCCCCATTTTGATGTGAGAACTCGCCAGGGTCAGAAATGGGAGGACCTCTACTCTACCTGTACTTAAGACTGCTTTAGGGGAGAAAACTCCTTGCTAAACAATGAAAGTACTTGGAACCATGCTTATAATAAGGCAAGGAGTTCTTTGAGCCATGCCTGTTTTTTAGAATTGATACAATGAGATGCTAGGTACCTAAAAGAGTCGGGCAAGTTTTCTCTTAATGAGATTAGTTGACTCAGCTGTGTTTTCACTGGTTCAGACTTACTGAGGAGATTAGTCAACACAGCAGCATTTTTTCTGGTTCAGACTTACTGAGGAGATTAGTCGATTTAGCAGGAATTCAGATGGGCAGTCCTTTGAAAAACGTCTACAGTGATTGGTAGATGTAAGGACTTAGGGGAAGTGACATAGGAGAAAAACCCCTATATAAGAAAAAGCAGAATCTCTTGAAAAAAAAATCCTTTTGGAGGATCTCTGATGAGGATCGCTTGGGAAGAATCTCTTGAGAGAGGCTCTGGAGAAGGGAAGCTCTTGGAGGACAATCTCTAAGGAGGTCTCGCTGAAGCTTCTCTAAGGGGACTCTGTCCCTCTGGAGGCTCTGGAGAGAGGCCCTTTGGAACAGTCTCTGGCTGGAAGGCTCTTTAAGGAGGACTCTGGCTGGAATTCTCTCTGGTGAAGTCAGCTGAGATGGAGCTGGCCTGGTGTCACTGGAATCCTTGCTTAGACAGACCTTGTGGTGAGTGTTAAAAAACTGACTGACTGATCTCTCTCTCTTAAGACTCAGGTCTAGGCCATGTTGACTTAAGGCCCTTCATACTTATTTCCTTTTTCTCTCTCTCTTTTCTTTAATTCCACATTTGTATTAATTAAAATCTCTATAAAACCCAACTTGGGTATTTGAATAATTGGGAATATTTCCCTGGTGACCACCTTATATTTGATTTAAAAATCAAGACACTGTAGTGAAACATTTTCTGTGGTCAAATTACTCACCCTCTCTTATATCTATCATAATTTATATCTTCCACTATTTTAACTCACTACAGTTTACAGCATCACTCTTTTAACTGTTACAGTTTAAGGTCATCAACCATTTTAAATCTAACAATATTCTCCAGTATCCCAAAGAGTAGTTTGAGTGTGGATGCTCTTTCAATGGTAAGAACCGTCTCTCTACAGACACAGGTCACAAATTGGAGGCAGTTTGGGTTTGCAACCAGAGAACCTGAGTTCAAATTCTAGCTCTGCCATTTATTAGCTATATAACTTTGGTCAAGCTCTATTTTCTCTGAGCTTCATCACATTCATATGTAAAATAAAGGAGTTGGACTAAATAAGTTCCAAGGTCCTTTCCTGCTCTAAACTTATGATTTCATAAAGGCTCCCAAAGCATTGGGAACATTACTCCTGAGGGACTAGAGAGAAGCAGGGATACGAAATCACAGGTTGAGAAAGCCTCAAAGGGTTGTAACCTGAACATCTGGAATCGTTAAAATAAGTAGGGGACAGCTAGGTGTCTCAGTGGATTGATAACCAGGCCTGGAGTTGGAAGGTCCTGGGTTCAAACATGGCCTCAGATACTTCCTAGCTGTGGATGGTGGGCAGGTGACAACCCCCATTGCCTAGCCCTTACCTCTCTTCTGCCTTGGAACCAATATACACTATTGATTCCAAGATGGAAGGTGAGGGTTTAAAGAAGAAAAACAAACTACTTTGGGATTTGAAGCCTTTGAGAATCAAGCCTGAAATTTTAGTTTCTTTAGCATTGAGACTTACCTAATTGAACTAAATTGTTATTGTCCTTTCAGCCATTTGGAGTTTCTATGGCAAGAATACCAGAGTAGCTTGTCATTTCCTTCTTCATCTCATTTTACAAATGAGAAATTGAAGCAAACAGAATCCCAGTTTCCTAGCCTGTAAAATAGAAGTACCTGCCTGTCAGGCCTGTTGTGAGCATAAAATGAGATGATATTTATAATGTGCCTTGCAAATCAGTCTGATAAAATGCTATTGTTATCATTACAGTACCTTAAATGACCTATTGAGGATCACACATCTAGTAAGTACCTGAGGTCAGATTTGAACTCAGGCAAATGAGCATTCCTGATTCCAAGCCTGGTATCCAATCACGACATAGCTGCCCACTGAGTTAAAGACTCAGATCCAAAATGGGTATACTAAGCCTCATTTTCAGCAATGTTCCTGATGCAGAATACTCTTGTAGGAGAAAAAGTTAGATAGCTTTCTCAAACATCTTCCCAGATTCTCCTAGAAAACTTCTTAAGCTGGAGTAGCCACAACTATATATTCCATCTGGATCAGTGAAGTCAAGCAAGGGCTGTATGCATCCCTAACCAGATAAAAATATCATTGGGAAGTATTTAATAAAAGAAATAAAAGTACAGTAAAATATAGGGAATACAATATTTTAAAACTAAATCAATCTGTAATCCACAAGGTATGGATTTGGGGCCCTTTAATTCTATTAAGTTTGATACCACTGCTCTAGGGGCAGCTAGGTGGTACAATGGAAAGAATGCCAGACATGGGGTCAGGAAGACTTGAGTTCAAACTCAGACACTTACTAACTGCAGGATCCTGGGCAAGTCATTTATCCTCAGTTTCCTACCCCATAAAATAGAAGTATCTGCCCATCAGGATTATTGTGAGCACAAAATGAGATCATATTTATAAAGTACCTGGAAAACCTTAAAGTCCAATAAAATGATATTATTATTTTATCTTAAACATAACACTTTGTAAATGTTTGCTGAATTCAAATGACAAAACCATAGACCCTCAGAGTCATAAGGGACCTCAGTGGTCATCTAGTTTAATCCCTACCTGAACAAAAATCTTGAGAATTGCTTCTGCCTAATGGGAATTCCAATATGGTTTGGGTTTTTTTTGGACTGTTTGTTTGAACCGTCTGACTCTCATGGATCTATTGTGTCAGATGAATAATACCTACCCTGATTCTACAACAGAGGCCCAATAAGTGATCTTTTAGCCTTTGCTAGTAAGCCTTCCACTGCCTCCTGGAGCAACCTATCCCAGTTTTGGATAGCTCTAATTTCCTTGATCTTTGAATTCATCTGGGGCTTATCCTTGCTTTCCAAATGTATGTATTTTTCTGAAAAGATTCTGGGAAAAGGCTTATTTCATTAAATCCAAGGAGGCTAAACTCACTGCCTAGTTAACATTTCAAAACTGCCCTTGATCTTTGAGCCAAAAAGTATCTGAACAGCCTCCTCCAACTAACACAGCACAACACACAAAAAATTCCAGCAAATGTTTCAGTGGTAGAGAAGGAAGATTTCCATCCAAGAACAACATGTCAGTGTGATGCTCAGGGTCCTGTGCCTTCCCCAAAGATGTCTCCACTGCTGGGGTGCACGACCAAGGATTATACTAAAGAAGCCCGAGTGAGAGAGGGCTACAGAAAAAGGAAAATTGTTAGGCTGCTTTTCTATTTTCACGGATTCTTTTCTCCATGAAACTTTATATTTGGAGAGAATTTTTTTCCTTCATGGATTTCCTATTGGGCTCATCCTCACATAACCCTTTGGACTTAAGTAGGCTACAAATCTCATCCCTTGTTAACGAATAGGGGAACTGAGGTTCAATCACTTGTGTGAAGTAACACAATGGTGGGTGATGGAGCTCAGAACAGGGACCCAGAACCCTTGATTTCCAATCCATAGCTATTAACGACTAGACCTTGCTCTTCAGTGTCACTTGGGGCTTTTGTGGGTATTTCTGGAACAAAAACCTTGGAAATTCAGTGCTGTGAAAGAAAGGAGATATGATCTCTTGTGTCCCCATATTTGCTTTGGAACAAAGGGGAAGGCATATCCAGGTCTGATAATGTTTCTGAGGCAAAGCAACCCACAAAATAGAAAAAGAGAAAGAATTGCTTATTGTCAAGAAAGGCATCGCTGTTCTTTGCAAGGCTGAATGCCCTTTGAATCGGATTCTAGCAGCAAGGCCCAGCCTACAGAACAAAACGGCCCCATTCACTTCAAACTGGAGTATCTTTGCTAAACCTCCTTTAGAGAATTCCCAGCTTTGTTAAATAAATCACCAGGGCTTCTCTCCCAACCACCCAGCAGCTGACCCTAGCTTATCTCTAGAGTATCTTCCATGTTGCCAGGAGAAACAGAACATTCTCACTGAATTAAATACTGCCATGGGATACGGGACTATTTTGCATCTAAAGAAACACCCTCAAGAAAATTATTTTAAGGAAAAAAAAGGTCATTTTAATGTGACCAGACAAACAGAAAGCCTACCAGTCAGGACGAGTGTCCTTATTTAGTCCTAGCCCTTGCTGTGGTACATGTCACTCATGACTCATAAAACGTCACTGAACGTTAGAGCCAAGATATTTTCATCTGCTTTAAATTATGTGTGTTCCTTTGTGTTTCCTAATGATGCTGTAGCCACGGTGACCGCAACGTCTGGTTTCGGAAGGCCCTTCTATAGTCTATCAGCAGACTCTGGTGAGGTCCCAAAAGCTTCCATGGGTGAGGGACTCCAGTCCCCAGAAGACCTCGGTAGGGCTAAAATGAGAAGAATTTTAGATTCCAGCTTAAGCCAATGGTTCTTTCTCAAAGTGTCATCTGGCAATTCCCAGGCTCTTCCAGTGAGGTCTATCAGGTTGAACCTGTTTTCATAATAATATCTCTAAGATGCTATTTATCTACTAAAAAAATTACCTTTACCAATTATTTTCCGACTCTGTGAGTTCTGACTTTCTTCATATGTTTCAACCAAAACAACACATTGCCACAGATTGAATTCAGAAGCAGATAGGAGGATTCAGCTGTCTTCTATTAAGCCAGACATCAAAGAATTTTGCAAAAATGTGTAAAACAATGCCACTCTTCTTATTAATTCTTATGGATAATATAGTGACATTTTCCCCAAAAATGTTATTAATGTTAACATGTAATGGATTTATTACTTTTCTTTTAAATTAATAAATATTTTTTTAATTTTATCAGTTTTAGTTTCTAATACTATAAATATTGATACATATCTCCCACATAAACAAAAGCTCTTTAGGAGCTTCTTTAAGAGTGTAAGAAAGAGGGGCAGCTGGATGACTCAGTGGATTGAGAGTCAGGTCTAGAGATGGGAGGTCCTGGGTTCAAATATAGCCTCAAACACTTCCTTGCTGGGTGACTCTGGGCAAGTCACTTGTCCCCTATTGCCTAGCCCTAACCACTCTTCTGCCTTGGAGTCAATATGCAATATTGCTTCTAAGGTAAAAGGTAAGGATTTTTTTAAAGAATGTAAAGGGGTCTTGAGATCAAAAAGTTTGAGATTTTCTCACCAAGCTGTTCAGCAGCCAGGTAGCCAAGTGGACTAGAGTGCTGGTCCTTGAATCAAGAAGACCTGAGTTAAAATCCCATCTCAGATACTTCCTAGCTATGTGATCCTGGACAAGCATCTAACCACTGTCTGCTCAACTGTAAGATATGAACTACCTAACAGATTTGTTGTGAAGATCAAATGAGAATATTTGTAAAACTCTTAGTAGAGTGTCTGGTACATAGTAGGCATTTAATAAATACTTAGGCTTATGCATTTTATTTTTTAGAGACTGAGTCTCCTTCTCTTACAGGGACCACTGGCTGTCCTAGTCCCATTCGCTGTCCTAGTCCCACTCGCTGTCCTAGTCCCACTCGCTGTCCTAGTCCCATTCACTGTCCTAGTCCCACTCGCTGTCCTAGTCCCACTCGCTGTCCTAGTCCCACTCGCTGTCCTAGTCCCACTCGCTGTCCTAGTCCCACTCGCTGTCCTAGTCCCACTCGCTGTCCTAGTCCCATTCGCTGTCCTAGTCCCACTCGCTGTCCTAGTCCCACTCGCTGTCCTAGTCCCACTCGCTGTCCTAGTCCTATTCGCTGTCCTAGTTCCATTCGCTGTCCTAGTCCCACTCGCTGTCCTAGTCCCACTCGCTGTCCTAGTCCCACTCTGCTGGGCACAGGAGTTTTGACTTGTTCCATTACTAGGTCTGAGATGGTTTGCCCTTCTTTAGGTGACCCGATGTCCTTTCATCCCCAGGATTCAGCGTATTAATATTGTTGGGGTTTTTTTCAGGCCCCTGATTGTCTTAGCCCACTGAAACTCAGAACTCCCAAGCTATAGAGATTCAATAGCCTCAGCTTCTTTCAGAGCAGGTATTAGAAGAATGTGCTATCATACCCGACAACCCCTGCATTTTAGATGTAAGGAAACGGGTCCAGAAAATCATTGGATCTCAGATTTAAAATGGGATCATATAGTATGACCTCTTTCATTTTACAGAAGGGAAAACTAAGATTCAAAGGTAAGGTGAGTTGATTAACACCACTTAAAAAACAACCAGGTTTTACTTATTTTATTTTTTAACCCTTACCTTCTAATACTGTGTATTGGTTCCAAGGCAGAAGAGTGGTAAGGACTAGGCAATGGGGGTCAAGTGACTTGCCCAGGGTCACCCAACTGGGAAGTGTCTGAGGTCAGATTTGAACCCAGAACCTCCAATCTCTAGGCCTGGCTCTCAGTTCACTGAGCTACTCAGCTGCCCTTTAACAACCAGGTTTTAAATCCAGGTCCTCTAACTCCAAATCAGATATAATGGAAAGAGACCTGGGATTGGAGCCAAAGGAACTGGGTTTTCAAATCCACTTTGACACTTGCTTCATGACCTCAGGCAAGTCACCCTCTCTGGACCTCATTTTTCTTATCTGTAAAATGAGAGTTGGACTAGATGACCACTAAGACACCTGCTGGTTCCATTTCATCTAAGCTCTTATGATCCTAAATTATACACTGTCATCAGTAACACAAATGAGGACTTAGAGTAGTCCTACCAGAAGACTTAGCTCAAGAAATACAGTCATTGGGAATGCATGCTTTCAAGCAAGTATATCCCAAGGGGGTGGAGTTTATATGGAGGATTTATGAGGTGGATTACAATGATGAAATGCTTTTAGAGATACTACCCAGACAGAATGGAAATTGAAGAGAACTTGTGGCCAAAAGGAGAAAATAGTCTTGGAGTTGGTGATTCACAATGTCAATGGAGAGTTTCTGGTCTTAGCCCAGGTGTGTGAAGGTTTCTTTTTCTCCCTAAGGATTTGATCAGCTCAGTATGTCACTCAGGAGATGAGTCCTGTATTTGTGTGCACTTAAGAAAGAGAGTTCCAGAAAGGCAACTGGTTTTTGTTTGTCAGGGACCGTAGGAGGGAGTAGCTGAATAAAAATGGATAATGCCAATGATTCATCCTAAGACGTACTGAGCTGTTAGCTGCATATCTAATATATCTTTGTTGAAGCTTTCTCCTTATGCCTAGAGCTGGGAGGGTGACAACCTCTGACAACCTAGGTGACAATCTAGAGCAGAGAGGGTGACAACAGACTCCTTTGGCAATCTGGTGAACCCTATAAATCTCTTCTTGGAATGACATTTTAATGCATAATTTTTAAACATAAATTAAAATACATAGAATTACAATGGAAATCAAAGGTTAGTGAAAATAAAGGTAAAATTTTGTTCCCATTCAAATCCACTCCCCCTTCTTAAATTCCTTTGTGGACTTCAAATTAAGCACCTTTGCCCTTGGGCAAGAATCCTAACTGAAAAGCTCAGGTTTCTGTTGCTTAGCTAGTTATTAACAAAGAAGGAGGAATTAGAGGTGGAAAGAAGATGTCAAGTATGGAAATATTTTTGTCAAATTAGGAAAGGATGAATAAATCGAATATGGCCAAATTATGTTTCTTAATGTTAACAAGGAATTACAAGTAACACAAAAGCCTTATTTCACTTGGTTAAACTTCCTCCAATGTCTTTTATCAGAGTGATTGGCCAAAATGACCAAGTGTAAGCTGTCCTAGATCAACTTCCCCTTTTCCATAAAATGTAAGTTACTTGAGGGTAAAGGTTCTTTCTTTTTGTCTTTGTATCTTCAGCACCTAGGACAGTGTCTAGTACAGTATTGGAGAACCTTTTAGAGATTGTGTGCCCAAACTGCACCTTCAAGCTACCTGTGAGCCCTCCGTCTCCCCCCCACCCTCACATTTCCCCAAACAGAGGAGGGAGGAAGTGCTCACATTGGGCTGCTGGACAGAGGGGCAGGGCTTGTGAAAATTGTCCTCAGGAGTAGTGGAGAGGGGGAATGGAGCAGCCCACTCCAGTATGCTGGGGCACACATTTGCCAACAATGGTGTATATGTTAAATATGTATTAAGCACTTAATAAATACTTATTGATTCATTGATTGATCATACAACTTGTGTTTCAGTGTGACAGATCCTTTTGGGCTAGCATTGTACATAGCCAGCAAATTTCCACTTTCCATTTGTATGACTTGTTTCTTCCCCAATAAATATACTACAGTTGTCCTTGAGATACATATTCTAGTGCCCCCATACCACAACCCCTGCTTTTGATTTAGATGGTCTGTACAGGATATACCCCAGCCTGTGTGTACATGAAGGCACTTAATAGAGGATACGTGATAGAAAACAATGCCTACTATAGATGTTCCTATAACTTCAAACTTGTTCAAAATAAATATTCATTTTGCCAAAGCAGTCCTTAAACTTTTAGCAACTTACATGTATATTTCCATTCACAACATAGCCCAAAGCTGGCTCCAGGCAGTGATCCTCTAGGGACACAGGGTACATCAGGGATGTTGTGTATGTGTCCAGGGGCCCTGTATTGCTAAATTGGTAAATTAGGGCTCTCACAAAGGTATATATCTCTGCCTTTAATTTAGCCACAACTCAGTACTACTGCTGTCTGGCATAAGGATGTTGTCCTTTAGACTCAGACAATGCCATTACTAACAGTATTATATTTTGTATATATGCTGCTGAATACAGGGACATTCCCCAAGCAAATCAGCTATCACCTGGCTTTTGTTTGCACCATACAGTTGTAAACTGTGGGCTTACTTATCTTTAGAGCCAAGATTTGAAGCATTCAGGAAATAAAATATTTTTTAAAATGTTTTGGGGGAATATGTCCTAAGAAATCCAATTTATACCTTTATCCATGCTTTGAATTGGGAGGCAGGAGAGAGATGTTTTTCAGTGCCTCCAGTTTTGCTTTGTTTTGTTTTAAAATTCTTTCAGCCTTATTGGATCCTAGAATTTCTAAAGTCTGGGGGAAAAGATAGTAAAGTGAGGGTGGCATAAGTCCCTATGTTCACATGACTTTAGAACTTTGGTATATTCACTAATTCACATGATATCCTCTTCTTATCCTGTACATATCTGATCCATGTCAATCCACCGAGTCTCCCCAATGAGTTGAATGTATTCCTTAATATCTTAGGGTATGCCAAGGAACAAAGTAGCCCAGCCATCTGTTGCCCTTAATATTCTGGATACATGGACAGGCCACCTCGTTTCCTAGTTACACATCACTGATAATTGTCAATATAATTTTAGGGTTGTGACTTAAAATCTAGATTTAATTGGTCACCAGGGGAAATCCCAAATAAAATACCCAAGTCAGTCTGGAAATTTATGGTAATTTAATTAATATAGAGGGAAGGGATTTAAGGAGAAGGAGGGAAGAGGATATAGGATTCTTCCTGCCTTGCCTGTGCCAGGGGGAGTTTAAAATTCCCACCTCTATGTCTCTGAAGAAGATTAGAGGCTTCTAAGGGAATAAAACTGGAAAAGTAAAGGAGGAAACAGCCAGAAACTTACCACCAAACCAGACAAATAGCTTGTAGCCACACCAAGATGCTGGAAGGCTCAGCACGCTGATCTCAGCTAACTCTCCACCACCAAAAAAGGTACCAGAGAGAACAAAAATCCCAAATATATAGACCTTTCACCCTTGTGTCTCCTCCTCTAAATTTTCACATCTACCAATCATATCAAAGGCTTTTCTCCAGGACTGCCTATACTTTTAGTTCTCATCTTCTTTGATTTGATTATATCTTTAGAGTTACTTAACACTTCTTTGTCAAGTTCACCTTTTGTGAGTTACTTGACCTTTTTGTGATTAATTTAACCTTTAGAGTTACTTAACACCTTTTTGTATTAAGATCTAAAAATAGACTTAGCTTAAAGTTCTAGCTTCACTAGAAGGTGAGAACTAAGTACCTTCATTGTTCAATCAGGAGATTACAACTTTATCTTCCCCTAAAGTATGGTCTAAATTGGGTGGAGTAATTTAGAGTTCCCAAGACATTCCTGATTGTGCTAAACTAAGTATCTTCATTGTTACAAACAGGAAATAGCTAAATCCAATCTTCACATAATGTTTTAGATGACTCTTTTCTGAACAAAAATCATTGTGATTAACATTCCATAAGCTTCTTAGCTCCATCATTGGTCTTTCCATTGCCTTGGAGGTAATTGATCATTTTGATTTTTGTGAGAAATTGATGATTTGTGATTTTATAACCACATATTATCACCAAAACAATATTTATGTAAAGGAAATGAGGTTAAGGGAGGAGGTTACAACAAGTAATTGAGAATTATAACATTTGGAGAAAAATTAAAATAATCAATATTTATAGGATAACGACTAAGTCTGTGGTTTCAGTATGTGGGGAATTCCCAGATGAGAAGACTCTACCAATCAATGGATCAATCAATCAATCAATATTTATTAAGCAACTGCTAATTGTAGGTGATATTAGGATAAAGTTTGAAGTTTGTAGTTATCTTCCTGAGCTCAACTCTGGTCTCAGACACTTATTAGGTTTGTGACACTAGGCAAGTCACTTAAGCTTGTTTCTCTTAGTTTCTTCATCTATAAAATGAGCTGGAGAAGGAAATGGCAGACCATTTGCCAAGAAAACACCAAATGGAATCATGAAGAGTCAGACATGACTGAAAAATGACTGAAAAGCAACTACGTAGCAGCCACTGAACTAAGGATTGGATACAAAAAGAGGTAAAAGGCAGTTCTTGCCCTCAAGGAGCTTATAATACAGGGCAGGTTGGCACTTTCTCTGCAACATATAATCTTAAAGAGTTCTCAGGAGAACTGAGAGGTTAATTGAAGTTGTCCACAACCTCAAAGTAGTAGAGGTCAGACTTGAAGTCAGATCTTCGCATGAACTCTAAAGTTTGGAATGACTTTTACATGCATTTGATCATCAAAACAACTAAACAATCCTGTGAGATAAATACTGCAATTATTAATTTTCCAATTTTATATATAAGGAAGCCAAAGAGGTAAAATAAATCTGATCATGTAACTAGCAGGCAAGATTTTATTTGATAAGATTTGAACTCCAGTCTCTCCTGACTCCAACTGCACTGTTCTTTCCACTGACACCACTCTGACTCTATAGCCTTCCCCCCCAATCCAATCATTGTTAGGAAATCACTTTGTTTTAGACCCTCTGAAGGACCCCTTCCATGACTTGGGTAGATAAATGCCTTATTTTACACTTCATTTAACATTAATATTTTGCAAACTGATAAACAGTCTTAACTATGTAGCTTCATTTATAACCTTTAGCCTATAATTTTAACTGTGTTGAATGGATAGACTATGGATTAGGAGAGCCTTCAGGATTATGTTTTGTTCTACTAAGCCAAATGGTTTTTAAAAAATCAATAAACAATAGACATAGAAAGATTCTATATTCTCTAAATATCTTAGCCAGTTCTGGGATCATAAAAATGTTCCCTGCTGTGAAAAAATGATCTGTGACAGCCTGCTTGTTACCTACTCATTTTTCCATCATACCTTGCATGTATGGATCATTTTCTCAAGGATTTTGGGAAAATACAGGCACCAGCATGACTATTTCCTGATATCTTCTAGGTTACTTCATTTTGTGCATGCAGGCAGCAAAAACATGATCTATTTTCCATTCTTTTAAGAGGACCTTAACAGAGCCACAAGGAGCAACCAGGGCTTTGTTTTAGGATGAGAAATTGCTCAAAGGCAAGAAATTTTCTCTAATGTGAGAAATTTAAAGATTCTCTGGTAAGTAATTTATTCCTCTAAGGAAGAAAGAAGAGGTAGTGCCCAGTGGTAGGTTATGGACCAGTGGTAGGGCAAAGGTTAATCAAGATGATGGGTAGAGAATTTATCTATAAGCAAGCTGGGCTGGCTATAGTACTGTGAGAGGGGAGGTAGGAAGGAGCAGGCTCTAGTTGGGGAGGCAACTTGATTGCTTCCTGAGTTTCCTTAAACAAAGGCTGAAGGTAGGTGGGAGTCAAGCTCTGACACTGCCTTGGAATGACTAGTCACCTGATTGGTGATTCTCTCACCCACATCACTATTTCTGGAAGGGATCCTCATGCTTCACCTTATTTATGCCTTGACTCACTCACCAGATTTCTCATAATCATCCTCAATCTCTGTGCTCCCCAGCCTGGTTCCTTCTTCCAGCTCTTTTATATATGTTATATTGTCTTTGTAAACTCCGTGAAGGTAGAGACTGACTTCCTTATATTTATGCCCCTGGAACTCAACACAGTGTATGGCACAAGGTAATCTCTTAATACTTAATCTCTCGTCTATCTTTGTCTTTATCTATCTATCTATCTATCTGTCTGTCTGTCTGTCTGTCTGTCTATCAGAAGAGAGGTCTTGACCTGATCTAACAAACCATTTCCTTTTGTGCCCCCTTAAAGGACCACCTACAAGCATTTCTAGCGTTCTGGGAAAAGTAGGCAATATGGGGATCCAAGGTATCTTGGGAAAGTCAGGAGAGGAATCGAGACACTCCAGTGTGCATGTGGCAAGGGAGGGCAGAAGGACAAGCATAGAACTGTTCTCTAAACTCATTTAAGAGAAAAAGAAAAGTTCTCAGGCACATCATCTTTAACAATTAGTCTTTCCAAAAGAATTTAGCTGTAATGGAATAGAAAATGATGAGGCTACATGCTACAGAAGGTCCAGAACAATGATTCTAGATTCCAAAGATCTGAGTTTGAATTTTCTATCTACCACTTAATATCTGACATTGGATGGCATTGGGTGGCATTGGATGATGTCATCATCAAGGGTGACATTGGATAAGTCACTCTTGTTCACCTGTCCTTAACTTCTTCATTTTGAAAATAGTGACCTCTCTCTTAGGAGGGGATAGGGGAGGATTACTGGGGGAAGTACTCTGGAGTTTTTTGGAATGCTTGAACTTTCCAGTGTTTGAGTTTATTGTAGTCTCTCAGCCTGGTCTACTGAAGGATAGAGTTAGGGTGGCTGAAGTGGAAATAATTCTCCCAGAGAGTCATTGCTTATGAAAAACAAATTTCAAGAAGTTCAGCAAGACTAGCAAACACATGAAAAAGTATAATAAAATATAGCCCTCCTACCTTTGCAAAGAAGCAAACTGCTTCCCTTACAGTTCTAAGGCTAGAATCTGTGAACTGCTTGTGGTCTTAGCCCTCATGCTAGGTAGATATCATTACTACCCTCCTTAACAGCTGCATCACTAAAAAGGAATAATACCATCCTTTCTTTAGAGATTCTTTCTCCAGAATTCCCCAATTGATAAATGGTCGAGGGATATGAACAGACAGTTTTCAGATGAAGAAATTAAAATTCTGAATAGTTATTTGAAAAAATGTTCCAAATAACTCTTGATTGGAAAATTTATAAATTAAAACAACTCTGAGATACCACTTCACATCTATAAGATTGGTTAATATGATCAAAAAGGAAAATAACAAAAACAAAACAACAAAAAATAGAGATGGGGGGAAATTTGGAGACTGATAGACCGTTGGTGGAATTGTGAACTGATACAACCGTTCTGGAGAGCAATGTGGAACCACACCCCAAAAGTCATAAAATTATACATATCTTTTGACCCAGCAATAGCACTACTAGGTTTGTGTCCCCAAAAGATTAAAGATAAGGGAAAAGGACGTTCTTGAATAAATATATCTATAGCCGCTCTTTTTGTGGTGGCAAAGAACTGGAAACTGCAGGCATGTCCATCACTTGGGGAATGGCCAATCAAGTAATGATATATGATTGTAATGGAATTCTAATGTGCCATAAGAAATGATGAACAAGATGATCGTGAAAAAACCTAGAAGACTTATATGAAGTGATTCAAAATGAAGTCAGCAGAACCAGGAGAACACTGTATACAGTAACAGAAATATTATGGGCTAGACTAATGTGAAAGATTAAACTATCAGCAATGCAAAGTTCCAAAATAAACCTAAGGGACTCATGATGAAAAATGCTATCCACAGCTAGTGAAGGAACTATTGGAGTATGATTGAAGATCAAAATATTCTATTTTTCACTTTATTTCCATCATGAGTTTTTTCTCCCATGTGCTACATGTGTCTTTTTTTCATAGCATGAAGAACATGGAAATATGTATTGCATGATATTACTGGTATAACCTATATTAGACTATTTACCACTTCAGGGAGGGGAAGAAGGAAGGAGAGAATCCGAATCACAAAATGTCAAATAACAATTGTTAAAAATTGGTTCTACATGTGATGGAAAGAATTAAAAAGTTAATTTTTAAAAAGAGTCATTCTCCATCAAGGAGTCTCCAGTTACTTGTATGGGCTAAATCTTCTTTCCTTTCCTTTATTGACAGTATCCATTGTAATGCTCCTTATAGGACTTGCCTTGGGCAAAATTAGAAAGTCTTCTTTTTGTTTCCTTCCCATCCTTCCTATCTCTTTTCTTCTTGTCAACACTCTAGTCCTTCTTTCTAATCACTGCTATTATTCCTTGTGCCATTCCTGCTAATATCTGATAAGATATCAGTTAATTAAAGAGTTCTGCAGAAAAGAGGTTTATGGTGTGGATCTTTCTAGAAATATTTACATTTGCATAAAGGAATCTTGAGGACAGAGTAGATGTCTGTAGACCCTGAGTCTATTTATAATTCTATGTGTGCCCCACTGCCCCTGAGAACTATATCATCTACCCCTGGTAACCATAACATCTGGTCCATGATAGTGCCCAACCAGCCCCAAAACCATCCATTTGGCACTTTCTGTTGGGTTCCCACTCTCTTATTTCCCTAAGTTTCCCAGATAGTCCATCATAAGAACTCTACTGAGAGATGACTACAGAGTTTCTTTACAGAGACCCACTGTTCACTTCACTATGATGCCTTAGATGCCTTAGATGTTTGCAAAATGCATTTTTCATTGTGCACATGAATATAATGGAAGTTTACTGTGCTGTAAGACATGATGAATATGAAGAAAATGGAGAAGAAAGGACAGACCTATGAACTGATGCAAAAGGGAAGGAAACAGGGCCAAGAAAACAATATCCAAATTAGCTACAGCAATTTAAATGTATTAAGTAACAGGCACAGAACAATAAAAATGAATACTGTGAAATTACAAAGACCAAACATGGTCTCCCAAAAAATGTAAGGGGTTCATGGTTGGAGAATATTATATATATATATATATGTGTGTGTGTATGTACATATATATATATATGTATATATATATATGTTGATTTATTCTTTCATTTGGCTGATTTTTCTCCTCTACTTTTGTTAAAGAATTACATGTATTGAATGGTTCTTTGGAAGAGGCTAGTAAAGGTTAGGTACGTGGCAAAATTGAAGCATTGTCAAAATAAAAGTTATTGATAGTTTTTGGAATATTCATTAAACAAAGCAGCAGAGGGGGAGCACATAAGATGGTGTTGCTAGGCTAGAGGGGAGAAGGGGCAATGGTGCAGACACAGATGGTGGTTTCACAAATTGCAATGGTTCTTACATTTTAATCCTAATCCTCAGCACTAACTACAGGACTTTAGATGTGTGCTGCCCAATCTCCTACACTTTTTGATGGAGAGCCAGATGGTTTCAAAGGCCTTGCCTCCCACATTCCTTTCCTTAGCAGGAAATTCATACACCAAACATTCAGTTTTCTTCCCTGCATTCTTAATATATTCTTCTCCTCTTACAAACCTAAGATTGTATATTGATCCCACTTCTTCTTTCTTGGAAAGAAAAAAAAAAGCTTCCCCTGGAGCTAAATTGCAAAGTACTTACTAACCTGCACATTTGGCCAGAACCATAAAGGGTGGGCTGGAAAGAGGAATGCTAATATTGTTTACTTTATAAGCTGTACAATATAATAAACTGGATAAACCTAAAGAGAAGCTAAACTATTAAAAAAAAAGTTACATGTGGTTTTTTTTTTTTTATTTTTATCATGTGCTGTTTTGACAAATGCTAGTTATCTGGTTGTCCCTCATGCAGCTTTACCTTCTCCTTGAAGATGCAATTCAAGCAGCCCCTTCTAGATGAGACTTTTCCTGCTTCCTCCAACTGTGAATGCCCTCCATCCCAAACTTCTTGTATTTAACTACTTTGGAGTTATTCCCTATATATAACAATAAGTTCCAGACTTGAAGTCAGGGAGACCTGAAATCCCATCCTGCTCTCAATTACTTACTAACTATATGATCTTGGCAAGTTACTTAACCTCTCTCCATCTTCAGTCAAAACAGGCAAGTAACAACCGAAGACTTGCTGGTTCTTAATATTCCCCAAGTATTTAGCATGAATTGATGATATTTTTCTTTGTAAACATCTGACACAATTTTTGCCCTCTTTGGTAATATCTGCAGCCACCTTAGGATAGCAGAATTGGTTATTTACCAACTCTTCGGTCCCATAAAATCAAAACTCATCCTGGTTATTGAGTTATGTGTTTTGGATAGCTGCAAGTGTTGCTGAGATCATGATTACTATTCCTGCCTTTTTAAATTAGCATAATAGATTTTGCTCAAAACCCTTATTTTACTCTCTGTGTATCTTTCTGTTTCAAAGAAATACCATGTTATTGGATACTGTTTTCTAATCTATTCTACTCTCTTCTCCTGTTTATGGGTGAGTTCATCCTATTCATATTCATAGTTATGATTGCTGTGTATTTTCCTCCATTATATTCTCTTCTAGTTATTTTTCTCTTTTTTCCCCTTGCTTCCTCTTTAAGAATCTACTTTGCATCTGACCACTGCCTTGTTTAATATACCTTCCCTTTTATTCTCCCTTATTTTCCCTTTTTTACCCCTACTTTGCTGTTGGGTATCATGAACTGCTTGTGTATATCTGTTTTTCCTCCTTGAACCAGTTCAGATGAGACTGAGGTTCAACTATTGACCCCACCACTGCTTTCTCTATTGTCTTCACTGTTCCTTGAGTAACCCATTTATGTAAAACAATTTCCCCCATTCTTGTTCTCTTCCCCCTTTTCCCAGTGCATTTCTCTTCCCCACCTTTCACTTCTTCTTGTGGAATTATCTACATCTCTATCTTATTAGACTTCCTTTAAGAACCCTGATGATGACAAAGATCTCAGTGGTTACATATATCATCTCTTCATCTCAAATGCAAACATTTTAGCCTTAGCAATGACCCTAGGTTTGGTCATGGCTGCTCTTTTCCTACCTGGGACTGTGATGTGAAACTAGGTAATAGGTGGCACAAGTTCTTGCTCCCATCACTAGTCAGGGATCTTTTTCTGTCCCGATGCTTCCTGTTTTGGTGCTCCATCTCAGTTCCTTTTCCATCCTTGAGTGTTAGAATATTCCTGGTCCTCTGCTGTCACCATGCTATGCTCCTGTTCAGTTACTATATCAGTGTCTACAGGACTTTTTCTCTGTCTTCCCAAGATACCCTGAGATATAACAAAGACTAACTTTGGCTTTTTCTTGACTTTCCCAATCAGAATTCAGTCTATAATTTTTATAAGTGATATGGAGGGGGTATATTGAAGAGAGCTAAGCAAAAACACTGATTCTCATTCTACCATTTTGAATCTGCCTTTGAAGCAATCATTCTTCACCAGTAAGGATAGTTTTACGCAAATGGACTTGGACCCTATCAATAGAGTTCTATCTGTCCATAGACATTCAAAGGACCTATGGATCCCAGATTAAGACCCCCCCTATTCTAGAACTTATATTCTCATTTGGGAACCCAAAGGCACTACCAAATCTTTGTCAAACCCTTGAGTAGGACTTTAGTGGAATACTTTATAAGTATCCTTGTTAAATGTTTTAACAAAGAAACCTCCTTTTAAAAAAAATGTTGAAAATTCACACTGAGAGTTTGATACTTAACCCTTATACTAAAATGTAACCATCTCTACTTGCTGGCTATATACTCTAATTTCAAAAAAGTACCTAAGAGATTCATATGTAATAAAAGCAGAAACTAAAGTTATAAAACTTACAACCAATATCCTAAAGTAGACATAGACAGGAATAGGCCTCAATAAAATTGTAAAGTGGATAATGTTTGCCATTGATTAGCTGCCTGGACTTGTGCATGTCACTTTTATCTCTCCAGAATTGAGTTTCTTCATCTATACTACAAGTTTTTAAGGCAATGGGCAAAGCAATGCAATAGAAAGAAGGAAAAATTGAATTCATAAATTCAAATCCATGTTTTGTCACTTACAACTGTGTGTCCTTGGGCAAGTCCTTAACTTAAACAGAGCCTCAGTTTTGTCATCTGAAAAATGAAAGAGTTGAATGGATGACTTCTAATATCCAATCCAGCCAGAGGTGTGTTGAAGCCATCTGGTAGACTGTTAAATTTTCAATGAGAGCATTTATACCTTGGAAATTGGCAAACACTACAAATTAGTTCTTGATTTATTGTGACTTGAGAAAGTGATGGAGAAAATGTTAATAATGTGGATTAAACTTAAAAAGATGTCAGGTATGCATATTTTTCTCTGAGAGCTGATTGTTAAGCATTTTCTAGCATACCCATTTTTCCAGCTGTAAACCTGGGAACTTCTCAGCAGTGAGGGAGAGGACCACAGGGGCAGAACTAGGCTACTTGTTGTTTTTATTTAACTATTTTTTCTCATTACAAGGAAGAGTTCAATTCTGTGGGTGGAGGTAAGGCATAATTCTAGAAATAGCTGTGATGTTAAAAACAGAAGGCATCCATAAATCTTATTTTTTAAAATAATAACAAATGTTCTCTAGGAAAAGTGCCCTAATGCTTATAAAAATGTAAAAAAAACCCAAAACACTAAAAATGAACCTCCAGAAAAATAAGAGTTTAAGGCATCATGTTCAACTATTCCATGAAGATGTAAGACAAGTATGTGAAGGGAAGAGGGAAAGTTGTGAGTGAGTGGTAATTACCCAAGTAAATTCTCCTGCATTGGAGTCAGCACTGGGTTACTAGTCAGCTCCATGCATGGGGGGTTATCTGTACTGCTTAGTTGCTAGAAAAGAGAGGATAGGATAAAAATTATATATTTTTTTTCTGTACAGTCTGTGAAGGAGAGTACCACATAGCTTCCTTAGAGATAAAATCATCCAGGATTGAGAAAAAGATAACGGTTGAGAGTGCGTAATTCTAGTAAGCAAGTAATTAGCTCCAGTGATAAACTTTCACCAGAGCTATGAGTCCTGGGTGCCTCAAAGCAGTCAGTCACTAGAGCAAAGCTTTAGTTAGGAAAATAAGTTTGCCTACTAATAAGCACATGAAAAAGTGCTCTAAATCTCTTATAATTAGAAAAATACAAATCAAAACAACTCTGAGGTATCACCTCACACCAAGCAGATTAGCTAAAATAACGCAAACGAAAGTAATAAAGGTTGGAGGGGGTGTGGCAAAATTGGGACATTAACACATTGTTGGTGGAGTTGTGAATTGGCAATTTGGAACTATGCCCAAAGGGCCCTAAAAGACTGGCTGCCTTTTGATCCAGCTATACAAGTGCTGGGTTTGTACCCCAAAGAGATAATAAGGAAAAAGTTCTATAAATATATACATATATATATATATATAGCCTCAATCTTTGTGGTGGCCAAAAATTGGAAAATGAGGGGATGCCCTTCAGTTGGGGAATGGCTGAACAAATTGTGGTATATTTTGGTGATGGAATACTATTGTGCTCAAAGGAATAATAAAGTAGAGGAATTCCATGGGGATTGGAACAACCTCCAGGAAGTGATGTAGACTGAAAGGAGCAGAACCAGGAGATCCTTATACACAGAGAAGGATACACTGTGGCACAATAGAATGGAATGGACTTCTTTACTAGCAGCAATGCAATGATCCAGGACAATTCTGAGGGATCCAGGAGAAAGAACATTCAGAGGAAGAAGTGTGAGAGTAGTGTGACAAGGGAATCAGTTTAAAAGACTGATATATATTAATTTAAGGTCGCCAAGGAATTCAGCTATGTAATTCCTAAATGAAAAACTCAAGTCAGCCGTCAGCCTTTTTTGGGGTTTAATTACAATAGGAGCAAGAAAGGAATTAGAGATAGAGAGAGAGAAAAAAGGGAGAGAAGGGAATAGGGCTTAAATACCTCTTCTGTTTAGGCTGGGCCAAAAGGCCCAAGCCCTTAGATAGCTGAGGCAAAGAAAAGAGATCAGTCCCTATCACTCACGTGACCAAAATGGAGAAACAGTCTCAGAGGCCCCCACCTTCAGCTTCCTTCAGCGCAAGCTTCTCTGAGTCCACCACAATCACCCCGACCAAACTCCTCCCCCCTCAAGTCTCCAGACCCTCCTATCTTTAAGGAAACCATCCAAGTTCCTCCTCTCAGTTCTCCCATCTACCAATCACTCTTCATCAATTTCCCTGTGCCAATGGAGGCTCTAGCTTAACCCAGGACCGCCCAGAGGTTTCTGGCTTTTGCACATGTCTGTTGAAGGTCATATTTTCAAATGATTAAATCTTTGATCTAGGCTGCAGCCCTTACTCAATCCTGTTAGGACTGAATAGAGTGGAGATTTATTCCAAGTATCTCCATTGTATCAATTCTAAAATCAATCATGATTCAAAGAAATTCCTGTTCTATGCTTAAGCATAGGTCAAAGTCCTTTCCATTGTTCAGCAAAAAGTTTCTGTCCTAAAGTAATCTGAAGAAGGGAAGAGAAGGAACCTCCCATGCCAATGGGGTTCCCATTCCAATAGACTATCAGTAAGAATTTTTCCAAGTATGAAATATCCCAATGGTGAAATTTCCAACATTTATAAGTCTAAGGAATTTTGAGGTTTACAGTAGAAAAACAGAAGAAAAACAACTGCTTGATCACATGGGTAGATGGGGATATGATTGGGGATATAGACTCTAAATGATCACCCTAGTGCAAATATCAATAATATGGAAATAGTTCTTGATCAATGACACATGTAAAACCCAATGGAATTGCTTGTTGTCTGGGGTGAGAGGTAGGGAGGAGGGGAGGGAAAGAACATGAATCTTGTGACCATGGAAAAAGATTCTAAATTAATTAATTAAGTTAAATTAAATTAAAAAGTCCAATTTTTTAAAAAATAAATAAAAATAAAATTTAAAAAAAAGGAAAAGATGTTTGCAAATAAGAAAAGCAGACAGAAAGATCAGAAAGATATGTAAGTAGGCCTATGGGTGAGAGATTGTCAAGGCCTTTGCCAAGCATAGAAAGGAAAGAAAAAGATTGAGTTGCTACCAATAATGGTCAAATTTTAGTCAGAACCAGTGTGTGACATGAAGATAGGGGCTTATTTTATCAATAAAGATGAACATTTTCATGTACAAAGAACAAAAAAGATTGATTACATATAAAACCAAGATGTATTCTGTATATCTTGTTTAAGTTTTTATTTAATTTAGCATGTCTTTGCTTTTCTGTTTTCCCTTCTGAACTTTCTTCTGCTTTCTTCTTTGATTTTTAATGCTTCATTGAATTTCTTCTATTTTCTCCTTTCTATTATTCCCTCATCTTTCCCCCAAAACTCTCTGTTCTTTCTCAGTCCTCTCAAAAAAAAAAAAAAGCCCCCTTCCTGAAGCAGCTGAGGGCACAGTGGATAGAGTGCTTGCCCCAGAATCAAAAAGACCTGAATTTAAACCAAGCCTCAGACATATCTTTGTGATCCTGGGCAAATCACTTAACCTCTATTTCCATTTCTACAACTATAAAATTGGGATTATAATAACACCTACCTCACATAGTTGTTGTAATGATCAAATGCAATAATAATTTTAGAATATGCTAGGCACTGTTTCTGGCACATAGTAGGTATTTAATAAAGAAATGCTTATTCTCTTCCTCCCTTCTTTCTTATAATAAATATAGTTAAGCCAAAAAAATCACACATTGGTTGTATCTAAAAATGTATGTCTTATTCTATATGTCTAATCCATCACTTCCCTATAAAGAAGTGGGAAGTATAACTTATTGGTCTTCTAGAATCCCAATTGATCAATGCTTAGATTAGAATTCTAACAGCTTACAAAATTGTTTTCTTTACAGTATTGTAATTATTGTGTAAATTATTTGCCTGATTCTGGTATTACTTCACTTATTATCATTCCATATAAAGTCTTAATAAACTGTTTTGAATCCATTTTTATATCATTTCTTAAGGCACATTGATATTTTAATACATTCTTATATGATAATTTGTTAAGCCATTCCTCAGGTGAGTGGCAACCACTTATTTTCAGGTATGCTATAAATATTATTTTATACATTGATCCTTGCCTTCTGTTGATCTTTTAGGGACATATATGCCAAGTTGGGGTATAGTTCCAAACAGATTTCCAAAATGGTTGGAGCAATTCTCTGCTCTACCAACAGTTTAGTAGTGTGCCTGGTCTTCCAAATTTCCTCCAACTGTCATTTTCCTGTTTTATCATCAGTTGATTGGATGGATATAAAATGGAACCTCAGAATTATCATTATTTCTTTTATCTTTATTTATTTGGATCATTTAAAATGTTGTTGTTGGTAACTTGTATTTTCTTTTGAGAACTATTTACTTATGTACTTTTACCTAGTATCTATTGTAAACCTCAAAATTTCTCAGACTTATGAATGTTAGGGGTTTCCCCCATTGGGGAATCTTCTACTTAAAAAAATTCCCTAGCAGATGGTGAGAACTCTACTTGAGTGTGGGGGGTCCTAGCTATGGGGGTGTCCCTGCTCCACCCTACTTAAGACTGCTTTAGGACAGAAAACTGCTTGCTAAACAATGAAAGTACTTTGATCCATGCTTATGGAAGGGACAGGAAGTTCTTTAAGTCATGACTGTTTTAGAATTGATACAATGGGATACTAAGTACCTATAAAGGTGGGACAACTTGTAAACTACTTAAACCTAAAAGGGTGATAACTTATTCAGAGGTTTTTTCTTAATGAAATTTGTCGACACAGCAGCATTTTTTTCTGACTTACTAAAGAGATTAAAACTACTCAGCTGTGAATTCAAAATGGGTGGTCCTTTAGAAACATCTACAGTGATTGGTAGATGTAAGGACTTAGGGGAGGTGACAGAGGAAATTTTGCCCTTAAAAATAAGAGCTTGGATCTCATTCAGGGATCTCGATTTCTGATTCTCATTCTGGAGGATCGCATTCTGAGACACTCATTTCCTTCAGGACTGATGCTTGAGGACTCTTTCCTTGGAAATAGATCTCTTTGAGGAGAAGTGCTTTTGGAGGAAATCTCATTCTGAAGGAGAGCTCCTTGAGGAGCTCCTCTGAGGGGCTCTGTCCCTCTGCGGTAGGAGCTCTGGAGGCTCTTGAGAGAGGCCCTTTGAAACAATCTCTGGCTGGAAGACTCTTTGAGGAAGGACGCTGGCCTAGTGTCACTAGTATCCTTGTTTAGTCAGACCTTGTGGTGAGTGTTAAAAAACTGACTGATTTCTCTTTTAAGACTCGGGTCTAGGCCATATTGGCTTGAGGCCCTTCATACTTATTCCTTTCTTATTCTCTCTCTCTTTCTTTGATTACTCATTGTATTGTTAATTAAAATCTCTATAAAACCCAATTGACTTGGGTATTTGAATAATTGGGAATATTTCCCTGGTGACCACCTTATATTTGATTTAAAAATCAAGACACTGTAGTGAAACATATTTTCCGCAGTCAAATTTACTCACCCTCTCTTATATCTATCACAATTTATATCTTCCACCATTTTAACTCACTACAGTTTAAGACCTCAACCATTTTAAATCTCACACTATTGATGAGTCCTGTTCTTATATATTTGTATCAATTACCTTTATATCTTGAATATTAGATCTTTATAAGAGATACTTGTGCCAAAGATTTTTCTGAGTTAGCTGGGACATTTTCATTGTTTTGCTTTCCTTACATTAAATCTTTTCAATTTTACATAATAAAAAGCATCCATTTTTGTGAACATCCTTACACCCTTATTTAGTTAAAAAAAAAAGAATTCTTCTCATAGACATAGTTATGAATAGTATCTCTTTCTTTTCTCATCTTCTTGGGTTATGTTATGACATTTTATAACTGGGTCATGTATCAGTTTGGAACTTATTGTGGTATAGAGTATGAGATACTGGTCAAAGTTTAATTTCTTCCAAAGAGATTTTCCATTTTCCCAGCAGTTTTTATCAAAAGATAAGTCTTTACCCCAAAACTGATGTCCTTGGATTCATCAAACACCATACTACTATGCCTAATTGCTTCTGGGTCTTGTGTACTTAACTGTTCCCTTGATCAACTCTTCTGCTTTTTAACTAGTACCAAATTGTTTTGATGATTGTCACTTTATAGTATAGATTCAAATCTGTTACTGCTAGTTTTTATTCTTTCCCACTTTATTTTTCCTTATTTTCCCTTGAGATTCTTGACCTCTTCTTTGTGTAAGTGCTATAAAGTAATCCTTTGGTAGATTAATTGGTCTGGTACTGACTGTAAATTAATTTAGATGCTATTTTCATTTTAATTATATTAGCACAGCTTAACCACAAGTAATTAATATCTCTCCAATTTTTTTCTCCTTTTATTGCTTTCCTTTATTTCAATAGAGTGTTAGTGCACATTAATTCCCATGTGTGTCTTAGCAGATGGGTTCTCAGGTATTCTATATATTCTATAATTATTTTGAATGGAGTTTTTTCTCTCTTCCAGCTGGGTTTGATGGAATAAAGTCAATGGATGATGATTTTTATCACTTTATTTAATATACTGAAATTTTCTCAAGTTATTGTTTCAATAATTTTTTGACTCAAGAGTTCTCTACACAAACCATCATATCAACTGCAAAAAAAATACTTTTGTTTCTTATATTTGCCTAGACTTGTCAGGTGATGATGACAAGTTACTTGTGGGTTCTTGAACCAGGATGAGAAAAATTGGCTGAGATTATCCCCCAAGCTCATAGAACATAGGTTCACCCCCTCAGTTTCTTTTTCTTGTCTTTTTACTAAAATTTACAAACTATACAAAATAGAAATGACAATGGATATTCTTGCTTTAAATCTAATCTCATTAGAAAGACCATTAATACTAACTCTTGATTTTAAGTAGGCACTATTTATCATATTAAGGAAATATTTACTTATTCCTATTTTTAAAACGTTTAGCAAAAATGAGTTTTGTGGTTTTTCTTTCTTTTTTAAAAAAATTTATTTAATTGATTGAGAAAATTTTTCCATGGTTACATGAATCATGTTCTTTCTCTCCCCTCCTCCCATCCCTTTCCTGTAGCCAACACACAATTTTACTGGGTTATACATATCATTATTCAAAACTAGTTTCCATATTATTCATATTTGCAATAGATGCCAAAACCCCAATCATATGTCCATTGAACCATCATCAATCATATATTTTTCTGCTGTGTTTCTACTCTCACAGTTCTTTCTCTGGATGTGGATAGGGTTCTTTCTCCTAAGTTCCTCAGAATTGTCCTGGATCATTGCATTGCTACTAGTAGAGAAGTCCATTCCATTCTATTGTGCCACAGTGTATCCTTCTCTGTGTATAAGGTGCTCCTGGTTCTGCTCCTTTCACACTGCATCAATTCCTGGAAGTCGTTCCAGTTCACATGGAATTCCTCCAGTTCATTATTACTTTGAGCACAATAGTATTCCATCACCAACAGATACCACAGTTTGTTCAGCCATTCCCCAATCGAAGGGCATACCCTCATTTTCCATTTTTTTTGCCAATACCAAGATTGCAGATATATATATATATATATATATATATATATATATATATATATATACATACACACACACATACACACACACACACACACACATATATACATATATACTTATATTTATACAAGTCTTTTTCCTTATTATCTCTTTGGGGTATAAATCCAGCAGTGGTGTGGCTGGATCAAAAAGCAGACAGTCTTTTAAAGCCCTTTGGGCATAGTTCCAAATTGCCCTCCAGAATGGTTAGATCAATTCACAACTCCACCAGCAATGTATTAAAGTTCCAATTTTGCCACACCCCCTCCAACATTCATTACTTTCCTTTGCTGTCATTTTAATCAATCTGCTAGGTGTGAGGTGATACCTCAGAGTTGTTTTGATTTGTATTTTTCTAATTATAAGAGATTTAGAACACTTTTTATGTGCTTATTGATAGTTTTGATTTCTTTATCTGAAAATTGCCTATTTATCCTTTGCCCTTTTATCCCTTGCTCATTTATCAATTGGGAAATAAATTGATTTTTTTTGCACAATTGATTTAGCTCCTTATAAATTTGAGTAATTAGACCTTTGTCAGAGGTTTTAGTTATAAAGATTTTCCCCCAATTTGTTGCTTCCCTTCTAATATTGGTTGAATTGGTTTTGTTTGTACAAAACCTTTTTAATTTAATGTAATGAAAATTATTTATTTTACATTTTATACATTTTTCTAACTCTTGCTTACTCTTGAAATCTTTACCCAAAGATCTGACATGTCCTGTGTCCACCTAATTTACTTAAACTTTCCTTCCTTATATTCAAGTCATTCAACTGTTCTGAATTTATCTTGGTGTAGGGTGTGAGATGTTGATCTAAATGTCATCTGTCCCATACTGCTTTCCAATTTTCACAGAGGTTTTTGTCAAATGGTGGGTTCTTGCCGCAAAAGCTGGGTTCTATGGATTAATCATACAGAGTCTTGCTGAGGTAATTTACCCCAAGTCTAATCCTCTGATCCTCCCTTCTGTCTCTTAACCAGAACCATATTGTTTTGATGACCATTACTTTATAGTACAGTTTAAGAGCTGGTACTGCTAAGCCCCCCTCCACATTTTTTTTCATTATTGCCCTTGATATTCTTGATGTCTTGTTTTTCCAAATGAACTTTGTTATAAATTTTTCTAATTCAGAAAAAAAGTTTCTTGGTAACTTGATAGGCATGGCACTGAATAAGTAAGTTAATTTGGGCAGGATTGTCATTTTTATTATGTTAGCTTGTCCTACCTAAGAGCAAATTAATATTTTTCTAATTGTTTAAGTCTAGTTTTAATTGTGTGGAAAGTGTTTTGTAGTTGTGTCCATATAATTCCTGTGTTTGTCTTGGCAAATCGATTCCTAAGTATTTTATATTGTCCAGGGTGACTTTAAATGGAATTTCTCTTTCTAACACTTGCTGCTGAGTTGTGTTAGAAATATATAGAAATGCTGATGATTTATGTGGGTTTGTTTTGTATCCTGCAACTTTGCTAAAGTTGTTGATTATTTCAATTAGCTTTTTAGTTGATTCTCTAGGATTCTTTAAGTAGATAGTGATAGCTTGGTCTTCTCATTGCCTATTTTAATTCCTTCAATTTCTTTTTCTTCTCTAATTGCTACTACAAGTGTTTCTAGTACCATGTTAAATAATAGAGGTGATAACGGGGATCCTTGTTTCATTCCTGATCTTATTGGGAAGGATTCTATTTTTCCCCATTGCAGATGATGCTTGCTGATGGTTTTAAATATATACTGTTTATTATTTTTAGGAAACATCCTCCTATTCCTATGCTTTCTAGTGTTTTCATTAGAAATGAGTGTTGTTGTTGTTGTTGTTGTTTTTTGTCAAATGCCTTTTCTGTATCTGTTGAGATAATCATATGATTTTTGTTGGTTTGCTTGTTGATATGGCCAATTATGTGGATGGTTCTCCTAATATTGAACCATCCTTGCATTCCTGGTATAAATCCCACCTGATCATAATGAATAACTCTCATGATCACTTGCTAGAGTCTTTTTGCGAGTATTCTATTTAATATTTTTGCATCTATGTTCATTAAGGAGATTGGTCAGTAGTTTCTTTTCTCCATTTTTGATCTGCATGGCTTTGGAATGAGTACCATATTTGTGTCATAAAAGGAATTTGGTAGAACTTTTTCTTTGCATATTTTGGCAAATAGTTTGCATATAATATTGGGATTAGTTGTTCTTTAAATGTTTGATAGAATTCACTTGTGAATCCATCTGGCTCTGGGGATTTTTTCTTAGGGAGTTCTTTGATGGTTTGTTCAATTTCTTTTTCTGATATGGCATTATTTAAGTATTCTATTTCTTCTTCTGTTAATCTAGACAATTTATATTTTTGTAAATATTTATCCATATCACCTAGATTTCTATAGTTATTGCCATATAATTGGGTAAAAGAGCTTTTAATGATTGCCTTAATTTCCTCTTCATTAGAGGTGAGGTCTTCCTTTTCATCTTTGATACTGTTAATTTGGTTTTCTTTTTTCCTCTTTTTTATTACATTAACCAGTACTTTGTCTATTTTTTTCAAAGTAACAGCTTCTAGTCTTATTTATTAATTCAATAGTTCTTTCACTTTTGATTTTTTTAATTTCTCCTTTAATTTTTAGGATTTCTAATTTAATTTTTATCTGGGGATTTTTAATCTGTTCTCTTTCTAGTTTTTTTTTTTAATTTGCAAGCCCAATTCATTGACCTCTGCCCTCCTTAATTTTTTTTTTATAATTTAACATTTATAATTTAACATAATTTAACATATGAACTCAAGAATATAAATTCCCCCCTGAGTACTACTTTGGCTGTATCCCATAGATTTTGATAGGATGTCTCATCCTATTGTCATTCTCTTCAATGAAATTATTGTTTCTCTGATTTGTTCTTTAACCAATTTGACCTTGTGCTTCTTGGCACTGCATAATGGCTCTTTTGTGATCCCTTCTCCTGGAATCAGACACAATCATTAATCTTAAAATCACATAATATTTAACAATCAATGTCAGGTTTCCATAGTCTAAAGCTTTTGGATATGCATCAATATTAGGGCTAATGGATATTGTAACTTATATTAGTGTAAAATAAAAAAAATCATTTATACTGGTAACATGTGCTTCAAGTACAAAAAGTGAGAGAAAAAAGAAAACTCAAATACACTATTACACATACAAAGAAAAATGATAATAAAATCATATATATGTACATATATTTCACAAACACATTGTGCTTGCCAAGGAGAGGTACAAAACAAAAGTTTCTCACCACAAAATGAGATCCATTTCCTTTTTAACTTGACCATGATCCAAAGTGTGAGTGCAAATGATTTTAACCAAATAACAACTTTATAAAAGAGTAGTATAACAGGTAATGCACATTCAAAGAAGTACCAAAATCCCCAAATCACAAGAGCCCATAAATTCTAAAAAGGTTACTGATATAGGTTGTAACTAGTTTGATGGAGTACATTCATCATCATTTATGTGACAATTAGCAAGGGCCAAAAGGCACAAAAGGCTGTATAGGCAATATGTGACCTCGATGGATCTGGTGAAAAACTCAGTATCCATAAGGACTTATGGCCAAGCCACAGAAAGGGTTTGCCTAACTTGACTATGGGCTTTTACAATGGTATTATCTCCACTCTAGGTAAAGGACAGTACAAATTAAGATAGTAGGACTGTGCAAATAAAAACAGTGTCATAAAACATATAGCTAGTAAGCGAAACACAGTAACAAAGTGACAGTGTAACAGAATATATTAGGCTAGATCAATATGTGAATTTAACAAACAAAATTAAATCTTAAAACAAACAATCAGCAAATACAATATATGTGATAGGGTACAGGCACTGAATTCAAGAGTCCTTTTCTCTAATTCCAATAGCTGCATTACAGAGAATTCTTCACTATTTGGAGGGGAACAAACTGAAATAGTTAGCAATGGAGTTTGAAAAGCTAAAAATTCACTCTTTAAGGTTCTTTCCCCTCCCTGATATCTTCATCCATCTAGATTTCTTTTGTCACAATTCTGGGGTTCCCCATATCTGCACTGGCCATGGTGTGGACAAAAGCCATTTTGTTGCAGAGACTGAGCAGGCCAAAATGGCAAGGGGATGTAGGGAGATAAATATATCCCCTGAATATCAGGATTACTCAAGCTAATCACAGGGATAAGGGCACCCAGGAACAGTAGTAAGAAAAGACACCTCAAATCTTTGAGCAGTGCAAACTCTGAAATGCTCTCCCAGAATGGGAGCTTTTTGAGATAGACAGGAAACTAGACCATTCTTGAAATTCTGCTTTTTAAATTGGTTGGAAATCTACTTCCTGTCTTTAGGAGACACTAGCCTATTATGTACTGGCTAGGAGTAAAGTAAAGAGGTTTGGAAAAGTACTTCTCCTTCCCTTCCCCCCAGGAGTGAAAATGCCAGGCAACAAATGGGAGTGGTAGATGAGGGGCACCTAGACCCTGGTGCTTTAGACACATTGGGGTTTAGGAAAGGCCTTAAAGAGAGAGAAAACTTCTAGGAGGAAGATAAGGCTAAACTTTTTCAATTTAACACAATAATTAATACCTTCTAACAACAACAACAACAAAAATGAACTGAAATTATTAACTTCCTCCAACACTCCAGGATTCTGGGCTGTGAGATGGTATTTTGCAGGGCAGGGGGGCAAGATTGCTTCCCCAAGAGGAAAGAAGTCAGGAGGGTTAGAGGCTAATTTCTGCTAAAAAACAAACACACACACCTGGCTTATCAGGTAGCAGTGAGCAATGGCTATCCAGCTGCTTTCAGTTTCAGAGGAGAAAATAGGATTTGGATCTTACCCTTCCACTTCCAAATGACTCTTGGATGAGTAATCAGCATTGTGAGGCAGCATCAAGAGAAAAGCAGCATGGACAACAAAAGCAGTGGGAAGTGGCAGGAAGTGATGGGGCTTCTAAAGCTTTATAGTCTTAGACCAACAGTTGTGGCCTTGAAGCTAAAGTCCTGCTCTACTCACTTAGAGAGGTCCTAAACTCCAGACTTCGGGTCACCAAAAATGTAAGATTTAAATTAATGTCCAAAACTCCAAGTAATATATTTTATAAAGTTTATTAATAATCATTTTTAATCATCCCCCCTAATTTTACTCCTCCTCCCTTATTATTCCCCTCTTATTTTTCTTTAGGGTCTTTTTAAACTACCCCACATACAATCCCTGCCTTTTGTTGCTTCCCTCCCCACCAATCTATTTGTTACCCTTCTACTTCTCTATAGGGCACAAATCAATTCTCTGCCCCAATGTATCTGATTGTTCTTCCCTCGTTGAGTCAATTTCAATACACTTAAGAATTAAGTATTACCTGTCTCCAACTTCTTTCACCCTTCCATTGTATTGGTCTTCTCCCCCACTCCTGCCATACACATCTTTATGAAATATAAATATACCCAGTTTGTCTCTTCAAATTTCTCTCAGTATTATCCTTTTTTACCTCTAGTTTTATATATGTATACATATATATATGTATATAGACATTCCATCCTATACAGTTTGTTACTATTCCCTCTAAGTATACTTCTTCTAGCTACCCTTATGATAATAACAATTTTAACAGTTACCAATATCATCTTTTCTCATAGGAATACAAATCATTTGAACTTCTTGGTCCCTTAAAAAAAGTTTGGGTTTTTTCCCCTTTCTTAATTATCTTTTGGCGATTTTCTTGAGTTCTGTATTTGATCATCAAATTTTCTGTTTAAGTCCAGTCTTTTCTTTATGAATGCTTGGAAGTCTTCTATTTTATTAAATGACCATAGTTTCTCCTGCAAGAATATAGTTAGTTTTAACTCTGAGGTATCACCTCACACCTAGCAGAGTGGCTAACATGATAGCAAAGGAAAGTAATGAATGCTGGAGGGGATATGGCAAAGTAGGGACATTAATTCATTGCTGGTGGAGTTGTGAATTGATCCAACCATTCTGGAGGGCAATTTGGAACTATGCCCAAAGGGCGATAAAAGACTGTCTGCCCTTTGATCCAGCCATAGCACTACTGGGCTTATACCCCAAAGAGATAATAAGGAAAAAGACTTGTACAAGAATATTCATAGCTGCGCTCTTTGTGGTGGCCCAAAACTGGAAAATGAGGGGATGCCCATCAATTGGGGAATGGCTGAACAAAATGTGGTATATGTTGGTGATGGAATACTATTGTGCTAAAAGGAATAATAAAGTGGAGGAGTTCCATGGAGACTGGAACGACCTTCAGGAAGTGATGCAGAGCGAGAGGAGCAGAACCAGGAGAACATTGTACACAGAAACTAATACACTGTGGTATAATCGAACGTAATGGACTTCTCCATTAGTGGCGGTGTAATGTCCCTGAACAATCTGCAGGGATCTAGGAAAAAAAACTATTCATAAGCAGAGGACAAACTGTGGGAGTAGAAACACCGAGGAAAAGCAACTGCCTGACTACAGCAGTTGAGGGGACATGACAGAGGAGAGACTCTAAACGAACATGCTAATGCAAATATTAACAACATGGCAATGGGTTCAAATCAAGAACACATGTAATACCCAGTGGAATCACGCATCGGCTACAGGGGGTGGTTTTGTCTTTAATGAATAATGCTTGGAAATGATCAAATAAAATATTATAAAATTAAAAAAAAAAAAGAATATAGTTAGTTTTGCTGGGTAGTTGATTCTTGGTTGTATACCCAGTTCCACTGCTTTCCAGAATATCATATTCCATTCCTTCCAGTCCTTCAGTGTAGATGCAACCAGATCCTGTGTTATCCTACCTGGTTCTATGGTTCTATGATATCTGAATGATTTCTTCTTAGCAACTTGTAATATTTTTTCCTTGGTCTGGTAGTTTTTGAATTTGTCTATAACATTTCTGGGCATTGTCAATTGAGGATTAAATGCAGGCGGTGATCTGTGGATTCTTTTAATCACCACTTTTCTCTCTTTTTTGAGAATGTCAGGGCAATATTCTTGGATAATTTCCTGTAGAATGGTGTCCAGACTTTTTTTTTTTGTCATGATCTTCTGGTAGTCCAATAATTCTTAACTAGTCTCTCGTAGATCTGTTTTCAAAATCTGACATTCTGTGAATGAGGTGTTTCATATTTTCCTCAATTTTTTCATTGTTTTGATTTTGTTTTATAGACTCTTAGTTCCTTGTGAAGCCATTTGCTTCTAGTTGTTGCACTCTAATTTTTAAAGACGGAATTTCATACCTGGATTTTTGGTCATCCTTCTCCTTATGGTCTGATTTTCTTTGTAGGTCATCTTTCCCCTTCTTTGCCTTGTTTTCAAGCTGGTCAATTCTGGCTTTCAAGACACTATTTTCTTGTTTTAGTTCATGTGCCTCTGTTTCCCAATGAGTTATTTTGCTTTTTAAGTTCTTTTCCCAATTGTCTTCAGCCTCTCTTAATTGTTTTTTTGAATTGTGTTTTGAATTCTTCAAAGCCTATGTCCAATTTGCTGGAGTTTCTATGTTTTTGCTCGGTGTTCCTTGGTCTTCTTCTGTTCCATTTGCTCTTTGTTCATTATCTGGATAGAAGCTGTCAATTGTAATTTCTTTTTTCTTTTTCTGTTGTTTACTCATATTTTTTTTCCTTCTTTACCCCCTGCCATTGGCTGTAATCTTGCTCCTCTGTTTATTTGCTATATCTGTGGATTTGGGCTATTCTGTTCTAAAAGGGTTTCCTCTCTGCTCTGCTGATTGACTAGATTAGGCTAATGGTATTAATGAGCCCCGAGGTCAGATCTTCCCCAGCTGGCAGCAGAAGCTAAAGGTGAAGGTGAAGGTTTTGCAGGTGAAGGGAGCTGAGCTTCCCACCCTGTTTTCAAGGTATTCTATATGGTTGTAGCCTTCACCCTTGGAGCTTAGTCAGCAAGGTTCTCAGTAGAGGGATGGGTGTTGGAGACTGAGCTTCCCTAGCCTCTGAAGGCTTCTTATATGCCCTATTGATAAGATTAAGCCAGGGCAGAGTTGATCTGAGAAGCTGGATGTGCTTTGAGGCCAAAACCTCAAGAAAGGAAGTGGGGGACAAGATGGAGCATTTTGGCTGAGATTAGACTGCCCTCTCTGTGCTTCTCCTTTAATTATATCCCTGCCACTTGTGTTCAACACCCTGAGCCTGGCACAGCTGTTCCAGAAAGGCACTCCCTCTGGACTAGAGCCCTTGCCTGCCCAGAGATTCCAGTTACCACTAGAGACTCAGCACAGAAGGTGGGGGAGAGGTCCTGGGACCTTTCTTCTTCCTTTCTCTTGAACCCAAGACTTCAAGAATTCATACTTTTTTTGATGTACCTTTTTAGTTGAATCCAGCAAGAGGGTCCCCCAGCTTCATCCTGTTGTTAAATTTGGTTTTCTGTCCCTTCAAAGCACTTTGTTTTTGATTGGTGTGGAAGGGTTTTCAGAGAGGTCTGGACTTTTGCTGCATTTAAGAGGACATCTTGTGTTTTTTCAAAAGCTTTTTCTGCATCTATTATTATAATAATGTAACTTTTACTTTTAATTTTTTGATATGGCCTTTTAATTTTATAGCTCACCTAATATTGAACCAACCCTGGGCATACCTCTTATAAATCCCACCTGATTAGAACATATAATTTTTATAAGTCTCTATAAACCTCCTAATATTTTTGTATTGTCAGGCATTACAGTTAGTAGTGTATACTTTTATTTCTCTGTATTATCTCTCCTTGGTTTAGCTTTCAGGACTGTTTTTCTTAAGAAAAGGTTTGATGAAATGCATTCTTTACTTCTTTTTATAAGTGACTAATGTAACACATTTATTTGTTAATCGTTGTTTGATAGAACAATCTTTGAATGTTTGATAGAATTAACTTGTCAGTTCATCTGTTTTTAGATTTCTTTTTCCCTTTGTATTTTCCTTTAAGGCTTGTTAAATTTCTTTTTCTGAAATAAGTTTATTTAAATATTAGATGTCTTGTTCTGCTTATGTGGGCCTTTGATATTGTTACTTATATTTAGTCAATGTTTAACCATTTTATTTAGATAATAAATCCTGCTAAAACATAATTGGGTAAAATCGTCACTAATAATTTTCCTTATTTTCTCTTCATCTATTAGGAATTCACCTTTTGATTTTAACTTTATCCATTTGGCGTTTCTCTCATAAAAATTAGCTAGCAATTTGATATATTATTTATTTTTAAAATAGTTCTTTGTTTTATTTAACCATTTAATGGTATGTATTCAATGTTGCTAATCTATTGAGGTTCAGAATTTCTCCTTTGTAGTTAGTTTGGGTTTTTTTTTTTAATTTGCTGCTTTACTTGTTTTATAGTTGCAAGAACAACTCACTGATTTTTTTGCTTCTCTCTATTGTTGACAGAAGTAATTAGAGAAATTAAGATTCCCTTAATTACTACTTTGCATATATCTCAAAAGCTTATTATCTAGTATCATTGTTATTTCTATTAATGAAATTATCTATTGTATCTATTATTTTTTCTCTGACCCACATGTAACTTAGCATCTCTTAAGAATTGAATTCTTTTTTATTTTTCCCATAATCACAAAATATTCAACATTTTTGTTTGAAATGAAATTTTATACATATTCTTTTTTAATTCAGCTTTATTTTCAGTTCTAAATTCTCTTTCTATTTTACTCATTTAGAAAACAAGAAAAACAGGGGCAGCTGGGTAGCTCAGTGAATTGAGAGTCAGGCCCAGAGATAGGAGGTCTGAGGTTCAAATCTAGCTTCAGATACTTCCCAGCTGTGTGACCCTGAGCAAGTCACTTAACCCCCATTGCCTAGCCCTTACCACTGTTGTGCCTTGGAACCAATACACAGTATTGATTCTAAGACAAAAGGTAAGGGTTTTAAAAAAAAAGAAAGCAAGAAAAACAAAATCAATTATAAATATGTGTAGTCATGCAAAACAAATTCTCACATTAACCATGTCCAGAAAAATGAAAACAAAGAAAAAGAAAGAAAATGAAGAAAATATTTTCCATTCATGCTATAAGTGCATTAATTCTCTTCTAGAGATGGATAGCATATTTCATTATGAGTCCTTTGGAAATGTTGTTAGTCATTGTTTGAATCAGAGTTTCAAAGTCTTTCCAAATTTATAATTTTCCAATATTGTTGTTACTAGCAGCTCCTAATAATTGCTTTAGTTTCTTCCACATTGGTTGTGAATTTTACCTTTAATCATTTTTATACCATTAATTTGGTTTTCTTCTTTCTTTTCCTTAATTAATTTAGATAATGGATATGTTTGTTTTTTCTTCAAAAAACAAGTTTTTTAGTTTATGCATTAGTTCATTTTTTAAATGTTCAATTTTTAAAAATTCTCCTTTGATTTGCAGGACTTCTGTTTTGATATTTAATCGGAGGTTTGGTTTTTAATTTGTCATTTTCTAGGTTTCTTAGTTGTATGCCCAATTTCATTGATCTATTCTTGCTCTGTTTTCTTTATATCAACCTTTACATATAACTTTTCCCCAATTACTGCTTTTGTTGCATCTCATAAATTTTGCTATGTAGTCTCATTGTTGCCAATATCTTTAAATAGATTGTTGATTGGTTTTTTTATTTATATCTTTGGTCCACTCATTCTTTGGGGTTAGATTATTTAATTTCTCAGTAATTTTTAATCTATGCTTCAGAGCACGTTTTCTTTACTGAATGTAGTTTTATTGCATTATGATCAGAAAAAGATGTATTTAACATTTCAACTTTTCAGCATTTGTTTGTGAGAGTTTTTTTGACCTTATTTTTTTATTTGATCAATTTCAAACATTATTCCTTGGGTGCAAAAATCATTTTCTATTCCTCCCTCCCTTCCCGACACCCCTCCCATAGCCGACATGCAATTCCACTGGGTATTGCATGTATCCTTGATCAGAACCCATTTCCATGTTGTTGGTATTTGCACTAGGATGTTCATTTAGAGTCTACATCCCCAATCATATCCCCTTTGACCCATGTCATTAAGCAGTTGTTTTTCTTTGGTGTTTTTACTCCCACAGTTTTTCCTCTGAATGTGAATAATGTTCTTTCTCCTATATCCCTCCAGGTTGTTCAGGATCAATCCATTGCCACTAATAGAGAAGTCCATTACACTTGATTATACCACAGTGTATCAGTCTCTGTGTACAATGTTCTCCTGGTTCTGCTCCTTTCGCTCTGCATCACTTCCTGGAGGTTGTTCCAGTCTCCATGGAATTCTCTACTTTATTATTCCTTTTAGCACAATAGTATTTCATCACCAACACATACCACAATTTGTTCAGCCATTCCCCAATTGAAGGGCATCCCCTGGTTTTCCAATTTTTGGCCACCACAAAGAGCACAGCTATGAATATTCTTGTACAAGTCTTTTTCCTTATTATCTCTTTGTGGTACAAACCCAGCAGTGCTGTGGCTGGATCAAAGGGCAGACAGTCTTTTATCGCTCTTTGGGCATAGTTCCAAATTGCCCTCCAGAATGGTTGGATCAGTTCACAACTCCACCAGCAATGAATTAATGTCCCAACTTTGCCACATCCCCTCCAGCATTCATTACTTTCCTTTGCTGTCATGTTAGCCACTCTGCTAGGTGTGAGGTGATACCTCAGAGTAGTTTTGATTTGCATCTCTCTGATTATCAGAGTTGTGAGTTTTTGATGTCCCACTATATGGTCAAGTTTTGTGAAGATGCCATTTACAGCTGAGAAATGAGTATATTCTTTTCTCTTCTCATTCATCATTTTCCACAGGCATATCATATCTAATTTTTATAAAAGTTTATTCATTTCTTTTACTTCTTTTTGGTTTGTTTTATGGTCACAGAGGGGGAAATTGAGGTACTCCATTACTATAGTTTTAGTACCTATTTAATTCTATAACTTATTTAATCTTTGCTTCAAAAACATTTTGTTGGATATGATTTTTATTGCATTGTGGTCATTAAACATTCATTTAATAAATCTGACTTTTCTATATGTGTTTGTGAGGGATTTTTATACCACTGTGACTCTATATTCTTTCTTTCTTGTTTAATTTTTGGTTCAATTTCTCTAACTCTGAGAACAAATTATAGTTTTACTATCTTTTTCTTTTTAAAACTCATTTAACTAAGATGCTATGATATTTGGCACATATGTGTTTAGTATTGAGATGAATTCATGGTCTGTGGACCCTTTTAGAAATATGTATTTTCTACCTAGGAATCAACCTCCCAAGACAAACACAGGAACTATATGAACACAACTACAAAACACTCACCACACAACTAAAACTAGACTTGAGCAAATGGAAAAACATTAACTGCTCATGGATAGGACGAGCCAATATAATAAAAATGACCATCCTACCCAAACTTATTTATCTATTTAGTGCCATACCCATTGAACTACCAAAATACTTCTTCACTGATTTAGAAAAAACCATAACAAAGTTCATTTGGAAGAACAAAAGATCAAGGATATCCAGGGAAATAATGAAAAAAAACCACATATGATGGGGGCCTTGCAGTCCCTGACCTAAAACTATATTACAAAGCAGCAGTCATCAAAACAATTTGGTACTGGCTAAGAAACAGAAAGGAAGATCAGTGGAATAGACTGGGGGAAAGCGACCTCAGCAAGACAGTATACGATAAACCCAAAGATCCCAGCTTTTGGGACAAAAATACACTATTCGATAAAAACTGCTGGGAAAATTGGAGGACAGTGTGGGAAAGATTAGAATTATATCAACACCTCACCCCCTACACCAAGATAAATTCAAAATGGGTGAGTGACTTAAACATAAAGAAGGAAACTATAAGTAAATTGGGTAAACACAGAATAGTATACACATCAGACCTTTGGGAGGGGAAAGGCTTTAAAACCAAGCAAGATATAGAAAGAATCACAAAATGTAAAATAAATAATTTTGACTACATCAAACTAAAAAGCTTTTGTACAAACAAAACCAATATAACTAAAATCAGAAGGGAAACAACAAATTGGGAAAAAATCTTCATAGAAACCTCTGACAAAGGTTTAATTACTCATATTTATAATGAGCTAAATCAATTGTACAAAAAATCAAGCCATTCTCCAATTGATAAATGGGCAAGGGAAATGGATAGGCAGTTCTCAGATAAAGAAATCAAAACTATTAACAAGCACATGAAGAAGTGTTCTACATCTCTTATAATCAGAGAGATGCAAATCAAAACTACTCTGAGGTATCACCTCACACCTAGCAGATTGGCTAACATAACAGCAAATGAAAGTAATGAATGCTGGAGGGGATGTGGCAAAGTAGGGACATTAATTCATTGCTGGTGGAGTTGTGAACTGATCCAACCATTCTGGAGGGCAATTTGGAACTATGCCCAAAGGGCGACAAAAGAATATCTACCCTTTGACCCAGCCATAGCACTGCTGGGTCTGTACCCCAAAGAGATAATGGACAAAAAGACTTGTACAAAAATATTCATAGCTGCGCTCTTTGTGGTGGCCCAAAACTGGAAAACGAGGGGATGCCCATCAATTGGGGAATGGCTGAACAAACTGTGGTATATGTTGGTGATGGAATACTATTGTGCTAAAAGGAATAATAAAGTGGAGGAGTTCCATGGAGACTGGAACAACCTCCAGGAAGTGATGCAGAGCGAGAGGAGCAGAACCAGGAGAACATTGTACACAGAGACTAATACACTGTGGTATAATCGAACGTAATGGACTTCTCCATTAGTGGCGGTGTAATGTCCCTGAACAACTTGCAGGGATCCAGGACAAAAAAAAAACACCATTCATAAGCAAAGGATAAACTATGGGAGTGGAAACACCGAGAAAAAGCAACTGCCTGAATACAGAGGTTGAGGGGACATGACAGAGGATAGACTCTAAATGAACACTCTAATGCAAATACTATCAACAAAGCAATGGGTTCAAATCAAGAAAACATCTAATGCCCAGTGGACTTACGCGTCGGCTATGGGGGTTGGGGGGGAGGAAAAGAAAATGATCTATGTCTTTAACGAATAATGCTTGGAAATGATCAAATAAAATATATTTTTTAAAAAAAAGAAATATGTATTTTCTTCACTTACTTTTTTTTTATCTATTTCTGCTTCTCTTTATTTAATGCCATAATAGCTACACCTGCCTTTTTAAAAAACTTTTGTTAAAATAAAATAGATTCTTCTACAACTCTTTGTTTTAATTGTGTATTTCAGTTTCAAGTGTTTTTCTTGTTAATAAAATATTATTGGATTCTGGTTTCTAATCTGTTCTGCTCTTCACTTCCATTTTATAAGCAAATAAATCTAATTCACATTCAGAGTTATAACTGCTAACTGCGTATTTAACTCCATTATTTTCTCTTATTCTTATCTTTCTCTTGGTCGTTGCTAAATCTTATGTGATCTTGATTGTGGTTCCTCAGAACCTGAATCTTCTTTTCTGGTTACTTATGATATTTCCGCCCCCTCCTTAACTTGGGAAGTCCATATTTTGGCTCTAATATTCCAAAGAGTTTTCAATTCAAGATTTCTTACATGAAGTTTCCAGTGGATTCTTTCAATTTCTACTTTGCTCTCTGGTTCTAAGATTTCTGGACTGTTATCTATAATGATTTTTTTTTAATCCTTACCTTCCATCTTAGGACCAATATCATCTACTGGTTTCAAGGCACAAGTGTTGTGAGGGCTAGGCTTATTTGCCATGGTCACACATCTAGGTAATGTCTGAGGCCAGATTTGAAGCCTGAACCTCTCATCTCTGGGCCTGGCTCTGAATCCATTGAGCCACCTAGCTGCCCCATATGATTTCTTGAAATATGATGTCTAAGTTCTTTGAGGCTCTCAGATAGTAGAGTATTTCTTATACTATTTATCCTCAACCTATTATACCTATCAATCATTTTTCCTATGAGATATTTTTTATTTTCTTCTATTTTTTTGTTTTTCAACTTTGTTTTATTATTACTTGATGTCTCAAAGGATCATTCATTACCTTCTATTTTTTCTACTCTTTATCATCAAGGAATTATTTTCTTCAGTAGACATTGTACCTCTTTGTCCAAGCTATTAAATTTGTTTTCATATCTTTCTTCCCTAGTTCTAACTTCTTTGCGTATTCTTTCCTGTAGAGCTTTCATTGAGTATTTAACATCATTTTTAGCTCCTTCCTTAATTCTTGCTTTAACTCTTCTAGGGATTTCTATCAGACTTGTTTTTAAGTGACATTTTTCCTTGAGGTTTTGCTTATTGATTTTATGAAATCATTCTCTTCTTCTCTGTTTGTTTCTTGAGCTTCTTTGTCATCCTAATTTTTTATGGTCAGGTTATTTTTTGTTTGTTCATTCTTGTAACCTACTTCTTCACTTTGGACTTTATTTCAGTCCTGGTCTCTGCACACTTCCTAGAGATGGGATGGGGATGGGGGAGAGCTGGGAAAGCTTATTTCTTCTTACTTCTTACTTTCTGTCTTCTTTTGCTATTTTCATAGCTCTGACTAGAAACCTTCAAGCTTTGAGTAGTATAATCTTTGGTGATGTCTCTTTATCACTCTCCTAGTCTGAGTTCTGCAAATTCTCAAACCATATTTGGGTTGATTGGCTTCTTTTTTGTTGAGAGTTTCAGCAGACTTCTACTGACCAAATGGGAGGTCCTCCAGATACAAAGCAACTGAACTATTGATTCTCTTTTAACCTAGGATAATGTGCTCTGCTTTTGAGATTAGAACCATACAGGTACCATTTGCTTCTAAACTCAATGCTCACTACTACTTCTTTCCACTCTGGATCTGTGGCCAGGCACTGGGATCTAGGCAGTAGAGTTGCCAGGTAGCACCCATATCTGCATTTGTTTAATGGTCGCTTGTGATCTTCTGGTGCCTTGTCTTGGCCCTCTCTCAGTCCTGGAATGTTCACCAGTGTAACCACTATTGGCCTGTGCCAATGTCCACATATCGTTCTCAATATCCTTCAAGTTTTATTAAGTTTGGAAAAGTGACTCATTTGTTTTTAGCTTTCCCCATCAGAATTACCTACTTTGGGAGATCTGAACACTAATATTTCCCATCACTCTAACATCTTGAATATGTCCTCTGAAGGACCCTTTGTTACTTAATATCATTATTATATTGTAGTCAGAAAGGGATTTAGTTAATATTTCTGTTTCTCTAAATTTTGAATTTTTATGCTCAGTACATGGCCATTTTTTTAAGTGCCATTCCCTGTTGAGCTATATCTACATTGTTTTCTATCCCAATTTAGTAATTGTCAGAGATGTGTCATATCTCACTTTTCTAAAATTACATTCAAGTCCTTAACTTATTTCTTATTTATGTTTTCTGCTTTAGTTTGGTCTAGTACTGAAGGGGCCAAATTAAGATCTCCAACTATTATAATTTTGCTATCTATTGCTCACTTTCCTTTACTTAGGTGATATGCCATTCAGAACATAAATATTTAGTACTGACTATTTTATTATCAATGGTGCTTCTAAATATAATGTGATTTCTTGCCTTATCTCTCTTAACCATGTAGATTTTTGTTGTTACTTAAGATTATGATTTTTTAAAAATTCTTGGAAGGCATAATAATTCTATCCCAATTTCTCATTTTTACTCTTTGCAAATCTTCATATTTCCAGTTTGAGTCTAGTAATCTATATATCATTGTATTCTGCTTAATCTATCATATTATCTTTCATTTTAATAGAATTCATAGTAATATTCATGTTTATGAATAGTCATATTCATGATTAGGATCATTAATTGCATTCTCCCCACATCATATTTTCTTAAACTTTTTCCTCCAACTATCCTCTTTTCAAAGAAGTTAGTAACTTTTTTGAAAAAAGTGATCAATACTAGTTATCTATGACTAAATAACTCTGATCTCATTCCCCTGCCTCTCCTTTATTCACCTACCTCATATCCAAAAGATTGCTTCTTACACTTTTATGATTTCTTTTTAATACCCCTATTTATCTTCTACCCTCTAAAGTTGAAATTGATTTTGTTTATAATATTCCCTCCCTGACTCTATCTTCTCTTAAGCCCTCCTTCCCTCTCCTTGACCCCATCTGCTTCTCTATTGAATCTAATGTATTTCTACATGAAACTGTTTATAAGTATACATGTTCAGTCCTCCTTTGTCTGCTTTATACAAGAGAGAGCCTCATAATATACCTACTTCTCCCACTTTCATTTTTGTATAATCTTCTTGAATAACCCATTTATTAAAAATAATAAATTCTTTCCCCATTTTCTCATTTCTTCCTTAAAAATGTTCTTTTTTTCTATCCCTTTTCCATCTTTTTTCCTAAAAACAAGATAAAAAAAATGCCCCCAGCCACAGTCAATAACAAGCATTTATTAAGCACCCAAGTAGTAGACTTGTGTGGGGATGTGAAAAGGGGAGGGGTAATAATTGTTGTTTTCAAACATGTTGTTTCCTGTCTAATGGGAGAACAATATGTAAATAGCTACGTACAAAAACAAGGTTAAATTGGAGTTAAAAATCAAAGGAAAGGAACAGAGATCAAAGAGGACTGGGAAAAGCTTCTTGCAGAAAGTGGGACCTCAGCTAAGACTTACTGGAATCCAGAGAAGAGAGGCAGAAATGAGAACTGGCAGAGTTGCAAGCACAAGGGGCAAGTCAGGCCCCTTTGAGTCAACCTGGATCTCAGTGCATGTGGAGGGGAGTTGGATGTAAGTAGACTGGAAAGGTAGAAAGGACTTCAAAAACCAAGCAGAGAATTTTATGTTTTATTCTGAAGGTAATGGGAATCCATAGGAGTGTATTGAATAAGGGAGGTGAGGTGGTCAGACCTGCATTTAGGAAGCTCAATTTGAAATGTGGGAAGACTGACTAGCACAGGAAGGGATATAAGCCAGGGAGAGCAATCATCCGACTCTTACAGTAGCCTGGGTGAGAGGTGATGTGGGCCTGTAACAGGGTGGTAGAAGTGTCAGAGGAGAAGGGGAATATTAGAAATGTTCTGAAGGTAGAACCAATAGGATTTGACAACTGATTGGATATGGAGGGATGAGGGAAAGTGAGGCATCAAGGATGACACTTGGGCTATTAACCTGTGTGATGGAGAGGAAGATAATACCCTCAAAGGTAATAGGAAGTTATTGGGAAGAAGGAAGGGGGACAGGAGGTAGTGAGTTAAATTTGGATATGCTACATTTAAGATATCTATAAGCCATCCAGTTCAATATAACCAAATGCAGTTGGAGATGCAAGATCAGGATGGAGGTTATGACTGGACAAATAGATCTGAGTATCATTTGCACAGACCTGATCATTGGATCCATGGTAGCTGATAAGATCATCAAACAAAATAGTCCAGAGATAAAAAAAATAACCCAGGATCGAGTCTTGGGGGATACCTACTGATTATGACAAGGGTGAAGATCAAGTAAATGAAACTAAGGAAAAGTCAAGAGAACCAGGACAGAGTAGTATGATGAAAACCTAGAAAGAAAAGAGTACCTAGAAAAGAGTGCTCAGCAGTGTCAGAGGCTGCAGAGAGATAAAAAAGAATAAGTAAAAAAAAGTCAATTAAGTAATAAAGAATTCATTGGAGGAAGGACAGGTAAGTGATTCAGTGGATTAAGAGGCAGACCTCCAGATGGGAGATCCTAGGTTCCAATCTGGTCTTAGACACTTCCTAGCTGGGTGACCCTGGATGGTGACACTTACCTTCCATTGCCTAGAGCTTGATACTCTTCTATCTTGGAACCACTACACAGTATTTAAAATAAGAGTTTAAAAAGAAAAAGACATTTTGGACTAGATCTATGATTTTACTGGTACAAAACTCTCCTGGATGAATCAACTCCCACAGGCCACCATTTCATCTGCACTTATGCTCACAGAGAGTTTTTTAGAACACTGAAAGGTTAGATAACTTGCCCAGGCAAGATGTGTCAGAGACAGAAAGAACTTAAATCTATGTCTTCCTGTTTTAAGGCCAACTCTGTATCACATTGCCTCTTAAAAAAAATAACTTATCTATTTATTTAGATTTTTTATTTATTTAGATTTAGATATTTATTTCCATGGTTACATGATTCATGATTTTTCCCACTCCTCTTCACTCCCCCCTTCTGGAGCTGACAAGCAATTCCACTGGGCTATGTACATATATCATTATTCAAAATTGGTTTCCATTTTATTCATATTCGCAATAATAGATGCCAAAACCCCAATCATATGCCCATCGAACCATCATCGATCATATGTTTTTCTTCTGTATTTCTACTCTCAGAGTTCTTTCTCTGGATATGGATAGTGGTTTTTTTTCTCATAAATTCCTCTGGATTGTCCTAGATCATTGCATCAGTAGTAAAAAAATCAGTTACATTCAATTGTACCACAGTGTATCAGTCTCTGTGTACAATGTTCTCCTGGTTCTGCTCCTCTCACTCTGCATCACTTCCTGGAGGTTGTTCCAGTCTCCATGGAATTCCTCTACTTTTTTATTCCCTTTAGCACAATAGTATTCTATCACCAACATATACCACAATTTATTCAGCCATTCCCCAATTGAAGAGCATCCCCTCATTTTCCAGTTTTTGGCTACCACAAAGAGCGCAGCTATGAATATTCTTGTACAAGTCTTTTTCCTTATTATCTCTTTGGGGTACAAACCCAGCAGTGCTATGGCTGGATCAAAGGGCAGGCAATCTTTTAAAGCCTATCATATTGCTTCTAGAGAATCTAATGATTCTTAAATTAACTCTACTCAAACACTTTTGAGATCCATAGTTTTTTCATAATAGATATCTAATATATTCCTGCATTTTTTATTACTTTGACTTTATTATGATATGATATTTCTTGTTGCCTCATGCAAGTATTTATTTCCTTTTCCTCCATTCTATTTTTCAGGGATTCTGTATCTTGGTTATGACCAGTTAAGTGACACAGCAGACAGAGTGCTAGGCTCAGGCATCTTCCTGAGTTCAAATCTGGCCTTTCTAGCTTTGTGATCCTGGGAAAATCACTAACCCAGTTTGGTTCAGTTTCTTCATCTATAAAATGAGCTGGAGAAGGAAATGGAAAACTGTTCCAGGATTTTGACTAAGAAAACCCTCAAAAGGGGTCACAAAGAGTGAAACACAACTAAAGCAACTGAACAATACTCCTTAGGTAAGGGTTTTCACTTTATGTTGTAAGCTATTTATTTTCTCTTCCTTTTTTTTTTTCTTCAATATTGCTACTTAATTTTTTTTTAAATCTCTCAATGTCATTTCTTCTAGCCTGTCTTGGACTTCTTGTTAACATGCCATTCTTTTTTTTTTTTAAACCCTTACCTTCTGTCTTGGAGTCAATACTGTGTATTGGCTCCAAGGCAGAAGAGTGGTAAGGGCTAGGCAATGGGGGTCAAGTGACTTGTCCAGGGTCACACAGCTAGGAAGTGGCTGAGGTCAGATTTGAACCTAGGACCTTTAACATGCCATTCTTATCTCTAACTCTGTATTCATTGTGAAATAATTTTCTTTTTCTGCATTTACTTTCTGGGTTTCTCATAGCTCAGAGTATTTCTTCATTGTAATCAGTTTTTTTTTTCATCTTTATGTTATTTCTGTCCTTAGTTCCTGAACTGACACTTTGCTACAAGTAGCCCCAACCCTGTCTCATATTTCTGAATGGAATGGCCTCTCTCTGTTTGTTTCTATGCCCTCTGTGGTCTGGCTGCTTTTGTTGCTGCTGCTGTTATGTATGATGGGGTAGGGATTAGCCCTCTGCTATACTTAGTAGCCCAACAAAGGGGCTAGACCGTAGTCTGTTCCTGTCTTTTTCTCTTTGCACAATTTCAAATGGATTTGGGTCCATTCTCTGCTCTAGCCCAGGCCCCAAATGGATGTCCAAGATTATACTGGTATCGGGCTTCTTGGCACCTTCTCCCCCTAAATTCTGCTATACACTTCCAATGATAAAGCTGGCCCTATCTTTCACTGGTGATATGAGTGCTCTGAGATGTCCACTGTCAGGTCCTGTCTCCTTGCACAACAACCTAGTTCTCCAAAGCCAGGACAAAAATCTTGATGTCTCCGGGGCCTGATTTTGAAGCAAAAGGGCTCTGTCTGGCTTCTTGCTTCTCTTGGCACCTCTTTGTTCAAATCACCCTCAGGCTTTGGGGCCCATTTAATGGAACTCTTGTGGGTTTCTGCTTCCCTCAGAGTACATCTTCTCCAAATTCTATATGAAGTATATTCATTTTTCTCTTTGGTGTCCTTGATTTCATTAGGAGCCCTTTTAGATGTTTGTGAGAGACTTGGGCTACTCCAAGGCACTTTACATTACCACATTAACCAGAGGGGACTTTCACATCTTAGCCCATATTTTTTACCATTTCTTATACTGAACAGCTAACTAATCTTTTTGTTTTTTTGTATTTTGCTTTAATAAATGTTCAAGAAAAACTTCTGAGGCGAGGTATATAATAGATAACATTTATATAGTGCCTTAATGTTTGCAAGGCACTTTACATATGTTATTTCATCCTTATAGCAATCCTGTGATATAGGGGCTATTATAATCCCTATTGTATAGAGAGGAAAAACTGGAACTGAGAGAGGTTAAGTGACTTGTCCAGAGTCACATCAGTGTCTGAAGTAGGATATGAACTCAGGTCTTCTGACTTCAGCTGCATGATGCTATCCACTGTGCCAACCAGATGCCATATGCTTTATGTCTCTTTCTGGGGCAGGCCCACCTCTAACCAAATGAGCATTATTTAACATCCACTATTCATTAGATGAATACTATTGGAAATATGCATGCAGGATATAACAAGCCTTTACAGTGCTGCCCTCCAAAATTCAACCCTATTACATGACAGCAAATGTCACAGCTTTTTCATTAGAAGCATTTTCCTCTCAAAGGAGATTATAATTAGCCACAGAGAAAATAATCCATTTCCCAGCTAAACATGAGGTTGTCACTACAATTTGATGCATTAAAACTGATAACTTTTTTTCAGTGTTCTCACTTATCTCTCAGACTTTCAACTTGAAAAATCCTCATAATCAATGTAGAAAAATCTTTTCTTCGATATTAGCACCAAGCCAGAGCATGAATCCTCTACTGCAACAGTATCATCCTCATTTCAAAGCTGGATAAGGCTTTACAAACACGTTGGTTAAGCCACTGTGTCTGTCCTTTGCAGTGAGACCCTTACATGAAAAACAATTACAGAAATGCCACAAATTACTATCGAGTTAGGAGTTTCCATACCAATGAAATCACAGGTCCTGGATATAGTATTGTATTGATATATTGGTATTTCTCGAGATACTAGGCTTGGTGGTATAATCACAATTTAACTGGTCTGGGGGTTTCTTTGTATCTTTCAAAGAAGGTGACACTCCCAGCCAGAGTTCTGCCTTCAATATAATTGTGGGCCAGAATCATATTAAGCTGATGTATGACAAGCCAATAAAATGGATGCATTTAGTTATCCAGGAGGCCTCTCTCATTAAGTCTGATATTTATAGCCCTAGCTTGGATGCTACAACACCTCCTCCTGCGAAACATATAACAGGGATGTCAGATTTTCCCTTATGGTATTAGGTAAGTCATTTATTTTCAATGTTACATAAAGGGGAAAAACCTGGCTTCAGGCCCAGGCTCTATGAGCATTTTGATTGGCTACTAAACAACCAATAGAAATTTTAGCCTGGGCATCCTTGGTCAGGGCAGGGATGCACAGTACTACGGTCATTAGTAATTTGTGGCTCCAAGTATTCATGGAGTGCCAACAATTTTCTAGGCACAGGGCAGACTGCAGAGGTCGACGTGAGACTTGGCTGACTTATTTGAAGAACAGCTAATCATCCTAACAATAATGAGAAAAGGGCAATCAAATCAAAGCAAGACAAGACAGGAACAGGCAGCTAACCAGCTTGTTTCCAAGTGGTACTGCATGTCCTGCACCTCCTCTGAGAAAGAATAGAACTGCTTTCTCTTTGCACCTTCTTAGGCACTCATTCAGGTGGCTCAAGCAGTTGACTATCACAGGAATAAACAAGACATACCTTTGTTTCTTAAATCCTGTGTCCACATTGCTGGGCTTCTCTGCCCGTTGTCAAAATCAGCCTCTGGACCACTTTATTCATGCCAGAAGACTCTCCTTAATCCCCCACTGGTTGTTGTTTCCCACGTGCCAAAAAATAACTGCTTTTATCTTGTATGTGTTATATTTACTTCTCCGTGTGGATACTGTGTCATTCTCCTTCTCCCACTCTGTGAAAATACAAACTGCACCAGGGATCTTTTAGTTTCCCTTTTCATCTCAAATACCTAAAGTGGTGCTTGACACATAATAGGTGCCTTATATATTGATTGAATTGAATTGTTGGTTTTCAGTCACACCAATCCAGTCATATCAGTGAGAATTAGGAAACAATTCACTTCATTCGGCATGTATGTATTATAAATAACGACTATGGCAGAGTGGTGGGCAGCTAGGTGACTTGGATTGAAAGCAAGTCCCAGAGATGGCAGGTTCTGGGTTCAAATCTGGCCTCAGATACTTCCTAGCTGTGTGACTGTGAGCAAGTCACTTAACTTTCGTTGCCTAACCCTTACCATTCTTCTGCCTTAGAACCAATACACTGTATCCATTCTAAGACGTGAAAGGTGTTTTTCTTAAATACTTAAGATATACCAGCACTAGGCTAGTCACTGGAGATACAAAGAAAATCAAGAACACTGGACCTGGAGTTAGAGGATGAAAGTTCAAATATTGCCTCTAACCTCTAAATATCTGTGTGGTTGAGTCGTTTCTGTAATGTCCAACTATTTGTGACCCCATTTGGGATTTTCTTGGCAAAGATACTGGAGTCATTTGCCATTTCCTTCTCCAGCTTGTTTTACAGTTGGGGAAACTGAGACAATCAGTGAAATGACTTACCCATGGTCACATAGCTAGGAATTGTCTGAAGTGAGAGTTGAACTCAGATACTTCTGACTCCAGGTCCAGCATTCTACACATTGCATCATCTAGTTGCCAGAATACCTGTGTGATTTTGAGCAAACCACTCAGTTTCTCTAGGTTTACAATTTCCTAATCTGTAAAAAAAAGGGGGGGCATTGAATTAGATGACCTATGAATTCTCTTCCACCTCTAGATTTTTGAATCTATGATTTTAAAAAAGCCCCTGCCTTCAAGGCATTCATTGTTCTTTTAAAAAAATTCCATCAGTTGTGGAATGGCCAAACAAGTTGTGGTATATGATTGTGATGGAATACTACTGCACTCTAAAAAATGACAAGTGGCTTAATTAAAAAAAAACATGGAAAGACCTACATGAAATTATGAAGAGCAAAATGAGCAGAACCAAGAGAATATTCTATACTGCAAGAGAAATACGGTTTGAAGAATGACTTGTGCATGTCTGACTCCAGAGAAAGAGTTGATAAATAGAAACAAGTGAGACATAGTTATATATATAGTCAAATGATGCCTTCTTCAGTGAGGGGAGGGGCATGAGGGAGAAAACTTTAATGTAATAAACAAATAAATTAAAATAAAAATTTTAAAATCAGACGTGTTCTAAATACCAATCAGTAGTATTATCTCCATTATTCAAATTGAAAAATAGAAGACACATAGCAGTGATATGACTGGACCAAGGACCATATATCTAATCAAGCAGAAGTATAGACATTTGCTCAGTACTTTTACTCAGTTGGTTCCCTTACTTTGTGTAGTCCAGTATTTCAAGTGATCATAATCTTTAGTTTAAAAATGAAAGGTCCAATTTACAGACACATAGAGTCCAGGGACTTTTGAGTTCTATATCATGATCAATATTTCATCTGACATCTTCAAGATTTTTTTCCTTTTGCTGATTTGTGCTCTTAAATTCCACATTAAATAAAGCCATCAATGTGCATTATTTTTCTTTCATATCTTATCAGTCTACCTGAGTGCGGTGGAATCCAACATTACTGTAATGATGTATTTGGTCTTTACAATTTGCCACGGCCATTTGACAAGGTCTTGCAGCAGATAATCATTCCCCGGCTTGTTAGGCAGTTTTTTAATAAGATGTCACAGTCAGAACCACAGAAATTTCCTTTCAGACTTAATTCTGCCCTGGTTGTAATTTCCTACCCCTTTAAAACCAAAGGATTCCTCAAGGGACTAGTGAGTAGACTATTAGGGAGATGTACTGAAGATTTAGTGAGAAGGGACCTTAGATATCACCTAAGGGCATCTCGGTGGAGCAAGAGATAGAAAACTGAACCCAGAGTCAAGAAGACCTGCCTTTCAGATTTGGCCTCAGAGACATACCAGCTGTGTGACTCTGGTCAAGTCACTTAATCTCTGCCTGCCTCAGTTTCATGAACTGTAAAATGGAGATAATACTAGCACTTATCTCCCAGGTAGGATGTGAGAATCAAATGAAGTACTATCTGTGAAGCACTTAGGACATCGTAGGCACTCAATAAATGCCCCACCCAAAGACATCTAGCGGGGACAGTGCTGGACTTGGAGTCAGGAAGACCTAAGTTTAAATCCTGCTTTGGATACTTACTGGCAGTGTGACATATAGTAGATAACAACCTCTCTTAGTCTCAGTTTCCTCATCTGCAAAATGAGAGTAATAATAATATTTCCTTGGTATTTTTCTCATCTGTAAAATGGGATAACAGGGTTGTTGTGAGAATCAAATGAGATGTCATTTGTAAGGTAGCATCAAAGTATATCTTAACGAGCTACTGAAATGCTGGCTATTATTATTATTATCTAATGAAAGGGCCTCATGTTACAGATGAAGAAATAGAAGCCTAGAGAAGGTTGGTGACTGCCCCCATGGTCCCAAAGGCTAAGATTTGGACACAGGTCCCTATTTCCTTCTGTTCACTCCTTATCCCTGAAGACAGCAGAATCTTGATTTTGCTTTGCTCGATCGGCCAGTCAAAAACACAGAAGTGCTAAAGAGGAGATAGGTTTTCACTGCTGTCTTTCTCATATTGCCTCAAAGCTCATTCCCAGAATCCATGGCCTTCAGATGCTCTGTCTGTCTCCTGGAGACAAAGATACGAGAGGTTTACAGTCAGCTCACGTCTCCCATGTATGCTCTAGCTGGCTCCCCAGAGGCTTTTGGGATTGATTGTTTAATATATAACAATAATGTAAATACAAGCCAAGAGTAATCTTCCTTGAATACCTCTCTCATGGTACCATTGCCTTCCTCAAAATGTAGAACGGCTCCTAGAAGATAAAGTCCCAGCTTGAGCCAAGGTTGGCTTGCCTAGCTTTCCACAATCTGGCTCTACCAAGGTATCTAGGATTATCTCCCCAACTATGCCATCTGTCTTATCGGTGGTGGCATCCTTGCTGTTCCCCACATGTGCCAAGCTTTTCATTTTCCCTGTTTCCTGACCAAATCTTGCCCTTCAAGGACCAACTCCCTTGTGAAGCCCTCCTGCTGCTGTTCTAGCCCTCTCTGCTCTTCCTAGATCAGAACAACTACTATGGACAGCGCATGATCTGTAGTTGTTCATTTGAGCATTTTCTCTCTTTCTTCATGGGTTCTTTTTTATGCCTCATCTTACCCAGAACATTGTAGGTCCTGTGGCTAGTGTTAGACTCAGACTCATGAAGACCCACAATTGAATTTTACCAGAATTTTACCATAGAACTCTTTACCTGTAAGACCCCAGGCATGTCACACTTCTCTAAGCCAATCCCTTCCTAGGGAGTAAGATTTATTTCATTCATTGTATTTATATTCCAAGCAACCTGGCATACAGTGGAAACTTAACGAATACTGCTAATTAACCTGCAAACTATGGGTTGTGTGTTTACCTCAAAGTTATTGTTAGAATGGAATGAGAGAACATATACAATAATAGCAGCATTTCTATAACACTTTAGGCTTGCAAAGTACTTAATAAATGTCATTTTAGTTGATCTTCACAACAGTCTTAAATGGCAGATGCTATTATTATCTCCATTTTATAAATGAAGAAACTGAAGAAGATAGAGGTTAAATGACTTGCTCAGGGGCACATAGCTAATAATAATAATTATAACAGTAACATTGATAATGACTAGCACTTATATAGAATCTATTATGAACCAGACACTGTGCTAAGTACTTTACAATATTATCTCATTTGATCCTTACAACAATCCTGGATGACAGGAATTATTATTATCCCCATTTTACAGACAAAGAAACTGAAGCATACAGAAGTTAAGTGACTTTTCCAGGAACACTCAGCTATTAATAATTATTATTATAATAATAATAACACTAATGATAATAATCATAGCTAGCATTTATATAGAATCTATTATGTGCCAGACACTGTGATAAAAATTTTACAAATAGTATCTCACTTGATTCTTATAATAGCACTGGATGGTAGGTACTCTTATTATCACCCATTTTACAGCTGAGGCAAGAGGCAAACAGAGGTTAAGCTATTTGCCCAGGAGTTAATGAGTGTCTGACACCACATTTGAACTCAGGTGACTCCAGGCCCAGCCCTCTGTAACATATGAAATAAAGGTAGACTGTGGCACAAAGTTTTGAGCGTGATCAATTTATTAGTATAAACAAATAACAATTTATTAGTATAAATAAATAAATAAATAAGATCTCAGCTTCCTCAGGGAAGTTAAGATCCCAAATGAAAGGGATATCTCTCCCTTGTAGTTTTGGAGAACACATAACAAAGAACAGGACATAATAGGCAAGGAACAAGTGATAATTGTTTAAAAAACATTGTGAACAGTGAAATCAATATGGTGGGTTACAGAACCTAGATAGGAATGGAACAATATATTTGTTTGAAAATTAGGAATGAAGGGCTAGCAACAGCCCTCCTTCCCTTCTGTGACTAAGAAATGTGCATTATTTGAATCCACTTACAAAGTTAGAATTAGTGGACCAGACTTCTTTGGATAATGAACCAGACATATAACTTGGTGGTATAACAATATTCAACCAGGCACCTTATTATCTATCTGGATCCCTCAAGGACAAAGGATTTCTTAAGGCAAGAGTAGAATAGTGATTAGCAAGAGAACTGGATTTCTAAACTTAACTCATTACAGACAGTTGAATTTCTAAAATAAGTTCAGAGACAAAGAATCATGTCTTTGGAAATTATAGCACAAAATTACTTGAATGAAAATATGATCAATTTAAAAAAAGACACAGTAGGGCTCAGCTAGGTGGCTCAGAAGATTCAGAGCCAGGCCCAGAGATGGGAGGGAGGTCTTGGGTTCAAATCTGACTTCAGACACTTCCTTGTGGTATGATCCTGGGTAAGCCACTTAATCCCCATTGCCTAGCCCCTTACCACTCTTATGCCTTGGAACCAATATACAGTATCCATTTTAAGATGGAAAGTAAGGGTTTAAAGGGGCGGGGAGGGAAGACAGCATCAATCTGATCATTTCAGTTCTATCCACTGGGTGCTACTAGTCATTTAATCTTATTTTGCTTCTACCAGATTTTCTGATAGGATACTACTTTATTTCAATAAATATTTAGTATCTGCCCTCAAGAAGCTTACAATGTAGTGTAGATAGGGAAGAGTTACATACAAGGAAGTATACAGGAGAAAATGAATTAAGTCTAGACAAAGTAACACAAGACAGCCAAAGAACTGTTGGCATCTGATTGTAGATCAAAGCGTACCATTGTCACTTTATTTCCTTCATGAATTTTTTATTATATGTGTGACATGTGTCTCCTCTCACAGCTTGAGGAATATGGAAATATGTATTACATGACAGCACCAGTATAACCTATATTTGACTATTTACCACCTGGGGAGGAGAGAGTGGGGAGGAAAGAGAGGGAGGAAGAGTATCTGAATTGCAAAATAAATGCCAGCTAACCATTGTCAAAAATGGTTTCTAAATGTAATTGAAAATAATAATAATAATAAAGTACTATGAGAAATTTGATTAAAGAAAGACCTCTTTCAGCTAAAAGCATCAGAAATGAGAGGAGATAGCTGATTTGGGTTTTCAATGAAGGAAACTTTTAATGGTTTGAGGAGTGGGGCACAAATATTCCAAGTATAGGTTCCCTGTGTTTTACTCTTTAATTTTTTTCTTTATCCTGAGCTTAAATTTTAAAAAGAATATAAATACTTTTTTATATACTATACCATATACTATATACTAAATACTAATTATATATATATATATAATTCTACACAAAAATTGATTACAAATGAGACTATTTCATTCCACGTTTTAAAAGTACATGATAAATTCCATATTTTAATTTCATTAAAAAGTTTTAATTATATTTTGTTTTTCCCCAATTAAACATAAAAAGTTTCCAACATCTTAAGGAGTTTTGAGTCACAAGCTTTCTCTCTTTCTCCCCCTCCCCCAAGATGGTAAGCAATCTGATATAGATTTTACACCACATGTTACTTTGAAAACTTCTTTTCATCTGTACTTCCTTCTGTTCGATTCTACACACGTAAAAACGGGTCTATGACTTTTTTTTGCATCATTATTGGTAACCAGGATTAAAAATTGAGGAAATAAAGCAAAATCAATTCAATTCTGTGACTGTGTCCAAAAATATATGAGTAATTCTGCCCTTTGAGTCCATTGCCACTCTGTCAAGAAGTAGGTAACATGCATTATCATTAAGTTCTCTGGAAACACAGTTGACCATTGCACTCCTGGACTTCATTATAGACTCCAGAAACTCATCTTCCTTTAAGATCACTTCAGCTCTGAGGCAGCTAGGTAGCTCAGTGAATAGAGAGCCATGCCTGGGGTCCCAGGGTCCTGGGTTCAAATCTGCTCTCAGATGTGTCCTAGCTGTATGACCGTGGACAAGTCACTTAAACACAATTGTCTAGCCCTTACTGCTTTTCTCCTTAGAACAGATATTAAGTATCCATTCAAGACAGAAGGTAAGAGTTTTAGAGGGGAAAAAAGGATAACATTCGCTCTGAAACTTATACCATTTGTGTATTCCCAGCCCCTGGAGCCCTTCCCTGCTTCTGATTGGATAGAGTAGAAGGTATACATCAAACAAAAATTCTTCTGGGTGCTTCTATAAGAAGAGTGCACAGGGCAGGCTTCCAATCATTTCCCACCAGGTTCTACTGCCCTGCATTTCATCATGCCATGTATTCTCCCCACTTTTTTTAGCTTCTCTTTCTACCCTTTTCAGCATTTCCCCCCATTAGATCATGAACTTCTTGAGAGCAGGGACTGCCTTTTGCCTTTTTTTGAGTCCTCAGTATTGAGCACTGTGTCTGGCACATAATACATAAATATTAATAAATGTTTACTAATGACTAAAGTTGTCCTCACTGCACATCTTCCCACTGTCCTCTGAAATTATCTCTTGCCATTTCTTAGATGCAGTAAAATTCCATTATATTCACATAATATATTTTGTTAATCTATGATCCGCTTTTCTTTTTTCCTTTTAATCTCCTCTTCAGGATCAGAAGTTTGTTTTGCTTAAAATTATTCTCTCCCTGGTATCCCTCCATCCCTCCATCTTAATCCTCCACATACCCTGTTGAAAAGAATGTATTGTTACGCCAAACTCTGTGTGTGTGTGTGTGTGTGTGTGTGTGTGTGTGTTCAACCTTCCTTTGTCAGCTTCAGATAAGAGTGATGTCTACCTCATATCTGTTCCCCCATCCCTTCTGCCATGTTTGTATATTCTTTTCCTTACTAACTTCTATCATGCAAAATAGCAAGTTCTACCTCCTTCTTTCTTTTCTACAATACTGTACTCTTTTCCACTTTGTCTTCCCTTTCTTCTTGTTCAAACCCCCAGAATAGAACCAATCTACTACAAGGACCTCTGTTTTTCTTATGTAACCTCCTCACTAATCTTTGAAGATGGCATGTGAGGGGGCCCTCATTTCTTCTCCTTCTACCAGAGTGATAGCAATATATCATCACACAGCTCCCTTCTAAACTGCTTGGATAAGTTTCCCTCTCCGATTTCTCTTAACTGTCTTGTTTGAATTTGTAGATCCCTTGTCAGCTCTGGTACTTTAGTCAGAAATGCTTAAAAGATCCCTGTTTCCTTTTTTCCCCCTTCAAGATCTTATTCAGTTTAGCAGATTATATTACTCTTGTTTATAAACCAATAGTTGGGTTTTTTTTAACTCTTGGCTTCTTAATATCAATTCCAAGAGAGAATAATGACAAGGGCTAGTTAGGAAATATCTGAGATCAGATTTGAACCCAGGTCCTCCTAATCATGTCTGGTGCTCTATCCACTGTACTACCTAGCTGCACCAAGCCAATAGCTTTTTACTTTTTAGAATATTTTATTTCTCCTTGTCTTTATAGTAAAAATTTCTAGGATTCTGATTCTGGTTTCTTGGTAATTGAATTGCTTCTTTTTGGATGTTTGCTGTTTGCTGATTTTTTTAACATAAAAGTTCTGGATTTGAGCTATAACCTTCCTAGAACTTTTCCATTTGGAATCTCTTTCAAGAGATAATCAGTGGATTCTTTCTATCTTAACTCTGGTCTCTGATTTTAAAACATCTGCAGTTTTCCTATGATTCTTTGAAATATAGTATTAAGGTCTTATTTTTTAAATCATGGCTTTCGTGGAGTCCAGTGACTCCGATGATCATTCCTTGACTTGTTTTTCAGGTCAATTATTTCTGCTGTCCTATATTTTACATTTCCCCTCCAATCTTTTCATTTGTTCTGAAGGAAAAGAGACTGGGAATCCCTCCTGGGCAAAGATCTGGCTTTATTGTGAGTAGAAAAATCACAGAAGCCAGAGGTCTGCAGGCTCCCCAGTTTGAAGCCCAAGACCTTGAATTGAAAAAGATACACACTTTTATAGTTTTATGTCTGTCCTCTTTCTGAGAAATTCTCCATATCCCCAACTTCGGCAAGGCCATTTTAGGTCTTTCCTGCCCTCTGAGGCTACTTTAGGCCTTTCTGCCCTCTGTTGCCTTTGGGTGACCTTCTGGTCTCTACAACCCCTTTACATGAATTAGTTTTAAATAAAGTATATCATAAAATAGGCTCACACACTGAAAGACAAGCATAGTAACTCATTTATGATTAATACAGTAACACATATATTTAAAATTATAACTCAGGTACTATCCTGGGACTCCATTCTAAATCTGATTTCTGCATAGTGATATATTCTTACTAGTCACACAGTTACATCTTATAGTTCTAAGATTATAATTTGATCACATTCCTAGCACTGATTATGCTATTGATTATTGATTCTCTGACTACAGTTCTAATATTTTTTTTGCCAGGTTTACCACTTTCTCTTCCGAGCTCCTTTTTCTCCTTCTAATTCTTTTTTTGTTTTGTTTTATTTTGTGGATTTTCTTTGTTCATTTGTTTTTTTCTCTCTTGCTAGGTTTCTTGTAAGTATGTAGCCCATGTAGAAAAGAAATATTTTTGTCAAGACCCTCCTTGCAGTTATTATGAGGTTAGCCCTTCTTTTGAGAGATCTTCATATTTGCAATAATTTTCAATAGTGCTCAGTATTTTATTTGACTTTCTAACTTCTCTGAGTTTAATTCCTGAATTGGAATTGTTGTCAGGTCATGCTCCATCCTATTGTGCTATTTGGTGTGGTGGGCCCTGCTTGATCTTGACTGGGATCTCCTGGCTATCTCCTTCAGAGATTAGCTTCCTCCTTCCCGTCTATGGAGACTCAGCATGTTGAATCTTCAGGACCATGTATGGCATCTCAAAATAGAGTACTAGGAATCTCAGAACCCTGGGGTCTTCCTATCTCTCTTGTCCCTCACACATAGTCCTAAAGTCTTTCAGGGACCCTGCTGTAATTTCCTAACCACCCCATTGCTTTCTCCTGGAAGTGTTCCATTATTACTACATCTGAATACATGGCCTTGAAGGTCACAAATCTGTGGATTAATTCCATACATTTCTATGGTGTTGCTGAAGTCCTCCTTTCCCGATGCCCATGGGCTTCTTTTGGTGCAGTTTTGGGGTAGAAGCAATCATTTACTATGGTTTCTCATTGGATTTATAATAATGATTTATTTATGAATGTAAATTCTATCATTTATATTCATTATTAATTTATTAATCACTACTTAGTTTGTTGTGATTTTCATTTTTTTTTCTGGAGTAGGTAGTGGTCAGCCCCTAGTCAGTCATCTTATCTAGTAGTTCCTCCCTGCTACCTTCTGTTCTCCCCTGCTAACACCCTTCTCCCAGACACAGGGTGAAGTTCTGTATTGCTCTAAATCCCGCCAGTACTTACACAACTATTCTGTATGTTGGTTTTGCATTCTACTAATCCCTGGCAAATCGTGCTTTCAAGTGTATTGACAGTTAACATCCCTTCCATTTGAGAATTTGCTTTGGTGACACCTTGGACACTCACTATTGATAGTTTGCTTTGAATCTGCTTAATTCCATTTCACTGGTGTCATGCAAGCTTTCTGCTGTTTGTTTTACATTCAGATAAGCTCTTTGAAACCCAAATATTTACCCAATTTCTCCATCCTCTTTTCCAGGGAGGGTGAGAGAGAGAGAGAGAGAGAGAGAGAGAGAGAGAGAGAGAGAGAGAGACAGAGACAGAGACAGAGACAGAGACAGAGACACAGAGAGACACAGAGAGACAGACAGACAGACAGACAGACAGACAGACAGAGACAGAGAGAGAGAGAGAGAGAGAGAGAGAGAGAGAGAGAGAGAGAGAGAGAGAGAGAGGCAGACAGACAGATAGAGACAGACAAAGACAGAGACATACAAAGAGACAGAGACAGAGACAGAGAGAAAGTACATCAGAATGAAGAGTCCATTTTCAACATAAAATAGGATAAAAGGAAACATCTATCAAGAGGCTGGTTTGGAAACAATAGTTTCCCAGCTAGTGAATCAAGTCTTCCCTAGATGACTTTATCCTTTTTACTTAAAGGGAATTCCCAGAATCTCAGGCACACTCACTCAAAAGTAAATATTGAATCATTCAAAAAACAACTATAAACCAGCTGTTTGGGGCTTTCCATTCCTATGTTTCCTTGTACCTCTCAGTGTGAATGATCAGATGTTAGTTATTTATTACTTTGAAGTTAGATTTCTGTAACTTTACAAATGACTTATTTTAGGAAAGTCACTTAAAGGCTCCTGGTCTCAGTTTTGTGAAGATTGGATTTGGCTATCTCCTGATTGTAACAATGAAGGTATTTAGCTCTTCCTTGATAGTGAAGGTTAAATTATAATTCCCTATCTATTTTTAGATTTTAATCCCCAAAGTCTTAACTCAGTATTTAAAGTAGATCTACCCATTTTAACTACAAAAAGTGTGAATTAACTACAAAAAAGGTGCAAACTAAGTACAAAAAGGTGTGAACACCCATTTCATACATTGAGTGGGAGGTCTGTGACCCACATGTGAAAGAATGGGCAGTCCTGGAGAGGAGCATCTGCTATGATTGGTAGACATAAAAATTTAGGGGAGGTAACACAAGATAAAAAGGTCTTTAAATAGAGGAAACAGAGGCACACAAGGATAGTTCAATAAATCAATCAAGAATGAAGAAGAGTCACTCAGGCTGGAAGACAGACACTCAGACTTGGAGTGAAAACACTTGGCTGTGGAATTGGACCCCTGGAGGAGCTCATGAAAGAGACCTCATACTGCTTTCCTTTTAGATGGTCACCATGGTGAGTGTAAAGACTGACTTAATGTCCTTGCCCTTTCTGGAGGTGTGAACCTCCAAGAAAGGCCCATCCTCTTGAGACTCCTTTCCCCTGGCTGGGGCTTAGAATTTCTACGTGGCTCAGAGGAAGCCAGAGTTCTGACTCTCTCTCTCTCTCTCTCTCTCTCTCTCTCTCTCTCTCTCTCTCTCTCTCTCTCTCTCTCTCTCTTCCTTAATATCTCCCCTCTATTGTAAAAATAAACTATCATAAATTCCATTTTACTTTAGTAATTCATTTTGGGATTTAGAAATTAAATCTCTGGCGACCACCAATTAAAATATTCAAGTCCAACCATAAAAATTTTAACAGTTTTCTCTATTATAAAATGAATAGTCTAAACTTGGGTGATCACTGATGTTTCTTCTAGCCCTAATAATCTATATCATTCTATATGCATGCTGCATGTTCCTACTAAGAAGCATAAATTCCTTGAAGAGAGGTGTCATGGTTCCCTTAGCCAAAGACTACCCAGCTCTCTTGGAGAATGACAGCAATAACAAAAGTCAGCGTCTAAATTCTCCTTTTGCAACAGTTCTTTACCATGGATGAGTCTGTCAACTTGCCATCATTTTTTAATGTTTTGATGACTCTATTTCAGTATAATTGATTTCCTTTATATTTCTGTGTATTTTAGTTTATGCAGTTAAAAACCATTATTGTAAGAAGAGAACCATAGACTTATTCACTAAACTGTCCAAAAAGTCCATGACACAGGAAAGGCTAAGAAAAGGTCATAGAGCAGAGGGTCAAACTGGTCTGCAGAACTCCAAGTGGGCCTGAGCCAGATTAAAATGTAATTGGGGGGACAGCTTGGTACCTCAGTGGATTGAGAACCTAGAGACTGGAGATCCTAGGTTCAAATCTGATCTCAGACACTTCCAAGCTGTATGACCCTGGACAAGTCACTTAACCCCCATTGCCTAGCCCTTCCTGCTCTTCTGCCTTGGAACCAATGCACAGTATTGATTCCAAGATGGAAGAGAAGGATTTTTAAAAAAATAAAAAAAATTTTTTTAAATGTAATTGGGCCTACAGACAGGAGATCCTGGGTTCAAATCTGGCCTCAGACACTGCCTAGCTGTGTGACCCTGGATGAGTCACTTAGCCCCATTTACCTCTCTTCTGCCTTGGAACTAATATACATAGTAGTGATCCTAAAATGAAAGGTTAGAGTGTTTTTTTTTATGTGAGTGAGAAATTTTTGACAAAATAAAAATACAACCCAACATAGATAATGTTCATTTGTGGTTTTCTAATTTAAAATGTAGCCCTCTGGGATATGTTTCTATCTGAGTTTGATACCACTATTCTAGAGGATCTCTTAATTGTTAACACAATCAGGAAAATAGAGAAGACAGTATTGTAGTAGAAACTTCACTGGATCTGAAGTCAGAAGACCTAAGTTCAAAATCCTGGTTCTTCTGGGTAAGTACTTAATCTTTTGGGGCCCTAATTTCCTTAGATGTAAATTGAGAGGGTTAGGGGAGATAGCCTCTTTCAACACTCTATTCAATGATCCTAGGGCAGTCGAACTTTGAGAACAAAAAAGTTAATGGCTTCTCTTGGTAACTCTAAGGAGTCAACAGTTGTCTGGTCCACTTTTGCAGAGTGGTAGAGAAGGCTGCAGTGTTGGAAATACCAACATGTCTAGCAAAGACAGAAGGAAGCTCCAGCAATGTTCAGGACCACCAAAGTTGGGTGCTTTTTCTGCTAGTCTGTGACACTAGAATTTTGCCTATCTTCCATCCCTCAAATGGCTCTAGCATAGGTGTATAATTATTAGGGGTTCAGAATAAAAGTTGCCTCCATTTTTCCCAAAAGGGAAGATAATCCTTAGCCTTTACTTGACTGTTTAGTTCATTCCCATCACATTCTGATTAGACAAAAAGGCAATATCAATAGTTACAATTCTTCTTAATGAAAGGAAGCAGTAACTGGAAATTAGAGAAATTATTGGATTGGAATAAAAGAAAGAATATCCAAGAGTAAATGAGCTTTCTGCCTGAGAAAGAGATAAGACCTTAGCTCAAACCAGAAAGGCAGGAACAATCTCATCACTGGGAATCCCCTTTCAGCTTTCTCTTAGGGTGGTAAGCTCCAGGGCTCCATTAGCCTGCCAAAAGTACTAGCCTCATCCCCCATAACTTCTCTTTCCAGACCTCGCTTGAAGGCTTGCATCGTCAAACAACTCAGTTCCACAGGTACAGAGAGGCACTATGCTTAGCATTCTCTAAGACAATCAGAAATTAAGTTTCCTACTGTACATACAGTACAATCAGCCAATACATATTTATTAAGTTCCTATCAAGGGTCAGGAACAGTACTCAACATTGGGAAGACAAAAAGAGGCAAAAGAAGTCTTTGTCCTCAAGAAGCTTACGCTCTAATGGAGGAGACAATAGGCAAACAATCTGTAAATGGGATGAAAAGGAAATAATTAAAATTAAAAGAGGGAAGGCACTAGGATTAAGAGGGGATGGGAAGGTCTTTCTGTAGAGGACAGAATTTTAGTTGGGACTTACCAGGGAAGCTAGTATGCAGAGATGAGGAGGGAGAGCAGTCCAGGCATGGCAATAGCCAGTGAAAATGCCATTGTTGTGAGATGTAGTATCAGGAAGCCAATGTCACCAGATCAAAGAGTATGTGGTGGTCAATAAAATGTAAGAATGGAAAGGTAGAAAGGGAATAGGTTATGAATGGCTTTGAATGACAAACAATCCTGGAGGCAAAAGGGAGTCATGGGAAATTATCAAGCATAGAGCTGATAGGGTCTAACCTGGGTAGGATAGTCATTTTGGTGACTGAGTGAAGAAAGGTTTGGAATGAGGAAGCAAGCAGATCCACCAAGAGGCTATTATAATAGTCTAGGTGTAAGGTAATAAAGGCTTGCCTAGAATGGTGGCAGTCAGAAAAAAGAAGACATATCAAGAGATGTTGCAAAGGTAAAATTGACAGACCGTGGCAACTGACTGCTTATAAGAGAAAATGAGGATTCAATGATAACATTTATGTCATGAATCTGAGGGACCAGAAAGATAGTGTTGTCCTCGACAGTAATTGGGGAGGTGTATGGATATGGAGAGTAGGGAGGGGGGATGCAGGGGAATCATAAAAAGTTCTGTTTGGGACATGTTGAGTTTGATTAATATGATAACTGGACATCTAGTTCAAGACATCTTAAAGGCAGTTGAAGATTTGAGTTTGGAAGCCAGCAGAGAAATTGTGGCAGTTTAAGTAGATTTCAGAATCTTCAGCCTAGAGATTATAATTAAATTCATGGGATTTATACATAGCACAGGGCTATCCCTCAGAAAGACTACCTTCCTTGTCTGGGTAGGAGTATACGATTCAAGTACAAACTGCTAGGGGAATAAGAAAAACTGTCATGTAGAAGGCAATGCTTGAACTGCCATGAAGGCAATCAGGGATTCCAAAAGGCAGAAGTAAGGAGAGAATGCATTCCAGGCAAGAGAGAGCCAGTATTAAGACATGGAGATAGGAGAGAGAACATTATGTGTATAGAAAAGCCAGTAAGGCAGAATGATTGGATCACAGAGCATGTGGAAAGAGAAAATATGTGGGGGCATCTAGGTGGCTTAGTAGATGGAGAATTAGGACTAGAGACAGAAGGCCCTGGGTTCAAGTGAGATATCATATACTTCCTAGCTGTATGACCCTGACCAAGTCACTTAACACCCATTGCCTTGGCATTCTTCTGATTTGGAACCAATAGTTAGTATTGATTCTAAGAAGGAAGGTAAGGTTAAAAAAAATGAAATAAAGAATATGTAAGAAGACTGGGAAAGTAATTAGAAACTGGTTGTAAAGAGATTTAAATGCCAAAAAAAAATCTATTTGATTCTAGGAGTAATAGAGAAATATTGGTGTTTACTGAGTAAGGGGGATAACATGGTGAAACTTTAATTTTAGGAAAATAATTTTCTGTATGTAGGATAGATTAAAGATGAAGATTGCTTGAAGTAAGAAGACCAAATGGGATATTTTTTCAATAATCTAGGCAAAAGGTGCCAATGTACGAACTAGGGTGATAGCTAGGTAAACAGAGGAAAGACCATCTGTGTGTTAAATGTTGTTGAGATTGAAATGACAAAATTCATTAACTAATTGGATATATGGGATGAATGAAAGAAAAATTAAGAATAACAGCAGAGGTTGGAAACCTGGCTGATCAGAATGACAGTGCCTCTTCAATGACAGTGAATTTTAGAAAACGTGAGTTTGTCAGGAAAATGGGTCGGTTTTTGTACTGTTGAGTTAGAGGGGCTTAGAAAAAGCCTAGTTCAAAATATCTAATGACTGTTTTGGGAATGGCTCTTAGGAAAGAGACCAATGCTGGAGCATCATTAGTATTAGAAGTAATCACTGAATCCCTGGTAGCTGACCAATCAGTTGTTGAGTTGATATGGTTACCAAGTGAGAGGCTAGAAAGAAAAGAGGAGTGGGTCTATGACAGAGCTTTAAGGAGCACTCATAAGCAGCAGACATGAATTAAGTGATGAATGAACAACGGAGATTGAGAAAGAACAGCCATACAGACAAGAGGAAGCCCAAGAGGGAGCATTGTCACAAAAATCTCAGAAAGGAACAGTATCCAAGAAGAGAAGGTAGTCAACAGTGTCAAATGCTGCAGAGAGAGCTTAAAAGGGAATGATAGAATGAAATTAAGACATTGAAAGTAGAAGTTTTATTTTGTCATGGAATTAAGTGAGAAAGCAAGAAGTGCTATAGGACAATAGCAAAGGGATTGTGGGTTCTAGTGAAGATTTTTTTAAGGATAGGGAAACTTGGATATATTTGTAGTAGGTAGTAGGAAAGTAACTAGCAGATAGAAAAAGATTGAAAATTTGAGAAAGAAAAGGAATGATAGTGCAGGCTTTCTTTTCATCAAAATAGGAGTAAAGATATAGGTGGTATGGGATACTGTCAAGAGGTTATGAGATAAGAGAGAGGAGTTTGAGAAAAAGAAGAAGAGGTGGGAAAGGGAACTTTGGGCATATGGTCTTAATTTTTTCAGTAAAGTGTGAGATAATGTCCTCAGCCAAGAGCATAGATGAAAGGAATATCCTGAAAGGTCTAATGAAAGAAGGAAAAATTTTGAATAGCCACTATGATGAATGGGATGGTGAAAGGAATTAAAAGATTGCCTGCTTTAGTGAGGGCTCAGTTAAGAATAGATAGCATACATGTGTCCTGGAGCAGGATAGCATAGTTATACCTCCCTCCTACAATAGCGTGTGAATAGAGCCAAAGATAGTAGAAGGTAGGAGTAATCCAGGCTTGGAGTATAGCAAGGATGGAACAATAATGGGACAAGGGAACAAGGAATTCAAGAGTAGATGGTAGTATTTAAATGGCTCACTTAAGGCATCAAGATTGACAACAGGGAGAAGTATAACTAGCCCACAAGTGATGGTTTTGGCCAGTATGGAAGGGAAGGAGGATTGCAGGTCATGGTAAGAACTAAAAATAGGTTTGAGATAAGGAAGACATAGAGAGTGATGGAATTATAAGATATTATGATCAGATAAAGGAATTTCATGCATCAATGATGGAAGTAAAATACTTGTGAATGACATCAAAATCAGTAATTATCCCTTTTTGTCCAAGATAAAGTGGAGGAGTTCTGAGTGGGAACTGAATAGATTGAGGGAAGGCTGACTGAAATACTCTAGTATAAGGTACTGGAGCACAGAGGGATACTACAAGGTGGGCACTAAAGTCATTAAGGGAAAAAAAAAGAAGAGAAAAGGAGTTAGCCAGCCAGAATCTGGCTAATAAACTTGGAAAGAACAAATTTCAAAGAACTAGATAGCAGTTGGTTGCTGAGGAATGGCAGTTGATGTAGAGTTTAATAGAAGCAATGGGAATCAAGATGTATAATTGAGAGAGCACTGCACTTGGAATCAGGAAGGCTCACCTTCATGAGTTCAAATCTGGCCTTAGACATTGGCTATCTGTATTGTATGATCCATGGCAAGTCACTAAACCATGTTTGTCTCAGTTTCCTCATCTGTAAAATAAGCCAGAAAAGGAAATGGGGGAAAATCCAATATCTTTGCCAAGAAAACCTCAAAATGGAGTCATGGAGAATTAGACATACCTGAAACGACTAAACAACAAGACCAGTAAGTCAGGAGTATAAGAGAGGATGCAACTAGTAGTGGAAAGTAAGTCCAGGGATTCAGTGTCATCTAAGGGAAGTCACAGACTAGAATAGGGCCAGATGATCAAAGAGGTATGAGTGGAAGAGGTCTAAAATGAAGTCAGAAAGAGTGTGAGAGGGAAAAGAGTGTGTTAATCTTTGGGGTATGCATACAGCCAGAAGATCAGCGGATAGGAGGAGCTCCACTGAAGAAAGCCAATGAGTAGAAGCAGGTAATAGATAAAGGCAAGGAATTCCCAAATCTCTGGAATAGTGCCCCAAATCATTCCTCATACTGTAATGGCAGAGCCATTTGTGTTGATATAAAGAAGAGTCTGGTAAAATGTTTTGGGGATGGAACAGAACCACTCCTTGGGGGTTTGTTGTTCTTAGGTGGCTTTCCTTTTATGTTCGTGCTTATATTCCTTCGTGTTCTATATGGCCCTGGAGAATTTTCAGGTGCTTTACTATTCTGCAAGCTGCCTGAAACTTTAGACAAGAAAATCAAAGGATCTGGGCAATATCGACTGAATCACACCACCAGTCAGATCCATATCATTAACAATACCTTTGGCATCTTGTCCTAGTGCCTCTATTTGAGATTATGGGGTACTGATGTTGTTCATTTGGTAAATTTCTTCAGACAGGGAGAATACTGAATGGAGGAATCCATTTAAGTTTTTTAAAAAAAGATAATCCAAATAGAAAAGGACCAGACTGAGAATTCTTAGCCTCTTTAATACCAAAAACAGCAGAGTGTCTCTGGGTGATCATCATGGATAATTCATGGTTATTATGATCACAGGATCTCAAAAACACCCCTATGATAGTTTCAACTTTATAATTGCTGCCACTTCCTGGTACATTTCTATTTTTTAAAAACCCTTACCTTCTGGTATATGCTGGTGATGGGATACTATTATACTATCAAAAATGATGAACAGGATGATTTCAGAAAGAGCTGGAGAGACCTATATGAACTGATGTAAAGTGAAATAAGCAGAACTAGGAGAATACCATACACAGTAACAGCAATACTGTAGAATGATCAAATGTGATAGATTTAGCTATTAACAGCAATACGATGATCCAGGACAATTCTGAGGGACTTATGAAAATAAATGCTATCCACCTCCAGAAAAAGAACTGTTGAGTTGGAATGCAGATCAAAGCATACAATTTTTCACTTTAGTTTAGTTCAGGTTTTGATTATTCTTTTACAAAAATGAACAATACAGAAATATTTTTTGTATAATAATACTTGTATTACCTAGATCAAATTGCTTGCCAGATCTAGGAAAGGAGAGGAAAGAAAGAGAGGGAGACAATTTGGATCATATAACTTCTGAAAACTTATGTGGAAATTTGTTATTACATGTAACTGGTAAAATAAAATATCTTTTTAATAATAAATAAATTCTTATCTTCTGTCCAAGTAAAAACTCTAAGGTAGAAAGGCAAGGGCTAGGCAAATGAGATTAAGTGACTTGCCCAGGGTCACATAGCAAGGAAGTGCGTGAGGTCAAATTTGAGCCCAGATCCTTCTAAGTCTTGACCTAGTGATCTATGCACTGAACCACATAGCCTCCCCAACTGGTATATTTCTTAGAAACTATCATGAACCCCCAAACTAAGGCCAAATTCCTCTTTGACCTTGTCATCTTGTTTCATGGTAACCCATACCACTTTCCAACTGAGAAGGCTAAATTGCATTATTCAATATAATTAACTAACTCATCCAGATTCTTAATCAAAGGCAATGTTCTACTGATATCACAGGGCAGCTGGCCTAGGTATTTACATGGAGATGTTTTATTTATTTAGAAGCTTTATAAAAATGCTCTGCACCGTGATCAATGTATGAAGTGTGAAGTTAAATATTTTAATCTAAACATGAAGCTAGACTTGAATAAATTTTTAAGCTTGAGAGCTTCTCTTGCAGTTCCTATAAGTATACATTTGGTAATTTATTTTGCTCTTTTGAAAGCTTCACTGCTGAATATAGAGGGAAATGTTTAGAATCTGTTACACAAAACATAATTGGGAAGAACACTAGGATTAATTATAAAGCCAGTGAATGAGCTTAACTGCATATTAGCCAGTGTCAAAACTTCCAGGTGGGGTATTTTCTACCAAAAAAAAAGATTCATATTGATTTGATTTTCCAAAATGAATACTAAGAGCAATTATGAGAAAGACAGGAAGCTTTGTATGAACCGATGTAGATTGAAATAAACTGAGACAAAAGAGAAAGAAATACATACATACATATATTTTTTGTTCTTGTGTTATTTGTTTTCTAGGAGGCCAATGACATCATGGGGTGATGTCTTGACTCTCAAGTGAACTGGATTTAAGTGAGGCAGAGTTGAGCAAAGTCATAGGACTCTCTCTCTTCCAGAGCCATCAAAGTCCAGTGGCAAGACGAAAGTCAGGACACCTGGTTTCAGCCAAGCTTTTATTGCTCCACAATGCCTGCTTCAGCTGCCTTCATGACCATTGGAACACATTGTTCTCATCTGTCCATTACACTGGAGAAATGTTCTTTGCATGCTTTGGACAGGTATGAGACCTGTTGGTTACATATATATGTATATCCACATGTATACATACGTATCTGGGTGTCTCAGCGGATAGAATGACAGAACTGGAATTGGGAAGACTTCAAATATGGCCTTAGCCACTTATTAGCTGTGTAACCTTGAGCAAGTCATTTAACCCTGTTTGCCTCAGTTTCCTCATCTATAAAAATGGGCTGGAGAAGGAAAAGAAGACCACTCTAATATCTTAAAAAAAAAACTAAATGGAATCACAAAGAGTTGGGTATGAATGAAAAAGGACTGAATGACAAATAAATATGTATGTGAACATACGTATGTATGTGTACAAAGAGAGACAGAAAGACAGAGAAAGAAAGAGTCATAAATAGTGTTGGCCTCAAAGAAGAGATGGTGAAACATATCTTCCTTGTCAGAGAGGCAGGACAGAATGGTCTATACACTGTCAGATTTAGTCATAGACTGGTAATATTTGCATAACTGTTTTTCTTTATTACAAGGAACAACTCATTTACGGTTTAGGGATTGGGGAGGAGTTATTCTGTGATGTACAAATAAAACTTTTTTTAAGTGCAATATGCCATAAACCTTTTAATAGATCATTGCCAATAGATCTCAGAGGCAAAAGGAGTAGTGGGGTGAGGATGAGAACAGGGAGACAAATAAGCAAAAGCTTGGATTCTTACTTGGATTTTACTGAAAAAATTTCTTATTCTAACAATCCAATACCCTAGAAGATATCTGACCATGTCAGAATCAATTCTTGAGCAGTTGGCAACTTATAAATATCTCTCTTGTCTCTTAGAAAATAACACAGTTGTATCTATTTTGCATGCTGCTGAGCAGAAAAATCACTTGTAATTATGATAGATATTTATGACTTTTGTTTCAGTGTAGTCAGGTTAGGGTGTGTGTGTGTGTGTGTGTGTGTGTGTGTGTGTGTGTGTGTGTGTGTGTGTGTTGGGAGAGTGGTAAGATGAAGGAATTGCAGAAGGAATTTTGCTTCCTTTTCTTAGTGACATAAATAGAAACCATTTGATCTGGGAAGCCTGACTGTATTTCTCTTAAGTCATTTGTCTATTGCTAAGTGATTTGCATGCTGATGGGGCCACAAGGTCCCTGAACTGCATTCCCAGAAGTTTCTCTTCCCTTCCTCACCCCTATTTTTACCTCTGTGAATACTGCCGTAATTAAGTGAGCAGAGAAAGACAGGAACAAAAGGCATGGCAAGATCTCAAAGTCACAGCCAATCTCAAAGTCATCCTCCCACATTGATCTCCCTCAAGATGATCCAGAATTGTCTCACCACTGTGACTTGCAAAGCGTTGACCATTTTTTCTTCCTTCTAGAAAGGAAACCCATTCTTGGGTTTATGAATGTTTCCCTGTGTCTCCATCTGCAGCTTAAATCTCTTCAAGCATGCCGTTATTAAGATGCCAAGTTGCCTTACTTAATTACAACCTTTATTATAGTATTGAATACTTTAAATGCACTATTTATCACACCTGAGGAGAAGAGTAGCTCTCCCTTAATGTACTGTTCTCAGTAGGCCCTCTATTGATTATCTTCTCCTCTGAATTAATTCCTGGTAATAACCTAGTAAGCAGTCATTAAGCCCAGCTCCTCCTGAGCATCCTGGAAGAGGGCTGGGTAGACTTGCGATATTGAAGACAGTTGGGCCTTTTGCTCTTGTCCATATCCCTTTTCCCAAAGCCTCAAAGTCCTAGATGAGTATTGCCTTTCAGACTATAGTAGTGTTGTTGTTGCCAAAATCGTAGGAAAGCTTTTGCTTTAGCCTAGAGATTCAGGCAGTAACAGAAAAGAGAGCTACTCACTCATCGTCATGCCTTGAAAACACAATCTTAGCATTTTACCCGAGAGCTAAAGTATCTGTGGGCAACAAAACAAGCCCAAGTGCTTTCAGGTCCCAGGGAAGTCAAGGCAAATAGTTAGGATGCAGAATGGCATAATGCAAACAACACTATGTCTGGAATTAGAAAACCAAACAGATATAAAGCCCTGCTCCACTATTCAATAGTTATGGGAGCTTCCATTTCCCTCACCTATTTTATGAGGAAATTGGGTTTGATAGCCCCTAAAGTTTTCTTCCAACTCTATAATCCTTGGAACCAAGAAGAATCAGCTTTGGGAGACTCATTGCCCAGCCCAGGCTACCAAGAATTTGGGATGATTGAAAGCTTTTACCAAGTGACCCAAACCGGGGAAGCTTCCATTAGAATAGGTCGTAGATTGAGGTGTGGGATGAATTAGAAGATTAGAAGTGTTCATGGGTAGAGGTGTATGGAGATGGACTGCTATACAAATATAACTTCTCGTTCTCATTCTTTTCTAATCCTTCCTCTTCTTTGTCTTAAAAAAGATAAATGAGGGAGGTTTTGTACCCCAAGGGAAGCTTGAACTTTCGATATGGAGAGGGGGAAAGAGAAGAGAACCCCCCCTTCTCAAAGCAGGGTTCAGAGGAGACAGCAGATGTAACAGGTTAGCTCAGAGAGAGGAGAGGGGGTTTGAAGATTTCCCCCCTTCTGCCTTCCCTCCTTAGCTAAAAGTGCTCTCCCCAATTCACTTTTGTCCCTCTTGTCTCTCCTCCCCTACTTGAGACCAAAAGGTCTCCCCTTGATCCCTTCACTCACACTCAGCTTGGGAAACAGATAACTTTTAATGTCAACTCAATCAGGTAATACAAAAGGAAATAACGGGCAGGGAAGAATGGGAAAAGGAAAGTGGGAAAGGGGGTCCCTGTCTCTATCTAAACCCTTTCCCCTCCCTCCTCGAGTTTGGGGGTAGCTCAGGCCTTGAAAGCCTGACCCCCTGAGAGAAAGTCAGGTTGACTCACCCCTGGGCAACAGGAACTGAGGTAAAGTCTGCTCAGGTTTCTCTTCAGAAAGTCCCTCCAATTGGGAAGTGTTGGGGGGAAAGATTTCTAGTCACCAGCAGGAAAAGTGGGTAACCCTCAGGAGAAAATCTTTCCCAACTTCTCTCTTTGGCTTCTCAAGACTGAGAGACCCTCACTGTTCTCCAAACCAGAGTCTCCTCCTCCGGATTTTCACTCCTGGGGCCCCTCCTCTGTCGAGGTGATCAATTTCACTTCAGCTTGGCACTTTTTCTCTAGTGCCAGCCTCGGTCACACCTTTTCTTTTATTTACTCTTTTAAAACATTTAAAAAATTTTTTCCACTCCCACTTCTTTTCATTACTATTATTAGTAACTGCTACTAATGCTATTACAACTACTACTATCACTATTGTTACTTCTATTACCTACTGCTATATCTTCTACAACTACTGCTGCTGCTGCTGCTGCTACTGTTGCTACCACTACTACTAAAATGTTTACAACTCCTCTTCCTTCTACCATCTGTGTGAAAAGGAATATTCTGGGGGAAAAGATTAAACCTCTTGTGCATCAGATAGTGACCTGGCTATTTTGAGTATGTGCAAAATACTCCCAAACCTCTTAGAACCATCTATTGGCTTCCCTAGTGATAAACTTTTATGCCTTAATAGCTTTCATTTACAGAGTGCTTTAAGGTTTATGAGGTACTTTCTTCTTGCTATTCCTCACACATGACATTCTATTTTCCATTTCTATCTCTCTCCCAGTTTATATTAGTGCCCAGAATGCCCTTGTCCCTCATCTCTACCTCTGGAATTCCTAATAAAACCTAGTCCTAGGTCTGTTACTGATGTGTGTGTGTGTATGTGTGTGTGTTTGTGTATGTGTAAATATGAACAAAATTATTTAACTTTTCTGAAGATGAATGAAAACATGTTTCTATCCAATCTCATCTTGGAGTTAATTAGTCTGGTCAGGGCTGCTGGGGTTGAAGAATTCAAGCAGGAAAACTTTGGAGAAGACAATGAAGAGATGGGAGTTCCCAATGAGGAAGGGCAAATCAGGAGAGATGCACAATAGCAACTATAAAATTCCCAGGGAAGAGTGTAACTGTTGAAATATCAGAGTAATGAACAAGTAATTATTGTGCTTAGGCCTAACCACCCTCCAGACTTATCAGTCACAGGGAACGTCATCAACTCCTATGGAGAGAGGACTAAAGAGAGAAGGACAGGAAAGAAAGGTGGGGGAAAGGAAGCAATATATGAAATGTGTCATTGAGGAGCATTTTAGGTAGCTTCATTGTCAAGAATAGGAAGTCCAAATCCAGACTGCCCTGGACTTTGTCATCTCCCTATCCCTTACCCATAAGAGGGGAATAAAACTTCTACAACTTCAGCTTTCTAGCTTTGGGATTCAGCAGGTCCAAACATTCCCAGGTGACAAGACCTCTCTTGTCTTTTGCAATTTTCCTTCATGAGTCAGTTTACAAGCACCAGGCACACAGGAATAGGTGCATTCTTTTGCCAGCACTACCTCAGGCTTTTGAACAACTATTGCTCTTCCAATTCAACCTCATCTTATCAGAATACCCAGAAGCCAATAGAGCAGGAACACAACACAGAGCTGAATTCCATCACTTTGGTTGAGTCTTTCCACTTTAAATTTCTCCTTTCCTGTTCCAGACCCTAGACCTAGAACCTTTGGGGGGGGGGGGGGTAGGGGAGAGGGGCAGTAATATTTCTTTTCTCCTAGCCACACAACAAGTAGTTTATGATGCAGACCTAAAAGAAGACTACAATAGGCATGCCTGAAATTCTGGACTGGAACTCTTGAAGACTGAGTGGATCCTTGGGTGAGAGCCAGACTACTCTAGGCTGCCATTAAGAGGCCAGTTAGAACAAAATTGTGAGCTAGGAGAAGAGTTGTTTTCTTGCCTCTGGATTCATCTAACTTTAATTCAATTAAAAAAAAGAATAAGGAGCCACTCTATGATAGGAGCCTACTATGTCTATAAGATATAGTTATATTGTCAAGCAGTGCTATTAAACTCAAACAGAAATGGGGACCACTAAACTGTACATAAGGATCCCTATGAGCTGTATATTGACTTAGTTTTAAAATGTAATAACATTTACATTTATTCAGTGTTTATTGATTTTGTTAAACATTTCCCAATTTCATCTGGTTCAGTCACATCTGGGAGTACTGCAGACCTCATGGCCATGTGTCTGACATCTATAAAAGGTCAGTCTGGAAGCCCTGACTTCAAGTCCTTCTTCTGATATATACTAGCTAGATAAGAAGAGCAAATCATTTAACCTCTCAGTGCCACATAACAACTCTAAGAATCTGCTCATCTGTCATTATGGAGGGAATTATCATGCTGAGAGTTCTATTGAATCAGCTCCTCCTATGCCACTAAAAGTCCAAAGTATGTGCTATGTGCTAAAGATGCTGGAGATGCAAACACACACACACACACACAGAGAGAGAGAGAGAGAGAGAGAGAGAGAGAGAGAGAGAGAGAGAGAGAGAGAGAGAGAGAGAGAGAGAGAGAGAGCTTGGACAGCCTTTGACTTCAACAAATTTACATTCTACTAGGAATTAAATTTGTCTTGATTGCCTTTTACCCTACTTCTTGGTTCCTCACCCTTTTGCCCCAGTGAGGAACTCCTTCTGATGCCTCAGAAACTTGGTGTCCATTGACCTTTCCAGATCTCAGTTCACTCCTGCCTCCCCAAACTCTTCCCCCTTCTTCTTCTCTACCCCTCGGGAAATAAATTCAAAACTGGAGTCATTGATAAATCTGTGGAGTCTCTAGCAATTCTCAACAGCCTATGGCCTTTTAAAGTCATTAAGGCAGTGCTTCCATGTCCTTTGAATTTGCATTTTATCAAGTATCCATTTGGATTTGGAGGCAAAACTTTGCTACAAGGACCACTACTATTCTTTCTTTTTTCCAATTTTTTAAAAAAAATATTGATTTGTTTGCTACATTAAAGTTCCCGGGTATCTCTCTCTCTCTCTCTCTCTCTCTCTCTCTCTCTCTCTCTCTCTCTCTCTCAATCCCTCTCTCTCTCTCTCTCTCTCTCTCTCTCTCTCTCTCTCTCTCTCTCTCTCTCTCTCTCTCTCTCTCTCTCTCTCTCCCTCCCCTCTCTCTCTCTCTCTCTCTCTCTCTCTCTCTCTCTCTCTCTCTCTCTCTCTCTCTCTCTCTCTCTCTCTCCTCTCCACCCTAGTTGGAGAAGATATCATTTTACAAAAAGATAAATGTATATAAAAATCTATGTTTCACATAATTTCTATTTATCATTTCTTTCTCTGAGGTAGACATACACAAGTCAATCTTCAAGCAATATTTCTGTTGCTATCTATAATGTTTCTCTAGGTTCTGTTCATTTCACTCTTCATAATTTCATGGAGACCTTTCTAATTAAAAAAAAATTAACTTGCTCATCATTTCTTATAGCACCACCCCAATCGTATGCCACAACTTGTTTAGCATTCCCCATTTGATGGACATCTCTTAAATTTCCAATTCTTTGCCAATTCTCACAGAGAGCAACTATGAATATGTTAGAATATGTATTTACATAATACTTTAAAATTTGTAAAGTGTTCTATACACACAATCCCAATGGATGAGTATTAATATATAGCTCTTCAGTAATTACAGATACTTCTCCTCTGTTACAGACCCACTGTGTGGCAAGAGGATTTGAACTTACACATTTGACTTAAAGAAGTTTCTCCTAAACCTGATGGATTCAAAGTGCTGAAACCTCCACTCTAATGGAAATAAAGATGAGAAAGATGAAAAAGTGGATGGAGCATTAGTTCTAGTAGATGGTGATGGAACATAGTTACTAAAATATTTTCCTCTGTGTATATTCCCTCCAGTTTCTCTTTTGAGAGGAAAACTTTTCCCCATAGGAAACCATGAGCAAATCATTTAACCTCTTAGTGCCCCACAGACTCAAAGTCACAGAAAAATTGCTGAACTGCCTTGATGGAAGGAATTCCCACAGTGGAAGTTCTATACACTTTCCAGTCAGCTCTTCCTGTGCTCCAAAATGTTTTAAAATACTTCTTGGAAAGAGCAATCAAGCTACCAGAATAGTTTCTTCTCAAAAAGTCAATAAGCATTTATTAAGTGTCTAATATGTGCAGGGTGCTGACATGCTGTCCTTTTTAGAAAAGACTAAGGGTTAAATTAAAGAACCAACTGTTTGGTCACTAGCTGAGGGAGGGACAGAGGAGAGGTAACTCTTCTAATTAATGGGGACAAGGCTCTCTCAGGTCTTCTACCTCTACTCAAATGTCTCCCACCTACTTTCTCGTCTTATCTCTCTTTGTCCATTTCTGAAGAGGACAATGACATCACAACGTGGCATCTTGACTTGTGCATAAATTGAACTTAACTAAGGTAGGATTTCACAAAGTCATCAGCCTCACTCTTTCTTTCAGAGTCATTGAAGCCCAGTAGCAAGACAACGGTCAGAACAACTGGAGATGGCCTGAGATATAGTGAATGACCGTGGCATCTTTTCTGTCTGACCAAGCTCTGTGCTCTCCATAGTATTTACTTCAGCCACCTTTAAGGCTATTGGAACAAATTGTTCTCATATACCCATTCCACCAGGGGAAGTCTTCACATTGATGGAGGAAAACCCTATTGGTTTCCCTAAATCTGTTTTAGCCCCATCTACCTAATGGTTTACCAGCATGTGGCCACTGCACATGCTGAAGCTTCTTGGAGCCACAGGTGAGAATTGAGTGCTAGGTGGACAGGTGTCTCTGTTCTACTTGGGGAGTGGGAGAAAGTGGAGGGATAAGAAACACCGAGCACTTGGCTTCTCAATATACCTTCAATATTCTGGAGAAAATGCTGCCAATGAGAAGGAACTTCAGCAACTTTATTTTTTCCTACTATAAACAAAAAGACTTAAGTCTCAGACCTGGAAGTAAAACAAGGGGCTTCATCAAAGTGAAAATCACCTTTTAATTACCTGAAATAATTTCTCTCTTCTTTACTTTCTCTCAGAAACAGGCATGTAGCCATAAATCCTTAGAAATATTACTCAAGCCTTTATGCTAAGTACTATTTTATTTTAAGGGATGTGAAGAATTACTGAAAGAATTCTGGGATATCTAGACTCTAATTAACTTTGCTTCTCTCTTCTAATTAATGGACATGAGACTCTCTCAGGTTGATGGCAATTGCTAACAGTGGCAATTTACTGGGCTCTAGAATCATTTTTTCTTAATATCATATTTGGGTTTTTTTTCCCCAATTACATGTAAAAGCAATTTTTAACATTGGTTTTTTTTCATTTTTTAACTCTTACCTTCCATCTTATAATGAATAGACATTAGAATTAATAGAAATAATAGAATTAATAGAATAATAATTCATTGGTTCCAAGGCATTAGAGTCATAAGAACTAGACTATGAGGGTGAAGTGATTTGCCCAGGGTCACAGAGCTATGAAATATGTGAGGACAGATATGAACCTAGAACCACCCATCTCTAAGACTGGTTCTCAATCCATTGAGCCACCTACCTGTCCCCAGCATTAATTTTTTAAAATTTCAAGTTCCAAATCCTCTCCCTCACACTCCCTAATATGGTAAACAGTTTGATCTAGGTTATACTTGTGAAATCATACAAAACATATTTCTACATTGATCATCAAATTGATCATTATTTTTTTCATTAAAAAACACAAAATATAAAGTGAAGAAAAGATGTTCCAATCTGCATTCAGATTTCATCAGTTCTTTGGATGTGGATAGCATTTTTCATCATGAGTAAGTTCTTGATGATTCATACACACACACAGCCTTTAGAGTAAAAATGTAAGGTGAGAAAAAAGTATGATATAAAAGAAGAAATTATGCTAATAAATGCTAATGTCGTGTATAAAATGTCTTGGATGATGCTAGTAAATGCTAATGTTCTTATATAAAACACATATAAGAAAGGAAAATGAAACTTATGATAGTGAGCAGAAAACTGAACCTCCCTTTGCTATCTTTTCCTCACTGTTTGAAATGCGGGACTTCTCTTTCCTATAAGTACTACACTGGTTTATGAAGGCCTAGTAGAAATATATCACATCACATTTATAGTAAAAGGATGTAAGTTCAAACCCTAGTTCTGTCAGTACTTCTGTCCTTGGGCTAACCACTTTGTCTCCTCCAGTCTCGATTTCTCCATCTGTAAAGAGTAAAGATTTGAAATATCTGACCTCTAAGATCCCTTCTAGCTCTAAATTTTTGATACAATAACCCTAAATTTTTATCCTTAATTTCCTAATTCTCTGGCTCTTGTCCCCATTTCTCCTACTTCATGTGGTATGGGACTGAAATTATAGTCCATCTGAGTGAGGTCTTGGGCACATATAAATTATAAGTTGAAAAATAAACACTTCATTTTAAAAACTAAGCTTTGTATTTTAGAAGTATCTTCTTTTAACCACTGACTTGATTCCATATTCTTGCATACCTCCAGAATAAGTCCTATGTAAACGCATGGTCAAACCTCAGGCACTTGAAACAGTTGATTCTCCTTGAAACAAGTCCCACTTGTTGGCAGAGGAAACCATTGCTCTGGTGGTACAATAATGCCAACCGCCCTTCTGGTCCTGTTTTAGACTTCTAGCTTGTTCATTATGCCCAATTCCTCCACCTCCTAGTCCCATCTCTGTTGGAAGAAGCAGAGAACTCCAAAAAGGAGGCATGCATGATGATGATTCTCAGCTGGGGCGCAGTCTTCTCAACAACCCGAAAACATGCTGAAGATATTGGAGAGCTGGAGCAGCCGTGGGCCAACAGATGCATTTTCTAAGCAGGTGATGCTGGCGTTACAACCTACGTTTCATGAGTTCAGTCTTCAGAGAGACAGGAAAACAGGAGACCAAATACATACAAAAAGCCAATATCCTGATAATATCTCCTAGGCAAATCTCTTTACCCAAGAGACTACAGCAGATGTTAATACCATCACAGAAATAGAAATTACCTGGCTGTTGTTGTTCAGTTGTTTTAGTCATGTCCAAATCTTTGTGAACACATTTGGGATTTTCTAGGCAAAGTATTGGAATGGTTTGCCATTTCCTTCAGTAGCTCATTTTACAGATGAGGAGACTGAGGCAAACAGAGTTAAATGACTTGCCCAGGGTATCCTGTTACTGTTATGTCTGAATAAATACTTTGCTATTTGATTTCTTTCCTGCATGGTCTATGAATAGAAAGTGCCCTTGCAATAGGATGTGAACTCTGGTTATATTTGCATAATTAAGTTTTTCCAAAATAGCCTAATGAACCTGAGATAACTGGAGGCTCCTTAATTGCAGGGAACCCTCAGTCATATATGTAAAATGACAGGTTGGACTGGACAACCTCTGAGCTCCCTTTTCAGTTTTAAATCCTATAATCCTTTAAACTGCAATTTTTCCAAGTTGCTTTATAAATTTTAATGCCTTCTCATTGTCCTTGTCCTAAGGTTGCCTCTATCTGTCTTGTTGATCAGGATCCAAGAAAGGTAGCATTGTGAAGTACCTGATGTTTGTCATCATAGACCCTAGCCTCCTCTTTTTGCTCCCTTCCTATGTTGTCACTTTTTTCCCTTCACCTCTGTCTACACAAAATCCTAATGCTCCCTTTTCCCCCCTTTCTATCAAAATCTGCTTTCAAGAAGGATATATCAGCCAATTATACCTATTTAAATTGCAGAATTAAATAACTGTGTAACCTCTACCGGAGTAACAGAAAATTTTCAGCTCTCCGGCTAATTGTGGAATGAAAGACTTTGTCCTCTATTAAGGACATTCCAAGCATCACTGAGTGAGGGAAGAGTCTTTTTCCAGTACCCCTGACATCATTTTACTTTTGGCCTTCTTTATATCTAAATTTCTTCACCTATAAAATGAGAGTCCCTCTAGAGTCCTTTCCAAATCTAATATACTATGTGTGTTCGCATAAGCCTGGCCCTGATGGTAGCCATTAAAATCCCATTGTTGGACAGTGGTCAAAAGGGACAATTGCCTCGTCAGCATAATCCAGCCATCTCTAAGCATTCTGGTTAGCAGAGATTAGTTATGTACCTGTTTTCGGTCTTTTGTGTCTTCATATATTTTTCATTTGTGTTTCTGGCATGAAATCCACTGGATTGGAGCTTCTCCTCCTGGAAATAGACACTGAATCTTCTCCTTCCTTTGTAAACCTCCACAATTCCCAGGACATGGCACTGCCTGTATTACTGACTGGCAATAATGAAATGGGCTATGGGTAACCACCAAAAAGAATGCAAGTTCTTCAAGGGTAAGGATGGGACTCACTTTAAAATTTGTGGCCCCAGCTCTTATCACAGTGTTTGGTAAATAGTAGGCACCTGGGTGGCACAGTGGATAGGATAAGCACACTGGGCTTAGGAGGACCTTAGTTCAAGCCCAGCCTCAGACACTTCTTTGTTATGTGGTTCTGGACAAGCAGTTTGCCCCCTGTCTACTTCAAATTTCTCATTTGTAAAAAGAGAATAATAATAGTACCTACCCCAACTCCCACCACGGTTGTTGCAAAGATCATATAAATCTTTTTTAAGTTTTAAAATTTTTTTCCCAATTGCACATAAAAAATTTTTAACATTCCTAATTCTCAACCTCCCCCTCTCCTCTTCTCCTTCATTAGGAAGGCAAGCAATTCGATGTAGGTTATACATGTGCAGCCATGCAAACGATATTTCCATATTAGTCATGTTGTAAAAGAAAATACAGACCAAAAAATACCCAAGAAAAATAAAGTTTAAAAAAAGAATGCTTTGATTTGCATAATGTTTTTAAAGAGTTTAGCACAGTGCCTGCCACATAGTAAGCTCTATATAAATGCTTGTTCCTTTCTCTATATAGTAAACATTTACTAAATGTTTTTTTTTCATTTGAAGTAGGAGATAATTCGATTACTTCTACCTCCTTGGCAACTTTAGGAAATGAAAGGAAGAACTCCCACAAAGGTCATGCCCTAGCATCCATGGGCCTTCACTTTCCATATATTTTGTGTGTCCATTCACTTGGAGTCCCCTTCAATATAGCACCACAGGGTCCATTACAGAGAGTACAAAAACTACTTCATACTCTAAGGAGCTCTCTAACTTCTGGTCCCATAGTTCTCATTTCATTCTCTCCTCAATGAAATTGTACAGAACACATTCTTTTTTTTCCCTTTTTTTTAAAAAACTTTTCTGACATAGAGCCCAGGACAAATTTCCAGAACCATTTTACTCTACTTTTTCCATGTTTTTTTCAAATTCTATTTTACAAGAAAGGCCCATAATCATTATTGTTCCTCCTCCAGATCATAAATAAATTGCCTCACCTTAATCTCTTACATGGCTTCTATATCTGGGCCTTCCGGGCTCCCCATCAAGAAGTCATGTCCACATTTCCAAGACTTATCATTATCTTCCCAGCATGAACATTAACATAAATATGAGTATATTTGCTACTCAATTCCAATAGCCCTTCCCCCAACCAGAAAAGGGTTATTTTCCATCCACATAAGGGAGATGTGAAAGAGATTTTTTTTTATTGCTTATTTCTTTCTTTCCCCACCAAGCAAAAATACAACCTACAATCAAGGCAAAGTTTAAAGACAAATGAGTTGGTCCAGTTGGACCTACCTATAAAGGCCCATTTAGACATAAAGCAATGTTTATAGGGGCTTTAATTCTGATTTATTTTCAGTTTCAAAGAGAAATTTCTGCTTTTAGCTTTTACCAGAGCTATACCTAGGAATTCTAGCACCTGGGGCAAATTCAATAGAATTGAGTTGGAGTGGGGAAAGATGAAAAAATATGCCATACTGTGTCTAACAGATTCTCTTTAAAAATCTGGATGCTATACCATTTTGATATTGATATCAATATTTCTTCATTATTCATACTGCCATTTATCAAGATGTAATTTCTTTCCTTATCTGTTTTAATCAAATTGATTTTTACTTTAGCTTTGTCTGAGATCATGATTGATACTCCTTCCTTCTTTGTCTCAGTTGAAGCCCAATAGATTTTGCTCCAGCCTTTGACCCTTAGCCTGTGTGGGTCTACCTGCTTCATGTGTGTTTCTTGTAGACAGCCTGGTAAGATTCTGTATATTCACATAATTATCATGTGTGCATTTCCCTCCATTCTAATTTCCTCCTTTAAACCTGACCTTCCTCCTTTCACTCTTTCCCCCAGTGTTTTACTTTTAGTCAGTCCCCTCTCCCTCTCCCTTATATTACTTCCCTTACTACTTCCTCTCTTCTTATTCCCCTCTTACTATAGGGTCTTTTGATTGCTCCCCCCCCAGTTTCTCCCTCCCTTGTATTACTCTCCTTCCCTCCACCCCATTTCTTATTCTCCTTCTACTTCTCTATATGGTAAGATACAATTCTATACCACAATGAATTTGGCTGTTCTTCCCTTTCTGAGCCAATTCCAATGAGAGTTAAGTTTAAGTATTACCTATCACCAACCTCTTTCTCCTTTCCATTATATTAGTCTTCTCAACCCACTCACCTGCTACACTTCTTTATGTGATATAATTTACTCCATTTTGATTTTCATTTCCCATTTCTCCTAGTATTATCCTTTTTCTCTCCTAATTTTATTAATATTTTTGGCATTTTGTCCTAAACAGCTTAATACCACACCCTCTATGTACACTTCTTTAAACTACTATAATAATGATAACAATTTTTAGGAGTTACAGATATCATCTTTCTATATAAAAATATAAACGATTTGACCTTATTGAAGTCCTTAAATTTTGTTCTCTTTCTTATTCACATTTTTATGCTTCTCTTGAATTTTATATTAGGCATCAAATTTTCTGTTTAAATCTAGTCTTTTCTTCAGGAATGCTTAGAAATCTTCTATTTTATTAAATGACTATATTTTCCCCTGAAAGAATATAGTCAGTTTTTCTTAGTAGTTGATTTTTGGTTTTAAACCCAATTTCTTAGCTTTCTGATATATCATATTCCAAGCCTTCTGTCCTTCAATGTGGAGGCTACCAGATTCTGTGTAATCCTGACTGGGGCTACATGATGTTTGAATTGTTTCTTTCTAGCTGTTTGTAGTATTTTCTCCTTGGCCTGGTAGTTCTTGATCTTGGCTATAACAATCCTGGGAATTGTCATTTGGGGATTTATTTAAGGAAGTGATATGTGTATTCTTTCAATTTCTATTTTACCCTCTTATGCAAGAATATCAGGACAGTTTTCTTGGATAATTTCCTGTAGTATGATGTCTAAGTTTTTTTGAGGGGGGGGGTTTGGTCATGACTTTCAGGTAGTCCAATAATTCTTTAATTGTCTCTCTCAGATCTATTTTCCAGGTCAGTTGTTTTTTCAATAAGATATTTCTTGTTTTCTTATTTTTTAATTCTTTTGATTTTTTAAAATTACTTTTTGATATCTCATGAAGTCCTTAGCTTCTATTTGCCCAATTCTAATTTTTAAAGTTGGAATTTCTTCCATGATTGTTTGATCCTCTTTTTCATTTGGTCCATTAGTTTTTTCAAGTTATTCTTTTTCTTCATTTGACTTTTTTTTGCCTCTTTTTCCAGTAAGTCAATTCTGGATTCTGAGACACTGTTTTCTTCCTTTAATTCATCAGTTCTCAACCTCTCAACTTGTAGCAATGAGAATACATAAGGCATATCAGGTATTTACATTCTGAATCATAACTATAGCGAAATTATAGTTCTGAAGTAGCCACCAAAATAAATTTTTGGTTTGGGATCACTGCAACATGAGGAACTGTATTGCAGGGTCACAGCATTAGAAAGGTTGAGAACTACTGCTTTAATTCATGTGCCTCCTTTTTCAGATGACCGATTTTGCTTTTTAAGCTGCTGCTTTCTTTCTCCCATTTTTCTTCAACCTATATTATTTGATTTTTTATTTCCTTTTTGAGCTCTTCCAGAGCTCAAGTCTAATACCAAGTTTGGGGTTTGTTTGGGGTTTTTTTTTTGAGGTTTTGCTTGAAGTTCCTTGGATCCCATCATCCTCTATTACTTTTATCCTTTTGACCTCATCCCTGTAGAAGCTTTCAATCATTATCTTCTTTTTTTACCTGTTGTTTACTCATTTTCTCTCTCTCTTTTTTTCCCCCTGTGGACTATAAGCTAGTCCCTCAGCTGGTTCACTGGATTTGCTCTGCCCTGAGACTGACTCTTCAATTTTTTCTCTTCTCTGCTGGTACACTGGATTAAGCCCTGCCCTGCAGGCAAATCTTCACCCTAGCCAACCATAGAGGCCAAGGTGCCCAGCCAGATGGTACCCCATTCCTCCCCACCAGCCACTATCAGAGCCCAGGACCTCAAGTGATGTATTTGAGGTACCTCTTTGTGATTTCAGCCCCCTCTCCAGGATCCCAAAGTCAACCCAAGTCTAATCTCAAGTCTCAGCAGCAGTAGGTGGGGGTAGAGGTTGGGGTGTGGCCAGTCTAGTCTTGTTTCCACTCTCCACTTTATACCATGGAAATTGATTCTCTCTTCCTACCTTTCAAGTTGTGTTCAGCAAGAGATTCCATCTTGTTGTTGGTTTATATTCCTGTCTTTTTGAAGCACTTTTAAAGATTGGTATGGAAGGATAATTAGAGAGATTTTAGGTTTTGCTGCTCCTAAGCCTCCATCTTGACTCCACTCCCCAGATTCTCTTTGGGTATGAACTGGCAAATGTTTAAGTGGCTCTCAAAAACAAGAAGAGGAAAATAATTTATATATATATATATATATATATATATATATATATATTTGTGCATGATATATTTCTTTTCTGAAATCTTATCTTCCTTCTTAGAACCAATACTAAGTATTGTTCTGAAGCAAAAAAAAGTAAGGGCTAGGTGATAGAGGTTAAGTTATTTGCCTAAGACACATACCTGGGAAGTATCTGAGGTCAGATATGAGCACATCCTCCTGACCTCAGGCCAGATTCTCAATCCACTGAGCTACCTAGCTGTCTTCATCATGCAATTTTAAATTTAATCTACATTATTATTTCCTTTGTTACTTTAAGCAGCCAAGAAAATAATCAATCCCCAAGCCCTGGATTTGTAGTTTTATGTTTCTAGATGTAAATGTTCACACTAAAAATTGAACAGGAAGGGCTCTCTCAAGCTAGTTAGAGCTAGCTCCAGTTCGCTCCTGCTTTTACTGTTCTATGACTCATAGTTCCTAAGCAAAAACTTCAACCGTAACCTGCTACCATTTCCTAATCCTTCATCCTCAACTACTTTTACATTGCCCTTTGTCTTAAACCTTTTCTCACCTACTTTTCATGTTCTTGCACCCATGGATACCTGGCTCACCACCAGAAGATTTTGCATTCCTCTCAAATTGAGTATACCTTCTTTCACACACTGTACTAGAAGGAAGGGGAGGCCTTCTTTTCTTTTCCTCACTGCCACTTCCAGACCCTCCATCACTATCACTTTTCAATCTCTCCTTTGATGGTCACTCCATCTGACCCCATATAAATAGTAATATGCTAAAGATAACATGTTTATAGAGTATTTTAATGTATGCAAGGCAGTTTACACTCATGGATCCAAGGTTCTCAAAAGTTCTGTGCTCAAAAAGAATGGGTCTAATCCAGGGAGTTGACCCTTGAGGGCCCTCTTTCTTTTTTTTCGCTCTTTACTTCCATCTGCAAAACTCAAGAAAAGTCTCTAATAGAAAATGAGGAAGATGATCCTTTCTTTTCTCTGATTGAACTAAAGGTTTGCTTATTGCTCTAAAAAAAAAGAAAAAGAAAAGTCTCTAAATATAATTATAATAGAGCTTATTGTTTTCCCCACCTTTCCCAGGCAGTCAAGATATTTATGATCTGACACAGCCTTTATCTTACCCCATTAAAAATTCATGCACAAAGGACTCTGACAAGGGCCCATGAATACACACAGAAACACATGCAGCTCTCACATAGTCCAAATAATCCATTATAATCTCCAAGAAGAGCAAACATATAGGGTGGTGCAGTGTTTTGGGGATGCTATTCAAGCAACCACTTTGACGTTGGACCTGAAACTCAGAGTGGGGAGAGATGTAAAGGTTCAAATCTTCTGTATTCTATGCCCTGGGATATGACTACAATCCTTTAATTATAGGAATCATGTTGGTGATTTTGTTCTTTCTAGGAACTTTTAGTTGAGAAAATAATCTCCCTGTGGGAGACTGGTATCTGAATTCAGAAATAGCTCTATCCACATAGCTGATAGAGCTGTGTCTATAGTCTAGAAGGCCTTAGTTCAAATCCAGCCTCAGATACTTATTAGCTGTGTGAACATGGACAAGTAATTTAATCTCTTTGCCTTGATTTCCCAATCTGTAAAATGTGGATAATAAAAACACCTATACTCCAGGATTATTGTAAGGATCAAATGAAACAATATTCAGAAAGTGCTCAGCATAGTACAAAGGAAGTACCTAATAAATGCGTGTTTCTATCCTCTTTTAAATTTGGAAACTCATTTTAGATTACTCATGAAGGAGCAGCTAGGTGACTCAGTGGGTTGATAACCAGGCCTAAAGATGAGAGGACTCGGGTTCAAATTTGGTCCCAGACATTTCCTAGTTGTGTGATCCTGGGTAAGTCACTTAACCCCAATACCTAGTATTGATTCTAAAACTGAAGGTAAGGGTTTGGGAAAAAAAAGAATGTAGGGCAGAGTTTCAAATTCCTGAGAATGGAATATATATATTCCATCATATAAAATATATATCCACCTTATAAAGTAAAAAGTGAGACCAAATGCTGCATTCTCTCGAAAAGTACAGAGATGATGATCTCTGTGACAATTTGAAGGAAGGGGGGTGCTTCCCTCCATGGGGAAAAATGGTTACCCACTTACGTCCCTCAAATGAAAATTTAAAATCTCAGGTACCAATCAAATGTAATGGACTTCTCTACTAGCAGCAATGCAATGATCCAAGACATTTCTGAGGGACTTATGAGAAAGAATGCTATCCACATCCAGAGAAAGTACAGTGGGAGGAGAAAGACAGAAGAAAAACAACTGCTTGATCACATGAGACAATGGGGATATGATTGGGGATGTAGAATCTAAATGATCACCCTAGTGCAAAATAAATAATGTGGAAATATTGTTCAATGACACATGTAAAACCCAGTGGAATTATATGTTGGCTATGGGAATGGGGTGGGGGGGGGAGGGAAAGAACATGAATCATGTAACAATGAAAAAATTCTCTTAATTAATCAATTAAATAAAATTTAAAAGCAAACAAACAAAAAACAACCACATAAGGTGCCCTGCCTTAGTTATGACTCTTAGTAAACATCTGGCTCACTTAGAACAGTTAAAGTCCACAGTCTAGACCAATTTGAACCTTTCACTTTAAAGTTACACTATACAGATTTGACATCTTTCCCTTCCTTTATTATTCTGTCCATCTCAGTCCTTGCCTCCGCTACTTTTTCTTGTCTCTTCTCTACTTCATGTATTCATTCCCTTGTTCCTTTTTCTCTTTTCTTCCCTTTCTTCTCCTTTAGTTGTATACATATCGACGAAACTCTAGAAATTGTATCTGTTTATCTGTATCATTTTACAGGAGGACTATCATGATTGATATTACGTAACTCTGAAATGTTTCTAAGTGGACAAATCAACTATAAGTAGAAGATTTTGATTACAGAATAACTGAAAATATTTCAGTCGGAGAAGTAGTAGATAGAGACATAACCAGTTTCTGATTTCCCATGAGTTGCTGGAATAAGAAGAGAGCAGATGTCTACCACAAAATGTCTTGTTACAAACCTTCCATTGCCTATGTCCTACGATGAGGTATAATAATTCTCTGGGATGATATTGTCATGGGATTTTAGCCATGGAGCTCTTTTGTTCTTCTAATGTGTATGTGTGCAGATGACCTGCTATCCCTGATTGATTCCATCATCAGTTAAAGCTTTCTGCTCTAAAAGTTACGGTGAAGGCATGTCTGTGCAGAATTTCCACCCTCCCATTTGGGCAATGCAATTATGGAGTGATTTCATAGTGAGGAATTCATCATTACAAGTGTGTGCTTATGAATTACAGAGCCCAGTGGAGACCTGTTCCTCTTTCAGCAGCTCTCACCATTGACCTTTCTTTGGCCCCATATCTACTCTCTGCAAATGAAACGGCATTATTTTACATAGCTAGGTACTTCCATCCTTCAGACATCTACCTCCTTTGGCAAGATAACGATAGATCACAAAGGAAGCCAGTGATTCATTGTTCCCTAATCATGATGGATTTTTCCCCCTCATCTAAGTATCTTGACCATCTTCTGTCTGTGCTAAAAGGCAATCTTGAAGCATGAAATGCACCACTTCAGAGAACTTTTCTGTTCTCTCAAGAAAAATGCAAAAGTGTCTTTTACTGAGGCTGTTAAAGTAGCACCAGAAACCCTCCCCAAGAAGAGAGCTGGAAGGAAACAAAGGAAACCCTTCTCCTCCCTTCCAGAGGAGATTAAATAGTATTTGCTCCTTGAAGGCAGGTCCTACATTTTCCTATATTATATACCTGCCTACATCTTCTGCCCTTCTCTTGTTTGACTGAGTTGGGAAAAAAAATCGTTTCAGGTTTCAAGACCATAAACAAAGTTGACATGAACATAAACAAATACATTTTTCGCTTTTCCAAACTTCCTCTTTCCTAGTTACACTGAGCTCTAACAGATTTAAAGACAAAAAGCAAAACTCATGTACAAAAATACAGCTTTATTTATTTTTTGTTTTAGTGGTGCCTTTTGCTTTTACTGTCAGTTATTTCCCGAACTTATCTCTTTTCCCCCAGTGAGGCTTTACTTGTAACACAAGAACAAACAAATAACAATAACAAAACAACAATTAATTAAAACCAATCAGCACAGTGAGCACATTGATAGTGCTTAGCATTCCAAGTCCATAGCTCTCCACCTCTCCAAGAAAGGGAGGAAGGAACTATTCCTCCTTTCTTCTCTAGATCCAAGGAATAGTAATTACAATTAGCCAGGTTTGGATTTGTGTTAGCATATATATCCATTACATTATTGTTATCATTCTGTGGATTATTTTCATGACTCTTCCCTTGGGCCTTTTATTTTTTAAGTCCTGTATTCATAAAGGCTTTCCTAAATCAGGAATTGAAACTATAGAACACTCTCCTCTATTCCCAGCTTTTTAGTGCTAAGGCATAGTCATGAGTTGGTTTCAGCTGCTCTAGAGATCTCTAAGGATAAAGTCTATCTTGAAGATAACCAGTTCCTAAATCAGTCACTAGACTAGCATGATTGAAATGTTCAGCATAATGGGATTTTGTAAAAATTAGTTATTCATATTGGAGGAAGTCTTATAAATAAGCACCGTGTCCTTATGCTCATTGCTATTCTAAGCTGGCCACCAGTCATCTCCTTTAGGGAAAAAAAAAATAGAAGAATTAATGTGGTACTGAACAGTGATCTGCTTAATGATTTCAAGGTTTTTATCTGGAGAGGATTTCAATAAACTACTTTAAAAGGAGTAGAGCGCCAAAAAAAAATTGTGTGAAGGGCTCATATAATTGCTAAAAGGTTGGTTCTCTAGGGCTGGAAATCAGCAAAGATGGGGTGAATGTTATGGAAAGATTTTAAGTACTATTCAGGAGAAACTAAATAGAAAATCAATCAGAAAAATAAAAAATTCATAAATCCAATTGCTTATAATTGATGGGAAACATCGTATGGAATTTAAAATGCTTGGCTGTGGATGTTTTTCTTCCTTACAATTATGAATCTTGTGACAGAAATGAAGCTTTCAGCAAAAGGAACTTTTTTCTTTCATCAAAGCCCCACCAGTGTCCAGATTGGTCCAAAAGTTGACAGTAGAAGAGACTCTGGACTTGGAGAAGATGTATCTGACCTGAGAACTAGGGGTTTCTTTGTCTGAATAGAGCATTCCTTCCTGGTGTGCAGGTCCACATGGGAAACAACGTTAAGATCAGAAGGTTGTGTTTGGAATCAAAGCCCAGATCTCAGAGTTACTCCATAATTTCCAGCAAATCACAACCTTATTGTATCTCAGTTTCCTCACTTATGAAACGATGGGTCAGACTAGATGACCTCGGAGGCCACTTCCCAATCTTAATATCTAGCTATTTGGATCATTCATTTGACAGAACCTGCAAAGATCAAAACAGGTACCTCTTATTTTGGTAACCCAGACGGAGCAAGCCATGGACAATATAATGAAGTAAGCAAATGTTGGGTAGCCTTTTGAAGGCTCCACCAAAATCTCTCCTCTTCCTTACTTTGTAGAGTTCAAGTCTAGGCACATCCTTCATTTCAACCTTATGTTCTGAGGATCACCAAGAAGAATGAGCTGCCCACAAACTAACCAGAATCCAGATAACAGACCAGGTTCAGAGATATAGACCCAGAAAGAATTGTTGAGTTAGTCCAGGTTTTATGGACAAAGAAACTGAAACCCTCAGGAGTTGTGACTTCCCCAAGCCAGCACATAAAGGTAGGATTTCAAAATGCTTCAAAATGTTTCTTGGGGCCCAAATTTGGAAATCTTTCCATTCCACCATGATTGAAGTGATAATGGCTTGCACAAAATTTCCTGAGGATACTTAACTATACAACTTAGTCCATTTTCACTTATAAGCCAGGACATATGATCCTCAGTACACAGGGTTGCCTAAGCCTAAAGGTGAGTTTTAGGTCTCTTCTTCACTTGCCTTCCCATTTCACCATCCTGACTCCTCCAGACTCCTAGAGATCTCTTGCTGTTTGTCTGTTCTGTTATGATGGAAATTGATCTGATGATGTCATCATTCTAAAAAAAGGGTAATTATTTAATGTATTACCCTTCTCTTTTGAAAGAGAGTCAAAGGGAGGAGATCATGCTAGACTCAAAGGAATTAATCTAATGATCAATTTCAAGCACTATAATGCTACACAGGTCTTCAGGGCAGGGTTTTCTGAGCACCCTTCAAATCAGTCTGGGGAAACAGCCACCCATCTCATCTATTTGTAAGGCTGTTACTGAACAGAGCTGTTCTATTACTGTCTGGTTCAATGCATACGAGCATCCTGGGCATTTGAATTCTTTTGGGTAGATGGATTTCAGGAGTTGGGGGAATTCTGATAATGTATGAGTGGAGAATAAGAAGCAATTTTCAATATAATACATTAGTACTGGTTACTTAGGAAAATATTAGAAGAGCTCTCCATTAATATTCCATGATCTTTCCGAAGAAGGGAAGCACTGGGGCCCACTTATCCTTACATATATCATCATCCCCTGCCAGAGAAATCTTTCAGTGTTATTCTTACTAAAGTGTAAATACCAACAATACCACCCTGAGGCCAATGAACTGCACAAAATAAATGCCCACCAGCCTGACCTTATTCCACTGTGCACAGGAGAATTTCCAAATACCTTCCAGCAGCTCTGAAAAGTAGGCCTCTTTTGGTAAGTGTGATGAATGAATATTTTTCAAAGGGATTCTGGAACTTTTAGCACTATATTTGTTCACAAAACATACTGTTGCTATATATAATTCAAAATATTTATGCCAAAACAAAAATTGAACAGACTTAGAAGAGCCAGGCTACTCTTTCTTTTTTTTTAAATCAGGTTAGAGTTGAGTTAGTGATTCAAAAGGAAGGCAAACAAATTAGCTTGGTAAGAATATTATTGAGAGACTCCTAGAATTGACAGTAAGCATATGCTACCTTAGATAGAGCACTAGGCTTAGTTAGAATCAGGAAGATTCATTTTAATGAGCTCAAATCCAGCCTCAGACACTTACTGACTAGTTGTGTGACCCTGGGCAATTCACTTAACCCTATTTGCTTTGGTTCTTCATCAGTAAAATGATCTGGAGAAGGAAATGGCAAACCATCCTTGGCAAGAAAAACCCAACTGGGGTCATGAAGTTGAACATGACTGAAAAATGACTGAATGACAATTCCTTGAATTACTTTTTATATCTTCTCTGACCAACTAGACAGTAAATTCCTTAAAGGAGGAGAATGGATTGTGTCTAATAACCCTTTTTACTCATAGCCAACCTCCAGGACATATTCAGTAAATGGGGGCAGAGGTCATGGAGATGATGGGTGGAAAAAGTATAAATAGGAGGAAATGTTATAGTTCCCCATCTACCTATCACCTTCAACTCTCTAAACCCACTCATTATAGTTTTAAGCTTCAGTATTTTATCTGGTACAAGTCAAAATAAATGAAGACTGGAACAAATGAGGAAGAACTTCTTAGAATCATGGTGTAGTATATATAACCATCTTAGTTTCAGAGCCAGAGTGAAGCTCAGAGGTCATCTAAGCCAATTTCTTTCTGTGTGTCTCTCTCTGGGTTTCTCTGTGTCTCTTTATCTCATCTCTATATGTATATCTCTCTCATTCTCTCTACAAATGAGGGAGCTAAAGTCCAAACAGGTTGAGCTGACTAGCCTAGAGTCCCACAGATGATAAGGGCCAGAGTTTGGATTTGAACTCAGATCTTCTAACCCCAACTCTAACTCTTTTTTTTTTATTATTCTCTACCAGAAGAGTGAAAGATTGAAGTAAAAGAAAGCAAAGATAAAAACAAAAAACTGGATTTGCATGCTAGCACTCTGGTCTGTGACCAAAGACAAGTCACCTAACTTCTCCCACCTTTCTAGGGGAGCAGAAGGTGGGCTGGGGTGGTATTTTGGTTTAAGCCTGTGATTTTTCTCATCTGAAAGATGAAGGTTGAAATACCATAGTACTTATACCACAAGGTTGTTATGATCAGGGATGCTGAGCACTTTGCAAGCTTCAAAAGACTATAGGAATGCTGGCTCCTGTTGTTAACTTCCACCTCCACCCTTGGGAGAGGGGCCAGCAGAGCTAATAACCAGGTAGGTTCCTCCAACTTTCCTTATACTCTTTCTCCCTCCCACACCTTTTGAGTCTTAGCCATTTGGCCAGGGTCCCAGGGAAGGCCATGGGCATAGACCACTGTGTCCTAGAAGTGAAAAGAAAGAGGGATTTCCCTAGACTCACCTCAGAAAGCATAAGGGAATGTTAGTCTTTTGAGCAAAGCTGAGCTTTTATTTCCTGTCGATTCCAAGACAAATGGCCCAATATGTTCCACAATTTCACATGGGCTGACTTCTCCATAAATACGTCACAAGATTCCCCAGCATGGATAAAAAAGGAGGGCACTCTGAATGGAATGCCATCTTCTTTAGCATTCCCTTCCTCTGAAAATATGTGAAAGACAACATTGTCTGGCATCTCAACAGCTCTAAGAACACACTGAGCTTGTTTTCCCAATTGTCTGTTTTAAAAGAAATAAACCCCGACTCTTTTTATGGGGCAAAAGTGGGCCCTCCACACCTGTTCTCTTTTCAATTATTTTGAGCAACAAAAACACTCTGTCTGAAGGTCAAGAACTGTCCCAAGTTCCTCAGAGTAATTGAATCATGAGCTGCCATTAAACTGGAGGGACACATCTACGTAAGCTGAGGCTCAGTGCTTTCCATGAGAATTTATCCTGCCAAGCGGCCTCCTGGAAGGAGTGTCATCTTTGCCTGGTAGCTTGGTTTAAAGAGAAAATGATCCCTGGAAAAGATAATAATACTTCCAGCCTCCTTTGAATCCTGATTAGTACTAAGCGTGATTGTATCTTTTACTTTTAATAGATAGTTAAGCAAGATTATAAGATTTGGAGCTGGAAGTTACCTTAGAGGTCACTACATCCAACATTCTCATTTCACACATGAGGAAACTAAAATACAAAAAGGTTAAGTGATTTGCTCTGGGTCACACAGTTAAGTAAGTGTCTGAAGTAAAATTTGAACCCAGACATGCTTAACTCCATGTCCAAAGGTTATTTTAAATATGGTAGGCTGGTTGGCAGTGCCTTGTGTGTTAGTTATTATCCCTTTGAAAGGTTATCAAAGATTCTAAACACATGCTCCCCCAGACTTACCTAGGAATTCACATTTACGTGGCATTTAACAATTATAAAGGATGCCTAGGTGGGGCAGTGGAGAGAGCACCAGGTCTGGAGTCAAGAAAACTCATCTTCCTGAGTTCAAGTCTGAGCTCAGACACTTACTAGCTGTGTCTTTTGCCTCTTTCTATATCCCTGATTCCTATGTCAGTGCTCATTATAGCACATTGTGTTATACCTGAGATAAAGTAGTTCTACCACAAAGATCAATTCCTTCATTTATTGTAGGAAATATACCTGACCTGGGAACTATAACTGTTTGTCTGAAGAGAGTATTCCCACCATGAGGACAGGTCCACTAAGGAAAGGAAATAAAGGCCAGAAGGCTGCTTGATGAATAAAGCATCAGAACAAAAAAGGAGCTAGATGTTCATAATATGGCAATAAGGTAGTCAGGGTAGCATGATAGACAGACAGCTGGGGCTGGAGTCAGGAAGACCTGAATTTAAATCTGGCTTCAAATGCTTACTAGTTGTGTGACCCTGAGCAAGTCACTTAACTCTGTTTGCTTCTGTTTTCTCATCTGTAAAATGAGCTGGAGAAGGAAATGGCAAACCACTCCAATGTCTTTGCCAAGAAAACCCCAAATGGGGTCACAAAGAATCAGAGATGGCTGAACAACAACAATGTATCCTTTGCCAAGTTATAGTATTTTGATGAAGCTCTCTACTCTGAGAACATTGTTATTCAAAGAGCCAAGATTGTTCACCTAGAATTAGAGCATCCTCTCCCTATGAAATTACCAGTGGCACATGAGAACAAAGTCTGACTCTCTTTTTTAAAAATAATTTCTGTATTGAGCTATACCTTCTGGTGGCAAGTCATTAGGGCAGCAAGGCATGATGGATAGACTGATAGAATTTCAGTCAAGAAGACATAGATTTGAATTTCTACTTAGATTCCTAATATTGGCACAACACTGAGCAATTCACTTATCTCTCTGGGCTTCTATTTCCTAACCCGAAAATTCTGAAGAACACCAACCTCAAAGGGTTTTATGCAAAATGCATTATGAATTTTAAAGTAATAAAGAAATAAAAGCAATAATAAAGAAAGAAAGAAATTCTAGCTCTCACTGTTATGTACATCTAATTGAGTATTTGACTATATATTTAGCTTGAAAGAACCACCCATGAAACTAACCCAAGCAAAGGACCTGGTCTTTCTTTCTCTTGAAATCCAGTTCCACATCACCAAACTAATCTATTAGACATTTCTAACCAGATGTCTCATGAGTGTCTTAAATTCAACAAATCCAAAAACAGAACTCATAATCTTTGCCAAAAAAAGATGCATACTTCTTCCTGACATCTCTCATTCTGTCAAGGGCACGACCAACCTCAACTAGGTTCTTAACCTTGGAGTCATTCTTGACTCCACTTTCCCTTAGGCCACACATCCATTTAGTTGTCAAATATTGCTGATTCTACCTTCACAAAAGCTCTCACATCTGTCACCTTTTCTCTACTCACACAAACCACCTCTCTAGGTCAGGCTCTCATTAACTCTCATCAGAAGTATTGCAAAGTCCTCATAATTATTCTCCCTGAATTCACATTTTCTCCTCTTCAACTTATCCTCCACATAGCTGCTAACGTGCTATTTCTAAAGCATCCATCTGGCTGTGTCACTCCCATGTTCAATAACAATAATTAATAATCACAATAGCCAGCATTCAGGTAGTGTTTTAAGGTTTATAAAGCACATTAAAATATGATCTTATTCAATCTTTGCCACAACCCTGGGAGATAGGGGGACTAGAAACTGAGAGAGTGATTAAAGTGCCTCGTTTGGTGCCCTAGCTAGTAAGGGTCTGAGGTGAGATCTGAACCCTAGCCTTCTTTATCCCAGGTTCAGAGCTCTATCCACCATGATACTTAGCTCTTTATTGACTCTAGGATCAAATACAAACTCCTCTGTTTAGATTACAAATCCCTTTACAACCTAGTTAGTACAGGATTCCCTTACAAGCCAGCTTCAATCTACCTTTCAGGCTTGTTACAGAACACTCCCCTTGATACACACTTCAGTCTAGGCAAACTATCTTTCTTGGTTCTCCTCATGCATGACATTCCATGACTCATCTCAGTACCTTTGGCTGACCTATCTATCCCTTACTAATCCTGAGAAGCTTTCCTCCTGCTCAACCTCTGTCTCTGTTTCCCTAGCTCCCTTCTCAACTTAGTTCAGATGCTGCCTCCTTCATGAGGCCTTTCTTCATGCTTCCAAGTACTACTGTATCCCCCCCCCCAAAAAAACATAATTACCTTTATTTATAGTGTCATTGTAGGTATTTAAAGTGTTGTTTTATAGTGTATAGTATTGTTTTGTTGATAGCTTCTGGAGGGAAGGGGCTATTTCTTTTTTTTTTAATTTTTAATTTAATTTTATTTTTTTGGTTACAATACTTTATTTCCCTCCCTCCCCTCCACCCCCCCTTCCCACAGCTGACGTGCAATTTCATTGGGTATTACTTGTGTCCTTGATCAGGACCTATTTCCATGTTGTTATATGCATTAGGATGTTCATTTAGAGTCCACATCCTCAACCACATCCCTTTGACCCATGTATTCAAGCAGTTGTTTTTCTTCGGTGTTTTTACTCCCGCAGTGTTTCCTCTGGATGTGGATAGTGGTTTTTCTTGTAGGTTCCTCCAAGTTGTTCCAGATCACTGCATTGCCACTAATGGAGAAGTCCATTACCTTTGATTGTACCACAGTGTATCAGTCTCTGTGTACAATGTTCTCCTGGTTCTGCTCCTCTCATTCTCCATCACTTCCTGGAGGTTGCTCCAGTCTCCATGGAATTCCTCCACTTTATTATTCCTTTTAGCACAATAGTATTCCATCACCAACATATACCACAATTTGACCAGGTATTCCCCAACTGAAGGGCAGCCCCTTATTTTCTAATTTTTTGCCACCACGAAGAGCGCAGCTATGAATATTCTTGTACATGTCTTTTTGGGAAGGGGCTATTTCTTTCTTGACTCGATATCCACTTTCTATCAGTGTCTGGTACTTTATTAAACCTAAAGATGAATAAATGCCTATTGATTGATTGATTTAGTAAAGAGTCTTTACTATTTGAATTATCAATCCTACCCATGGGCATTTTTTTAACCAGGCTCAAGTTTAATTAGTTTAAGGAACTTCTAATGAGTAACTTGCAGATCTATAACTTCTCTCCTACTTACAGTCTGAAAAAGTACTTGGAGCAATGACTTGCTCAGGGTCACATAGCCAGTATATATGATACTAGACTTGAACCTAGGGTTTCCTAACTTTGAGACCAGCCCTCAATCTGCTGCATCATGCTTTCTTTCCAGAGATATTTAGTTCAAAGAATTCAAAAACAGAAACAAGGGTCATATATATGGTATTCCAAGACACTACTCTTATTTGGTAGTAAAGAACTAGAAACCAGTGGAATGTCTGTCACTTGGAGAATAAGTCAGAGAAAAATAAAGCAAAACTAAACTATGACATATGATTGTAATAGACTATTAATGTCAGGAAGAAGTGAGGAATTCAGAGAAACTTGGGGAGATCAATATAGATTGTTAAAGGGGTAAATAAGAAATAAGACCGAATACAAGTGACTTCAATTATGCAAATGAAAAGGTCAATAAAAGGAAGACAGCTCTTAGCAGAGAATATGACAAAAAGGAAGGAGACTTCTTGGAGAGAATGTAATATTTATACAGAGTTGGATATGTATAATCACTCAATCAAATGTTCTTATTTCTTTTTTTGTCACAAGTGAAGGTTCAGTGGTTGAAAGGGATTTAAATGACCAAATAAAGACAAAATGTATCACCATAAAGATATCTGTCTTTATGATTTTTGTTTATATTGTATATATCATACATATATTACTTTATGTGTAATATATGTATAATGTTATACATTATAGATTTGGTTGTTATCTTAACAATAAATATATTTTTTGAAAGAAAGATTAAATTGAAAAATGAAACCAAAGTTAAAGCTAAGGACACAGCATGGAAAATGCTAAAAATGGGACAAGGCAACAAGTACTTGCTATGTATTGGGCACTGTGCTAAGTATTGAAGATGTGGATAAAAACAAAAAACAAAAACAAAAACAAAAATCCCTGTCTTCAAGGAGCTTACATTCAAGTAGAGAAAGACAACAAACAAAAGAAAATGTAGAGTAAGGAGGAAAGACCCTCTGAGAAGTCAGGCATTCAGCCTAAGGAGGAGTGAAGGAGAGCAAAAAGAGTACTGACAGTCCTGAGGAGTGGATAGAATGCAGAAGCCAACTGACAGGACTACTTCTAGCCTGGGAGGTGAAGGAGGAAGCTGGATTTTCTGGAAGCTGAGAAAGAGCCCATCCAGTTGGGACCTGTCCTCCTTCTGCGACTCCAAAATATCTCCACTGAGACTCTTCAACAACAGCTACCGGACTTCTCAAGAAGGATCTAGATTGGACTCTCTCTGGCCAAAGCCAAACAGATCCTTCTGTGGGATCTCTCTCTCCCTTACCTGTTCCTTGAACTGTACCTTGGAATTTAGTTCACTTTAAGAGTAAGATCAAGAAGCAGTTGGCAAAAGGAGAGGCCTCAAGACTCTGAGGCCAATCTGCAAGAGGGGCAATCCTTAGGGCTCTCCTTCACCCACTTCCCTTTTTCCTCATACCTCTGCCACTACTTGTCACACTTAACCCCAAATAAATCATTTAGAAGTATTTAGACTTTGGGTTTGGGCCTGTCTTGGATAATCAAACAAGGGGACTGGGTTAAAATGGTTTGAGACAGAATTTCAAGCTGAAATCCTGTCCTTATCTGTGACAACCCAAAAACTTGGGCTTGTCATATTTTTCACAAGGAGGGGATTGATTCCAAACCCCTGTGACTCAGTATCTCTGACCAAGGAAACTGCCATTCTTTCCTTTCAAGTTGGCCATACCAAAACCCCCAGGGACTGACAGTTGATTCCCTTTGGAAAGTAGAAATTACAAGGGCTCATTTTGCCTCACAGAGACAGATTTGGGATCCTAAACTCCTCTGAGGGAAGCATAGTGTCCTCTCATTTGAATCAATCAATCTCCCATCTCCTGTTCTCCATTTCTCAAGACAACATCTCATTGGAGTCACCTCCTTTCCAAGGAGACAGTACCTGGCTTACCTCTCCCCTTAAGTAACAGAAGAGAGAAATAATCCCTTCTCTCTCTCTCCCCTCTTTCCCTCCTTCCTTTATCTCCTCCATTACAAAAATCAAGAGGGGGAAGGAAGGTCCAGGGTACAAATGGGGACACAGTGCTGAAGTCCAGAAAGTCAGAAGCAGAGCAAGGAGGGTAACGAAGGTTGGTCTTCCTAGAACCCTGCCTCAAAATAGAGACCTGGGAAGGAATTCACAAATGGAAGAAAGGGGACAGCATGGCAAAGGGATGATCTAGGATGAGAAGGCCAAATAGGACCATGAAGAGTTTTCCAAGGTAAAGACCCCATGCGGGTGTTGAGAGAAGTTCAAAGGTGAGACTGCAGCTGGGTGTTATAACCCAGATAGTCAAAAGTAGAGCATGGAACAATCAAACACAGAAATTATAGGAGAACCAAAGTCAGGTAAACAAGAAAGTTTGAGTGCAAAGTCAAGAAAATATGACAAAGAGCTAAGAAGAAAGAGATAGTCCTTGTCTTCAAGGAGTTTGGATTCTAATGGAAGAGATGTGTTGAAAGAAATGTTGTTCATCCTTCATTTTCTTTCTTCTTTTTTTTTTAACTCTTATCTTCTGTCTTAGAACCAATACTATGTGTTGGTTCAAAGGCAGAAGAGCAGGAAGGGGTAGGAAATGGGGTTAAGTGATTTGCCCAGGGTCACACAGCTAGGAAGTATCTGAGACCCATCTTTCATTTTCAAAGAAAACCAAAGACATCTCAATGTTGGGATCAGGGTCTGTGATCAGCTGTGGTCCAATACAAGTACAATTAACAGAGGGAAGGGACTACAATAAAGGGTTTGGGGAAGACTTCCTGTAAAAGACAGGATTTTTGTTGGGACTTGTTCATTGAAAAATAACGAAAAATATTAATAAACACTACCTATGTATTTGAAGTTTGGTGAAGAGGTCAGACCTGCCCCCCCAGTGAAGGGTTTTCTTTGGGGATTAGTAGAAGATAATATTGAATAGAGAAAAATCAATTGCAGAGAGCCTTGAAATCCATTCTGATGAGTTCGGACTTGATCTTACAGGCATACAGAGCTCCTAAACTTTGCTTGCAGGGGAACAACATAAAGAAATGAAGCTTCAGCAATATTAATCAGGCTCCATAGGGCAGAGGGAAGGAAAACACTAGATTCAAGGATACAAATTGGGAGAAAATTATAATAGGTGATAAGGGTGATGACAGTGGTAGGAACCTATGAGGCTTGTTAATTGACAAGAAGATTAAAGAGGGGAGGAGTCAATAGTAATTTCCTACTTAAGGACCTGGGATAATGGTCGAACTTCTTGTAGAAATGAAAGGTTGGGAAGGGGAAACTGATTAGGGTAGAAGATAATGAGTTCTGCGTTAACCTGTTGTCTTTGAGGTGATATCAAGACGTTCAAGGAGGAAAGCCTAGCAGATTGCTATTTCATTTTAATGCTTTCATAACAGATATATGGTTTAAATACTTTATACAACATACATTCCATATTTTTTTTTCTTTTCTAAAATTATACCTTCCATCCTGGGATTGATGCTATGTACCTGTTTGAAGGCAGAAGAGCCATTAGGGATATACAATAGGGGTCAAGTAACTAGCCCAGGATCACATAGCTAGGAAGTATCTGAGGTCAAATCTGAACCCAGGACAGAGAGGCTTTCCTCTCTCTGTCCACTGATCCACCTATTTTCCATCTATTAAGTTACATATTTCAACGAAATATTTGTTGTTGTTGTTGTTCAGCCATTTTGGTTATTTCCAACCCTTCATGACTCCATTTGGAGTTCTCTTGGCAAAAAAAAAAAAGGAATCATTTGTCATTTCCTTCTCTAGCTCATTTGACAGATGAGGAAACTGAGGCAGATAGGGTTAAGTGACTTGCTTAGGGTCACCATAGTGTCTGAGGCAGTTTCATACCCTGGAGATATCTTCCTATTACATGGCATCACCTAGCTGCCCATCAATGAATTGTCACCTGATTGTTTATAAACTATAAAATAATCCTATCCTGTTAGATACGCCATAATATTCTTTATGATATTGACTGTTTAGTCTTCCTTACCCTCAGTTTTTCAATATCCATCCTGGGCACCTTGAGTTGTCACTTCCTCTACTTTAATTTGGAATTTGGGATCATTTTGATAGCTGAAAACAAGGGATCGACTTATACATTGATCCAGGAAAAACAAAAGAATTCCAACCCCCCAAAATCCCAGCTCATGTTTAATGTCTACATGACCCTGGACAAATCACCTCATCTCTCTGTTCCTTACCTTCCCCATCTGTAAAAGGAAAGAGTTGGACTTCACAACCTCTGAGATCCTTTCCAGTCTTAAAACTTGTTCTATTAGTGTTGCTGGTGGGCAGACAGACACTATATATCACCAGAAGACTGCTGTGGTCAGTTGATGGAGAAATACAGTCCATTCCATGTAAAAATAACCAAGTAATGCCTAGAGAAATCATCAAAGAGTTCAAAACCCCTGTGGGTTATCCTGGCTCCAGCTACCTTGCAGTAGGATTCAAAGGTTTCTAAAAGAGTGAATCTGGTATGTTGTGGTTGTTGTAGTAGTAGCAGTAGTAGTAGTAGTAGTAGTAGTAGTAGTGGTTGTGGTTGTTGTGGTTGTTGTTGTTATTCCGTCATGTCCAACTCTAGCTATTCGTGACATATTCTTCACAAGTAGGCTGAAGTGGCTGCCATTTCCTTGTCCAGAGGATCCAGTGAATCTTTTTATCAGGCAGTCAGCTTCAGTGACCAGCCCACAGTAACACATCTAGAAGTGTTTGAGGCTGGATATGAACTCATGTTTTCCTGACTCCAGTCCCAGCTCTCTGTCTCCTAAGTCATAGCTGCCTCTAGCAACAGCTGGAACTAGTATTCTGGGGAAATTCTTAGCCCCACCACATTTGGTAATTGGGTCCTTCCTGCTCTGTGTGGTTTAAATGCATGAGCCCTGCTCCCTGCAAGGATTCACTTATTTTCTGTGTTCCCAGGGAAGAGCTTCCCTATGGATATGCGGCAGTCTGTGTCTCTTCGTGAAAGGGTAAACAGAATCCGAAATGTTTCAGAAATGAGACAAATTGCCGAAGGGTATTGACAGATATCATTGGTGGAAGGTTAGCTTCCCTTTTGGCTCACACTGTGGTATCCTGCCAAATGCTGGGCCAACACTCATGAGTGATTAAGTAAATACTAGAGTAGGAGAAGGTAATTCAGAAGGAAATGGAACATTCCATCATGAAATACATTGGGAAATGTCAATCAAGAAGCCAAGTCAAGCTGATCCCAAGAGACTATGAAATAGTGGATAGGGGACTGGAACTGGAATTAGGAAGACTTGGGTTCAAATCCTACCTTAGTCATTTACCAGTCAAATGGTCCTGCCAAGTCATTTAACTTTCCTGTGCCATTCCCTCACCTGTAAAATGAAAGGACTGGACTCAAAAGCCTTGAAGATCCTTTCCAACAGTAAAATTCTGGACTCCAAGAGATTGAGACATATGAGAGAGTCAATTGTCAGAACCCAAAATTTGGCAAAATGCAGGGATGGTCACAGAGCTGACTGTTTGGCAAAGTCTACTGTTCTCCCCAAAGCCCAATACCCTTTTATGCCCACCACTGTCATGCCTTGCTCCCCTCCTTGCACCGATATGCTGGTGAAGTTAGGATAAGGTTCGCTAGTCACCATCCTGACTCAGCTGCCCCAGCAGAGCGGTAGGGAAGAAACTTCATGATTCCAGGATCCTACCACCCGGGTTCACCAGTAAACAGAGTTTGTCCCCTCTATCTAGAGAAGAAATAGAATATGTCACAACATATGGGGTAGGATATCAGTTGATCCAATTGATTGGGCGGCAATCCACTCTTACTGCAGACAGAAAGAAATAATCCATGGCCCAGCTGCAACTCAACTCATATCCCAGACAGAGTCTTGGAGCCAGGATTCAAATCCACCTCTCCAGGGATGCTGTTCTACGCTTTCACAACTTCCATGGTCTCTGCTGCCTAAGGTCTGTGCCTAGCCAACCAAGTTCAACTCAACGGGATCTATCTGTCTCTCTTCCTACCAAGCCAGCCTGAGCTCCTGTCCCACCAAGAGGCCCCTGGGTAGCTGGCAGAGGGGATAGAGCACTGAGCCTGGAATCAGGACTATCTGAGTTCAAGTCTGGCTTCGTATGCTTACTATCTACATGACCCTGGGCACACCACTGACTCACTGTTTACCTCAGTTTCCCCAAATGTGAAATGGGGAAAATCATAGCACCTCCCTCAAAAAAGGATCAAATGAGATAATATCTACAAAAGCGCCTTCTCTTCTGCCTGGCCTTTCTCTCCCTTTTTTACTGATGCTTCCATCCCTGCTCTCCACTGCCTGTGCTTTTCAGAATGTGCTGAGGAAACCTGAGAACCAACCAGGTGGGGAGGACCCAATATTGCATTTGGAATTTTATTTGGACAATCGCTGCCTTCCAAAGATAGTAAAGAGTTTAATTAAAATGCTCATTGTGCCTTTGTAATTGGTGATTCCTCCTCTCTCCCTAAAATACAATTTTACTGTCATCTCCGAAGCTTTGCTCTAATCCACAGCCCCCTATGGAGCTGATGCAAATTCGACACCTCCCTTAAATCTTTGTGTTCAGATCAGCTCAACAGGAGCCCGAAGCGAGATGAGAAATGGGTCCAAGATTCTCATCACGATGCAGGTTTCGTATCAAAAATGCACAATCAACCAACTGGAACAGGAAATAATTAATCAGGACATTACAGAACAGTTAAGTATAATTAATGCATACAAAGGGAGGGAAACGTGTGGCTTTGGCTGCTAGAGCAGTTATCTTTTCTTTACAAATTCAATACATGATAAACAAACATCAGAATCATCTTTTCAGCATTTCTTTCCTTTCAAATGATTTATGAGTTATTTTCTTCTTCCTGGCTCCTCAATATTATTAAACTGGCATATTACTACCTCCAAATTAATGATCACTTCCCCACCCTCAAGACTATCTCCTAATATGAATGAATGGACAATTAAGTAGTCATGATGGGGAAAGTGGGGCTGTTTCCACGTATGGCAGTGGTGGACATGTCAGGATAGGCCAGTAAAAACAGCCTGCTGCCCAATAAAAGCCACATTATTGATCAGATATTCATCATAAAGTCCACGTTATTCAGCACCCTCTCGTTCTTGCAATGCGTCAGCCAAACTGGCTTACTTGCTTTCCCCCATCCTGCATATTCCATCTCCTGTTTCCATACCAAAAATATCATCTCTCCTCACTTCAAAGTATTAGAATCCTCTGTTTCCCTCTAAACTCAGCGACAGCACTGGCTTCTCCACGAAGCATTTCCCGATTCATTCCACTCCACCCCAGTTGCTAGTCCTGTCCTTCCTCTCAAATTATTGATGTTTCCTTTTTCTCCACTCACACTGTCTTCTCTAATAGAATAGAAGTTGCTTGGGAGATGGGGTGAGGGGTTGAATCTTTGAAACTTTGGGACCTAGCACAACCGCTGGCATATTTTTATTGATTTTGTTGACTCTTTTTCAGTCACGTCCAAATCTTTGTGACCCCATTTGGAGTCTGCTTGGCAAAGAAACTAGAATGGTTTGCCATTTCCTTCTCCAGCTCATTTTACAGATGAGGAAACTGAGGTAAACAGGGTTAAGTGACTTGTCCAGAGTCATACAGCTAGCAAGTATCTGTCTGAAACCAGATTAGAACGCAGGAAGAGGAGACTTCCTGACGCTAGATTCTGCACTTTATCCACTATGTCTTGGTATATGATAGGTGCTTAATCAATATCTGCTGACATTGCCTCCCAGGCTTATAATACTCTCTCTGGTCACTTCCACCCTATAGAATCACTAACTTCCTTCAAAGCACAGGTGAGTTGCCATAAGGTCTTTCCTGGCCCAGTTCCTTATGCCATTTGTTAATGCTTTCCCTCTTCCCCCATTGCTAAAGCAGCTAGCTGGAGAAGGGGTTAGAGTGCCAGGCTTGGAATCAGGAAGACTCCTCTTCCTGAGTTCCAATCTGGCCTCAGACACTTACTAGCTGTGTGACCCCGGGCAGGTCCCTTAGCCCTCCCTGTTGGCTTCAGTTATTTTCTCTGTAAAATGACCTAGAGAAAAAACAAATGAAACCACACTGAGATCTTTGCCAAGAAAGCCCCAAATGGGCTCACATTGATTGAGACAGGACCGAAATGACTAGACATCAATAAAACCAAATCCCCAAAATTAATTCATCTACACTGAACATTTTATTCCACCTCTGAAGAAGATCGACTCCTTGAAGAAAGGGACTATTTTTTTTCCCTTTGGTTCTCCAGGATCTAGCACAGGTCTGGCACATAGTAGGTGCTCCATCCATATTTATTGACTTGAATTCAGAAGAAAGTTGAGGCTGTTCCCAAGCTGCTTAAAACCCATTCAGTTGTGAAAACACCACGTGACTAAAGCCAAGCACAGAGTTATCAGTACTACGTGCGTTTTCTGTTTCTCTCATCTCTATTTCATTTTCCATGAGCTTAGAAGAAAAGAGGCCTATGAATCAAGGTATCACCATCAATAGCAGCTTTAGTATTGCTATTCAACACAATTCTCCTGTCAGGGGATGGGAATTCATAAAGCGCAAAGGGCAGCAGGGAGCACGTTTGTGCCAGGGACATAGAATCCATCATGTAGCAGTGATGAAGGGGGTGAGGAGGGAAGCCTCTCTCTTTTTGTGGCTCCAGAGGGCATGTTGCAGTGCCCTGGCAATAGCCAGAGGAGGAAGCCTGGTCAGAAGAATAATGGATCAACATTATGTAGGACTGGGAATCCAACCATACCGAGGACAATATTTCTAGACATTCGTCATAATTGAAGGGTCTATTCTCAAAAGAGATCATTGTGGGGACAGAGAATGGGCTTGTGATTTTATTGGCCAAGGAAACTCCCGGATGGGGAAATTCCCTCCATCAGGGTAAGCTAGCACCTTCTCAGCAGCTCAGAGCCTGAGAGAGTTGCCCAAAACACCAAAGAGAAATGGGTGGCTTGCCTAGGGTGGCAGCCAATCTGTCAGAGCCTGGCCCCCAAACCCTAGCTCAAAGCAAGCTGTAGATTCACAAGGTGCCTCCTTCGACCATTGAAATACACTATTATTTCTCAGATTAATCTGATAATTAATTAGAACAAGACGGCCATTAGGGTTGCCTGTGGTAGAAATGTAAATCATTCCGATTTCCAATTTTCCAAAATTTGTTCTATGAACAAATGCTGGAGGAAAAGGAATTAGCAGGGCCTCCAAAAGGGTACACACAGTGTAAATGAAAGTGAAGTGAGACCAGCCCGATTACCAAGATGGATATCTGACTGCTTCCATGCCCCTGTGTGCCCACATTTGTTTCAGCAAATCCATGCGTTAATCACCTCTGAATGTTCTTGGAATGTCTGCTTATTGATATAGTGATATCAATACACCTCTCTGTTTTATTAGGGTTACCAAACACATGCATATCTGATCATCTAACCAGAATTTTATTTCCTTTTCTGCTTTGTATCTGTAAAATGATTGATTGTAACAGCTGAAGTCTCAGTAGAGGAAATACTCTGCTCTGCCTTTAATCTGTTTGTATACTTTATATTTCAGATTGTATTTTCATTTCCTGGTATGTCAGAACCCAGACACCATAGTGGAATGAATTTTTCCCACCACACCACTCAGGAGTATGTCTCTTTCACCTAGGATAAAGATACCAGAGGAAAGGAACTTCTGCACATGCCCTTCTATAATAGAACTAGAAAATCAGCATCTGTCGATCTCATGCCCTAAGGGATCCAAGCAAGGCTGGAAGAAAATTTTCAGAGGGCTTTGGGGTTAAAGTTTACACTTTCCTTTGATTCCTGTCTCCCTAAAGGTAGCTACAGTCAATAAAGTACCAGCTTGTACTTGGGAATTTGAATCTGTTTTTGGACACTTATTAGTTGTGTGACCTAAGTAGGTTGCTTAATCGCTATCTGCCTCAGTTTCTTCAGTTGTAAAATGGGTGCCAAAGAAGCCTCTGAATTTAAATTGGTACCAGCAACTTTAGCATTGCTATGCAGCACAATTCTTCTGAAATGAGAATTCATAAAATGAAAAAGGGCAGCCAGCATTGAGCAGATTTGCATGGCCAGAAATTCCAACATATTTAAATGATTGGGTCTTCGGGGGACAGGGAACATGTCATTTCCCTTCATATCTCCAGAGCAAATGTAGCGGTGACCATTACCAGAAGAATCCTCCTCCTTCTTTCCAGTGTCACTGTTATGGATCACATGAAATAATATTCACAAAATGCTTAACAGTCCTAGTACATAGCAGGTGCCTAATAAATGTTTATTTTCTTCCTCTCCCTTCCCAACCCTGTTGTTTAACCCTCCCTAGGTAGTTAAAAAATACATTATTGATGGGTTTTGTTTTCTGCATCACAGACATCACCAAATAATCATTCCCCCCATGGAACCTTTCCTTAAAACAAATAAAAAGTCAAGCAAAGCCAATTGACAAGACAACCCCATTGAAGGAGGATGCTGAGAGCAGGGGCAATATCCCACCCCATGGAATTGCCACCTCTCTGAGAGAGGAGAAGTGGCTCATTGTTGTTCTTCTAGAAATAATCCATCAATAAGCATTTATTAAACCCCTCAGTTGACATTCTTCTGAGATGATCCATTGATTTTTCTTTACCTGTGCCTTTATAATATAGGATTGCCCACTACATTCTGGGGTTTGGGAATCCCAGTTCTAGGGACTGCAAACCTAATCCCATCTGCCACTGAGGAGTACAGTTGAGAACATGGTGATTTGCTGGTCAATGAAAAAATGGTAGGATCTGGAAACTGAGGATCTCTGTTTTAATCCCAACTGCCACTTTCTCTCTATGTGACCTTGCAGAGCATAACCCAGGGGTATGCTGGGGAATATTAAACAACTGAATCTCGGAAAAAAATTATACTGTGTCCATGACACACTTTAATCAGACTTAGTAACATTTTCTCTATCACTTTCTTAAGACTGGACAATCAATAAAAACAGTAAACCAAGTCTTAAATTGTAACATTTATGGATTCTGAGGTATAAATGCTCATACAGAAAATTGGGGAGAGGGAGTCCCTTTTCCATTTTTATGAATATTTAACAAGCTGATCTGAGTGGACCCCAACACATTCCTGACACAAACTTTCTGGCCCTGTTTCTTCTTATTAAAAAAAAAGGGGGGGGGATTGAAATGGATAGCCTCCAAGGTTCTTTGCAGCTCTAAATGTATGGTCCTATCAAATGAGCTCCTCAAGCTGTCAGCTTCCCTAGATCTAATTCTACTCTTGGCAAACAGGGTCAGTCTGTTTTGTTATTGTTACCCCAGGGATAATGGAGAAATATTTGCCATTGATTTTGACTAAGGAGTCCTAAAGATTATTTATACCCAGACTAGTGACACAAGAGAGCACCTACAAGTGTCATACCGAATTAGAACTCCAGATAGAGGCTAGTAATTCATACATGCCAGAAAATAGTCTGAGTTTGATTGGAGTTAGTTCCAACCCCAGCCACCAAGACAAGGGCAAGCATGTATTCTAGACTAAGAAAGCCACTGATAGGGAAGGTCCTGATTTAGTAGGGTGACAAGGGAAAGACTTCACCAATTTAAAGGCATGGAAGCGAATAGCTGTTTTCTGTGTCCAATCTTATTGCTAGAGTCTTTTTATCTAAGAAATACCAGAATTTCTTCTACCAGAGCTTATATTTTGAAGTTGACCCATACCTTTAACTCCTCTATCCCAAAATAGTATGAAAGATGGGAAGAGGAATAGAAGGTGAAGGGTAATGCTGAATGTGCTGAGGCAGAGTTAGGAATGGGTAGAGCTTGGCAGAGGGCTGAAATTACCATTTTTAAGCCATTGGGCTTATGATTTTGATGACAGTGAAGTTGATGAAGAAGTTGTAATAGAATTTTTTGGAGGATTAGAGCATTTGTGGCATAGGAGAGACAGCCATTAATAATCTCTCTCCACCATGGAGTAGTGTTATCTATTTCAGTCCAATGCTGTAAGATTCCCTGGTTTGGGCCGCCTATAGATCAGTAATCACAACTGAAAATTTGAGAAAATCCTAGAGCTTACCATGGATATCTGTGAGTGGTAAGAGCTATGAAGGAAGACTTTCGAATCGCTGATTTAGAAGGGACCTCAGAAGCCAACCCCAACCTAAGTAGGAATCCTCTTGACAACATTTCCAACATGTAGTTCTCCAGTAACCATTTGGAGATTCCCAATGATAGGGAATTCACTATGTTCCAAAGTAGCCCATTCTACTTTTGCATAGGTTTAATTATCAGGAAGCCTGTATGTTTATGGGAGGAACCTGCAATTCACATGGAAGAGGATGTTTCACATGGAGTAGTTTATGCAAACTTTATGCAAACACAGCTGTGAGGAAGAACAAAATCCATATTGCTTCTCAGTCTTTTGGCTAAGATCAAGTATAGGAAGAATAAAATCCCATCATCTTGGTCATGGGTGGTATTCTAACGGTGACTGAGTTTTCACTTGGGAGATAGAGAGAATGATCTACCAAAAATGGGCTCTTCTGGTGAACCTGTTGATCATCATAAAGGTGAAATTGCAGTATTGCAGTACAGGAAACAATGGAAGAATTCATGCTGCTCATGGCCCATGAGCACTGGGCCATATGAGAATTACATGAGGCCTTTGGGCTTTCTGTTACAGTACTTAACCTAAGAACATAGTTCATAGATGTCTACACACTTACATGCTCTACTATACTCATATTACCAGAATTCCCAGATTGCCAAGTAGAGGGTCAAAGTATGAGGGAAAATGAAAGATCCCATCCTATAAGGATATGCCCCCATGTATACAGTGATGGTCAAGTTAAGAACTTAGAGATCATCTCATCTAATCTCACTTTTCATTTAATAGGTTTCAATTAACAAAATTAAAAATTCTTCCCCAATCCTTTCCTGCCCTCACTGGGGGAAAATAAAAGTAAAAACAAAATGCTTATAACAAATACATGTAGTCATCAAAAACAAATTCTCATATTGGTCATGTCCCAAAATGCATATCCATCCTCTGTTAGGAAGTGGGTAGTATGTGTGCTTCATTATCCTTCTCTGGAGTTTTGATTGGTCATGGCTTTAGTCACAGTCAAGTCTTTCAAAGCATTTGTCTTTACAATGTTGTTGTTATTACATACATAGTTCTCATACTTCTACTCACTTCCCTCTACATCAATCCATACATAAAAACATAATTTTACAGAGGCTGAGAGTTTCAGAGTTGGATGGAAATTCAGACAGAGTTGTTCTAGTTCAACCCATATGTATGTGAACTTCTCTACAATATACCCACCAAATGTCCATCCAAACACCTACTGGAGGATCTCTAGTCAGTGGCAGCCCAATACCATCTGAGGTAGCTCATCCCACTTTTGAATAGCTCTAATTAGACAATTTTTCCTTACATCAAGCCTGCCTTTCTGCAATTTCTACTTATTATTCCAAGATCTCTTCTGTAGGCTGAGCAGAAGAAGTCTAATCCCTCTTCCACACATCAGCCTTTCATAGTATTAACAAAAACAAAAAACCTCTTGCCTTCCTCCTTAGAATTAATATGTGATTTGGTTCTAAGTCAGAAGAGCAGCAAGGGCTAGGCAATGGAGGTTAAGTGACTTGCTCAGGGCCACACAACCAGGAAGCATCTGAAGTCAGATTTGAAATCCAACATTCTTGTCTCTAAGCCTGATTTTCTGTCCACTGAGCCACCTAGCTATACTCCCTTCATCATCTTGAAGGGAGTAATGATGTTCTTCCTAGATCTTCTCTTATCCAAGTTAAAATCTCTAATTCCATCATCAACTCATTATCTGGCATGATCTCAGAGTTCTGATCTGTTTCTTTTTAGCAAATGTGCTCCAACTTCACTTCACAAATACTGTTACTTTGATCTTAATAACAACTCTGAAAGTCTGATGTTAACATTATCTCTATTTTTACAGATGATGAAACTGAGTCAGTTAGTGACTTGCTCAGGGTCACACTGCTAGTAAGTGATTCTGTATTTGAACTCAGATCTTCCTGACTCTAGATCAAGTGCTCTCCCCAGTGTGCCACCTAGCAGCTGGATGGCACCCAGAACTGAACATGATTTTCCAGATGTGGCCTACTCTGGGGAGGATACAGTAGAACTATTACCACAACCCCAGTACCTGGACTATAACCCTCCACTCCTCACATCCCAAAAGGGAGCAATTAGCAGAGCCAGGACTTGAACCTAGCTAGGTGCTTTAACTCTAAATGTTGTCTCTTTCTATTACGCCAAATTGTCTCTTGTGCCAAAGCGTGCTGTTTCAACAACCTGAGTTTGACTACCTCAGGACAATTTCATTTAGGTTTCATGGCAAGTACACATACCTAGTAGGTACAAAAATTAGGGAACTGGATGACATAAATTCTCTGGTCAGATCCAGCTTAGTATCACATATCTAAATGGGAAACGCTTAGTTTGATTCCGGTTTCCTATGTAAAAGTGTTCTTTGTAGTGGTAACAGAAGGCACAATAAAGCCTTCATGGGGGCAGGATAGGAGAATAGCTCAGTGAGTAGCCCACCCAGAGAGAAGGGCAATCAAGAAGCTCACCTTTACTGGTTCTCTGAGGAAGTCTATGCTCTATTTGCCATTGAATCATAGAAAGAAGCATATTTATCATTCTAAAGTCTCATGAAATTGGTCTGGGAGGATTAGTAGGCATTTTTTGAGTACGCAAGGACAAAGCAGCGGCCTCTTGCAGCCTAGACGGTACCCTGTGTCAGAGTCCCTCCCATGACCACTGACTGTCAGGGATCCACAACCATTTAACAAAGAGACCCTTGGGAAAGACTCAGAAGATGCTATCCAAGATAGAACTCTTATTGACCTCATGGCACAGCATTATCACTGCCTACATTTCTTGATGTATACATTTACCTTCCATTTTCACTGTATGCATTTTGTCTATAAGTAGTTGTTTACATGTTGTCTAACCCATAGGAAAAGGACCTCCTTAAGGGAAGAAACTCTGTTTTTGTCTTTCTTTGTATTATTAGCACTTCGCACCATCTCTGACACACAATAAATGTTTAATAAATGCTTTTATTGATTGACTGAGTGCTCCATCTTGAGATGTTCAGTAGCTTAAAGAATTCTCCTCTTCCCTCAGGAATAGATGCAGCTCAGAAGAACAGAAACATGGGTACCTCGAACAGCTATCAAGGGACCAATCTCCCCAGAGCTGCCTTGCTCTGCCACATAGAGATTTTTTTTTTTGCCTGGCTCTCTTACACTTCCCCCTGCCAACACAGTCAGCTCTGCAGAGTGAGGGCTGGCAGAAAAACACCAGCCAAGAAGCGTGGGGGTAGCTCTCCTTTTATAGGCTGGCAACAGGAAGCCTCCAAAGGGAAAAGAAAGTGATGCTTTAATAGGTGATTGGCAACAGCTTCTGCTTTTCGGCACCAACAGATCACTTCTTTGCTTTCTCGACTGTGAGAACACCCTGGAGCTGTGACCAAAGGTTTCATTTCCCCCCAGTCAACTGGAGGACCCGTTCCTAGTGCCACCTCTTCCTTCCGCAGAGCTCAAATGTCAACTAGGATTACTGAAGAGAACTGGGACAGGAGTGGCTACCCAGGATGTGCTAGGTTTGTTGGGCTTTAATAGAGTACATTTTGGAATTTACCCACCAGGGTAGAGGGAGGGTTGTAGTCAAGCTGGCCCTTGGCAGGAATGGAAAAGAAAGTCCATGACAAAGCTAGGACTGGAGTGACAGCTGGGCTGACTAGTTTGTGAAGGGTTCCGGTGGATGAAGGGAAGTAGTTTGACTATAGAGCATGAAAAGCACTCCAGAGACCACAGAGAAGAGGAAGAGAGAGTCTGGGGAGGAACCACCTAAGTTGAAGAGCTAGTAGGGTAGGAAAAAAGTAAATGTCAATAAAATCTCAGTGGAAACTTAGATAGACTAAGAAGGGATCATTATTTCTCAATGAAGCAGGAAAGCCAAAAGAGAAAAGGGGGATTCAAGGTGGAAATGGAGCCTAGGTGATGAGGTAAATGAGCCAGGTGGAAATCAAAGCAATCTAGAGGCCACGAAGACTGGGATCTGGGCAAACATCAGAAATAGCAGCAGAGATATCTCCCAGTGGAGCAAATTTTGCCAACAGTTTCAATGCACTGCTGTCTTTTAAGAGATGGTTCAGGACTTCCTAAATAGATCAGTAGGGAGTGGATTGTTCCATCCTTAAAGGATTGCCATTTGAGAGCAGCCTGACTCTATTAAAGGAGTATCTTCATTTCTTTTGGCCCACGATGGTCTAAATTTGGGACCTGGAGGACCTGGCTTCAAATCGAAGTATTCCTCTAATATGATTTTAATACCCCCTCTAATGTGGTCCACGTCACCACTGACAGGTCACTTAGCCTCTCTGACCCTCAGTTTCCTTAAATGTAAAGTACATATTAAAAATAGCACCTACTTCATAGTGCTGCTGTGAAGATCAAATGAGAAAAGATATAGAAAATGCTTTGTATAATCTAAATGTCAGTCCTCATGATACAAGTGACATCTTCCAAATTTAGAGATTTTCTGTCAGACTCATCTTCCAGGGGTGGAATGAAGGAAGCCACCTAGTAACAGGCTCTCATTTGAGTCCCACGGTTATTCCAGACAATTATTCGGGGGCCACTTTCCAATAGACTGTTTACATTATGGGGGACCATAGCATTGCTATATTTGTACCTCTTGTTCCCACCTTTTCCTTTTGTCTTTAGAATGTGTTTTGGGGCAGTGTAAGTAACATTCTTTCTTTCTTTCCCTGTCCCCACTCCTACCACCATGACTTGGATAAGCCACTCTGTTGTTGGCAGCTCTGGGCAGGAGAACTGGGCAGAGCCCACCTGCACCCCATCCCCACCCACGGCACTGAAGGCCAACATTCTGTCCTCTGCCAACCAGACAATGAAATCCATTCCCTCTGTAACAGTTCAGGATTGGCAGGGGTTCTAATATTAGCCAATAGCACATAGTCACCCACTGGCTCAACTCCCTATGCTATTCCATCTGCTAGGCCAGGGGCTTTGTAGGAAGAAATCAGCTAACTTACTAGAAAGGTTATCTAGTTCTTGGGGACTGGGGGTGGGAGAGAGGAGGAAGAAGGTTGCTATTACTGAGGATGAGAAGAGAAAGAAAACCTTCCTCCCTTAATCTTCTACCCTAGCTCTGAATTTCTAGGAGAGAATACACAGCTGCATCCTTGGTCCTCCTGCAGATTCAAGAAAGAAGAGAGGGAGAAGGCAAAGAGCTTGCATTAAGCACCTATTATGCACCAGGCACTATGCTAAGCTTTGAGGATACAAATATAAGGAAGTAAGATAGCACTCACCCTCAAGGTGTTTTACATTCAGTTACATTGCAAAAACCTTTTCCCTCACTACCCCTCCCCAAACACACATCCCCATCCTACCCTTCCTAGTATCCTTGGGATCACTTTATATGCTCCCTTTCTTGTCTCCCAACTAATACATGTAGGAAGAACAAAAAAGTGTAGATTTGCAACTGGAAAGGACTCTAGAGGTTACCTAATTCAATCCCTTTATTTTATTTTTTAGGAAACTAGTGTGCAGGATTATTGAGTGACTTGCCAAAAGAGAAAAGTAGCAAAAATGAAGTTTGAAGCCAGGTCTGATTTTTTCATGGGACGAGGGAAAACTGGAAGAAAACTGCACACAAAGGAATGTTGGCTGACCACCCTGCCACCTACTGCACCAGATTCCACTACTGGGCATAAGCTAACTTTGAGATCCTAGGATGCAGACTACACCAACAAAAGAGCACCTTAGACCCACCCCTTGAAGTGTCAGGTCCTAGCAATACTCCCACAGTGAGGCCCAGAAGTCCATAGAGCTGGGCCCTTTCAAGCCTGTATTGTTGCACTAAAGACCTAGCCCCAGGGCAAAATAGCTCCCTGTGCCTATTACTACAAGCCAGCAGAAGAGACAGAATCAGCAAGCAGCTTTCAGAATTCCTATTCAAAAGGCAAAGAAAAAAAAAAGCTAGGAAAATGAGCAAATAGCAAAAGAAACATATTACAAGAAATTAGTCAAGAAAACTTCCCTGATATTCTTAAACAACAGGGTAAAATAGAAATTGAAAGAATCCACAGATCATCTCCTGCAATATATCCCCAAATGACAACTCCCAGGAATGTTATAGCCAAGTTCAGGAGCTCCCATATCAAGGGAGTCAGTCAGAAAGCCAGAAAGAAACAATTCAAATATCACGGTGATTCAGTCAAGATTACATAGGATCTGGCAACTTCCATGTTGAAGAACTGGAAGACTTGGGATATGATATTCCAGAAGGCAAGGGAAGTGGGTTTATAACCAAGAATCAGCTATTCATCAAAACTGACTATATTCTTTCAGAGGAAATAGTCATTTAATAAAATAGAATTCCAAATAATCCTGAAGAAAATACTAAACTTAAACAGAAAATTTGATGTCCAAATAGAAAACACAAGTGAAACATAAAAAGGTAAATAAGAAAGAGAAAAAATTTAAGGGCTTCAGTAAGGTCAAACTTTTTTATTCCTGTAATGGTTATCATTATCATAGTAGTTAGGAGAAGTATACATAGACAGAGGGTATAGTAGTAAGCTGTTTAGGATGAGAAGTAAAAAAAAATACTATAAGGGCTGAAAAAAGAGGATTGTATTAAAAGAAATAGGAAGAGAGAAGTAAAATGGGGTAACATAAGCATCACATAAAGAGGCATGGGGAGAGGGGTAACTATTATAGTGGAAGGGAGGATGAGGATGGTGATGTGTAATACTTAAATTTTACTTTCATTGGAATTGGGTCAGAGAGGGAAAACAACCAGATTCATTGGGGTATAGGATCCTATCTTGCCCTGAAGAAAAATAGAAGGGGAATATAATATAATAAGAAGGAGAATATAAAGAAATTAATATAAAGGAAAGAGAAGTTGGGGGATTGACTAAAAGACCCTATAGAGAAGTAGGAGGGTAATAAGAAGGGTGGTGGTAGGAAGGAGGGTAATATAAGGGAAGAGGAAGAAAGGGGTGACTAAAAGCAAAACACTGGTATTGAGGGAAAGAGTGAAAGAAAAAAGAGCAGAATTAAAAGAAGATCAAGATGGAGGGGAATATACAGATGGTAATCCTAACTGTGAATTTAAATGGGATGGACTTACTCAAAAATGGAAGTGGATAGCAGAGTGGATTAAAAATCAGAATCCTACTCAATAGCTCTATTATAGAGCAATTACCTAATGAAGGTTGCTGGCTGATGATAGTCTCAAAGATTATTTAGATAACATGCTCTGTTGACACCACTCACCAAACTGTGGCAGGATTTGCCACTATGGTAGTTTTTGTTTGTTTGTTTGTTTTGTTTTGTTTTTGAGATTGAATACACAGAGTACTTTTTAATGTTTTATTTCTACCTTTTTTCCTGAAGTAATATATCACATGATATCACATATCTCTCCCCCAAATAAACATAAGTAGCACTTAATGGGGTAGTTCTAACTCAAACTAGTACATTGTATATTCAGATTTGAAAGCAGAATGAAATGAGGCATGTGTAGTTCATTCAGTAGTTATTGAAAGAAAGTTTCCTTAGCCATATCATAGAAATGATATTCAATACAAATAGTCTTGTACTTCCTTCTCTTGGGTAGATTCCACTCCTCTTCCTGCACATCACCCTTACCTCCATAAGGAAACACATAAGTTAGCAGGAGAAGATAAGATGAGAGGCCTTCTGATATCTGTCCTATCTGAAGGGCCCAAATTCATTGGACTGGTAGTCCAAGTTCCATGAACCTATGGTTCCTGTGTTTCATATCTCCGTACCCAAGGTAGGAGCAAAGACTGTAATAGACTATATATGGGAGTGAATTCAAATAGATATATATGTATATGTGATTGTATAATTTATATGTTGAATTTCCTCAAGTTGAAGTAAAGTTTAGTTATGGTTACAACCAAATAAATATAGAATGCAATAGAGCAGGCAGGATGGAAGAATGGAGAATTATCCAAAAAAAAGGGAGGGAAAAATCTCAAAGCTGGATATCTTTAATGGAAACACAGTCTGCCTTTAACCAAAGCGCTGTTCAGTGAAAATTAAGAGATACCATGCCCTGTTGTGTCACTAATTATTCTAATGTAAGCAGTCTCTACAGTGCCCATTATGCCAAAATGCAAGTTTGAACCTAAGCAACATTTATCTATTAAATATCTTAAAATGGAATTTCTGCAAGTTCAAAAACAATTTATCTTTCCCCCCGGTTTGTAGACGATGGAAATCTATGATTCCCAGCTCTCAGCTCTCAGTCGTCCATTGCCCTTATGGCAATCCCAACAACCTCTAATTCTATGTTGTTTTATTGGTTGAGGTTCAAATCTTCAACCTCACAACTGGAGATAAAAGATTCATTTTCCTTGATGGAGTGAAGTCTGGCAGCTAAGGCTTGGCTTAGAGAGTTATGAGTCCTGTGGGTTCTGATCTGTGGTCTGCTGTTTAATCCTAAAACCTTATTTTAGTCCACCACAAGTTTTTTTTTCCTTTCTTTTTTTACTACTGCTAAGAAAGAGGAAAGCAGAGGATTGCACAGTGTCCATTTCCCAGATGTTCATCTCCTTTGTTCTCCAGGGGGAGGCAGAGAGGGCTTTATTCCACTTTCCATCTTATTCTTACTTCCTGAGGATTTGAATGGATTTGAAATCAGGTGAAACGTTTGCAAACAGGACTAATTTATTCTTCCTTTGACTTTTGGCTGATCAATTCAATAGACAATTACCCAAGCACCTTCTACATACAAGGTCCTGTGCTGAGTGCTGGGGATTCAAAGACAAAAATGAAAAAGTCTCTGACTTCAAGAAGCTTGTGTTCTGCTAGGGGAAACAAACCTGTCCACAAATAAGTACAGTACTAGGAAAATGGAGGCTAGAATAAGTACTCACACCTCAAGGGAAGGTAGTAAATTCAGGGAATACTTCCTGGAAGAAGTGAGACCTCCTATGAACTCACCTTGAAGGAAGCGAAGGTACTTGAACAGTAGAGAGAAGTTTAAAGTATCCTTCTTGAACTGTTTCTTTTTTTCTTTAATCCTTCTGTCTTAGAATCCATACTAAGTGTCGGTTCCAAGGCAGAACAGAAGTAAGGGCTAGGCAATTGGGATCAAGCAAGTTGCCCAGGGTCACATAGCTAGAGACCATCTCAAACTAGATTTAAACCCAGGACCTCCCATTTCCAGGCCTGCCTCTATCCACTGAACCACCTAGCTGCCTCTTGTTGAACTACTTTGTATTTATTTGTATCCATTTACTTTATATTTATTCTGTACATACAAAGATGTTTCCAAAAGTCTCCATGCATTTTCAGTTTATTTTTTAAGAGCTATTTAAGCTATTAAAAATGAAAACTACACTAAGACTTGGGCCACCTTGTATATGTGCTTCTTTCCTGTAAAAATGTGAAGTTCTTGCAAGTGAATGTTTCATTCATTATATTTGTATCCCTAGTGCCTAATGATAGAGTGTATTCCAGGCAGTGGGGAATCCTTCGTGTGGTACTGAGGTGCCTACTATGTTTTCAAAATGGCTAATTGTCCAATTTATCAGGAATGCAAACCTCATAAAGGGAAGGGGTAGAAATCAGATTGAGAGGTAGGTTAAAGTCAGAGGGCTAAGGACCTTGAAGCAATGAAAAGTTATTAGGTATGGAAGTAATGTGGTCACATTTAGAACAATTAGTGTCATAGTTGTGGAAAGGATGGAGTCAGGAAAAGCCTGGAAAAACGGAGACCAGTTAAGAGGCTATGTAGAAGTCCAGATAAGAGATGAGGAGGACCTAAATTGGGAAGTAGCCCTAAGATAAGAAAGAAAGTAGGGACGGACTCTAGAAAATTATCTCATTCCAAATCTTTCCTTTAATTTGTACAACAGTGCCAACTCACTATGCATCAACCGGATAAAGAAGTATCCTGCCAGAGCAGTTTGGTGGCACAATGGATAGAGCTCCAGGTCAGTGGATTGGAAGTCCTGAGTTAAAATGTGACCATAGACACTCAGCTGTGTGATCCTGAGCACGTTATTTAACCCCAGTTGCCTAGCCCTTACTGCTCTCCTGCCTTGGAACCACTTAGTATCAATTCTAAATGAGAAGGTAAGGGTTATTTTGGGGTTTCTTTTGAAAGTGTACTGCTATATATGCAGAGTTTAACTTAGGGAGATTAAACTCTCAGTTAAAGCTGTATTAGAATGTTACAACTGGTTTCCTCTCACTCATCTCTCACCCAACAGGACTAATAATCTTGGATTTACACTCTGTTGAACAGAAAAAAAAAATGCATTTTTTGTTTATTTTTTTTCCAGATCTGGTCTCTCATTCTTCTCTCATATACTTTCTCTGTCTTAACTGTGTGTGATCTCTTCTCCTTCCCCATTCTAGAATGGAGACGAAACTTCTATTTCCTGTGCCATATCCCTGACAGGCCCTTTTCTGCCTGTGGTATTAGGAGTTGGAAACAAATCAGACTTGCTTAAGCAAGACCCCACCACTCCCTAAAATACCTGGCTTTTTTCAGCCTCCTCAAGCTCCCCAGATGAACAAAGAAATAACAGGAGTAGCAAGAATTGGTTGCCAAAACATGTCAAGTCCTGGAAGCAGTCATTTGTTAAACCATTGTTGGATGCTTTCCTTCACCTTTGATCCAAAGGCCACCATTCCTGGGCTCTCTGGATATGTCTCTGCTCTCCTTTGGAAGTTTAGTGGCCGCCCAGGTTTGGTGGATCAGTCCTAACCTCCTACCTTTCTTCTTACAGTCCCTGCCTCTTACTGGCTGTTCCCATGTTAACGTGTTAAACCATGTGGCATGTTCCCTTACACATATTAAATAAAAAGGGCTATTGTTCTCCCGAAACAACTAGATGGAGGAGGTAGGAAGCAAGACTTCAAGTCCTGCCTGACACATTTCCTGTTTGCACCTGGTATGCTCAGTGTCCCCAGCAACTCTAAGACTATAAAGTGTCAAAATGTTACCTATTGGCTTTGGTAGGGGGAGCCCCCCCCCCCAAAGTGATAAAATTCCAGGTCTGATTTTTTTTTTAAGTTTTCAGTGTTCTTTGGCTCAGCTAATTTCTCAGAGGTTTCTTTTAAATCCGGGCTATGATCCACTTCACACTCAAAATTAAGGCTATGACTTCTAAAACATTACCTTCCCTCGCCCTATTTTAGGGATACTGTTGCTACATCTTTAAGAGACTCTGGAATCTTGAGCAGTAGCACTTCAGTGGGAATTGAGGGTTCTGGTAGTTTATCTGTCATCCTTGAAAGATGGTTTGTTACCTCTCATGGCTGAAGAGAGACGGCATAAGCTTCAGAGAGAAAGGAATGAAAGGAACTCCATTCCTGAGAGAACTCTTTTTAACATTTTTCTTGTGGAGAAACTTTATAAAGGTAATTTTTGAAAGACTGACTGCTCTTCTGGAAAATGTTGAATGATAGGACTGGATTCATGAAATATGGAGAGGTTATTGCTTAAATGATTAGAGGTGATCTTTCTCACAGCAAATGATTATTTATGCCTTTGTTTTATTATTTAATATGTTAACAAATTGCACAGCTAATAGCTTTATTTAGCTTAAATCTAATATGTATATCATATTATTATATATTATGAGAAAGAAACTTAACCTTTCCTAGAAAAATAATATTCTCTATTTAATTAAACCTTATTTAAGACATTAGATTAATTAAACTGTTATATTAATATTATTTAAATTTCATATAATATCATAGTATATTATAATGTAACATATAATATAACAATAATACAATACATAAATAATAAATGCCTAGACCCCTCTGTTTTGTTAAATATTCATTTCTTCTATTACAATATTATGGTCAGTTTTGCTGCATACATGATTTTTGGTCAAAGTCCTAGATCCTTTGCCTTGTGGAATATCATATTCCATACCTTCCAGTCCTTTAATGTAGAAGCTGCTAGTTCCTGTGTAGTCCTGACTATGGTTCCAAAATATTTGAATTGTTAAGGAGGAGGAGCACTGACTACTTGTAGTATTTCCTCCTTGGCTCAGAAGTTCTGTGATTTGGTTCTCATAGTCTTGAAGTTTTTTAATTTGGGGGTTCTTTTAAGAGGTGATCAATGAATTCTTTCCACTTCTATTTTCCCTTCTTGTTCAAGAACATCAGGGAAGATTTCCTTGATAATTTTTTTGCAATCTGGTATCCAGGTTCTTTTTTTGATCATGGCTTCAGGCAATCCAGTGATTCTTAGATTATCTCTCCTGGATGTTGTTTTTCCAATGAGTGGTTTCAAATTTTCTTCTATTGTTTTCATTCTTTTGAACTTGTTTTACTGTTTCCTGCTGTCTCATGAAGTCATCAGTTTCTATTTGTCCAATTCTAATTTTTATGGAGTCATTTTCTTCTTTGGGACTTTACATTTTCTTACTTAAGGAGTTATGTTCCTATTTGAGAGTTTGTATTTCCTTTTTTAAGAAACTGTTTTCTTCAGTAAGTTTTTGTTCTAAACTGTTGGGTTTTTTCTTATCGTTTTCTTTTCTAATTTTTCTTCTAAGTTTTTATTATTTGTTTTTCTATTTTTTTTTTTGGAGCTCTGCAGGAGTTCATTTTGAGCCAACAGCCATTTAACACTTTTTCTGAGGCTTCATACATTTTCATTTTTGTATTGCTTTCCTCCTCTGAGCTTGTATTTTGGTCTCTTTTATTGAATTATTTTTCTAGGGTCAGGCTTTTTCTCCATTTTTTGTTCATTTGGAGGTTATTTTTTCTCCTTAGTTTTATCTATATGCTGAAGCTTAGCTCTATTCCTGGGGTGGAAGGAGTACTGTATTGTGCTTATACTGTGCCTAGGATCAGTTTAGCAATCTCAGTTCCAGACTGAGCACTCTGCAGAGGCAACCTGGTTGGCCTATTGTGTGAAGGTTTGAAGTTGTTCAGTTTAGCTGGTTCAAGTTGGGTTCTGCCCAATTCTCTGGAGGCTGGATCTTGTTGGGCTGAGTTCCTCCTCCTGCTGCCCTGCTGGGTCATTCCTAGCCTCTGTTTCAGCTGGACTACGAGTGGCTATGTCCTACCACTGCTGCTTATTCTGTTTGATTGGTTTCCACTCTTCCCCTGCTGGGGCTGGATTGAGCTTTCTGGGCTCCTTCTCCTGTCCCTTACCCCATATCTATCATCTATCTGAGCTTCCCTGAGGCTTGTTTAGCACTCTCTCCTCAGACCCCAGTGGGATGAGTCTTTCTTGCTATCTTTTGTGATTCTGGGACAGAGCATTGCTTCACCCCTTCTATTCTTGGTTCTGCCACTTCAGGATTTGTTGGAGGGGGGGGGATTTTTGTTCTGTGATTGTATGGAGGGTAGTTGGCAGACTGAATGTTTCTTACTCTGACATCTTGGTAATCAGAAGTCAACTTGATAAAGTATTTATAAAGCACAGTGACTGTCACGTAGCAGATATTTAATAAATGTTTGTTTCCTTTTTCTTTTAAGTTAACATAGTAAATATTTTATATTTAATTCAATAAATTGGAGCGGGGCCTCAAAGCTGATTGACTAATGAGAGAAAGAGAGAGAGAAAGACTGCAACTTTAGTAATTAATTAGGAAATATCTAAGCATGCCTCTGAACCACCATAAACCTAGCAATAATGAAAATGATACGGTAATGAGTCAAGGAGTTGGTAGAGAAAGGGTTGATCATCCTACTTACACTATATGTGAGAGTGGTTAAATCTGAACTTCTGTTATAATAATAATAACAGTCCCTGGACTTTATTCAATCATTAGTTTGTACATTTAGGGTATTCTTTTCACTTTTTAGAAGTATGCTGAATTCAGTGTTTTTTGGCTATTGTTTTCCTCTTGAACTGGTTTTATAATTTCCTACTCCTCTTTAATGATTTATATATTTAAGCCTAAATATCACAGAATTTTAGTGTTGAAAGAGATCTTGGAAATCATCTAGTGCAACACATGCCTGAACAAAAATGCCTTTTGCAATATCGCCAAGTAGTTATCTATCATTTGCCTAAGAATTTGTAGTGAGAGGGAAGCCATTATTTCCTGAAACAGTCCATTCTACTTTTAGATAGTCCCTATAGTTAGTAAGTAAGATGGGAAGATTTATTTTCACATTAAACTGTAATATGCCTAAGGAATATGCTTCTAGTTCCACCCTCCAAGATCAAAGAGAACAAGTCTAATTCCTCTTCCACACATTGATCCTTCAAATGTTTAATCATATTTCCATTTAGTCTTCTCTTCTCCAGGTTAAATACCTCCAGTTTCAGATTCTCATATGTCATGATCACCAGTCCCCTTACCATCTTGGTTGCTCTCTGTGTGGCACCCAAAACTGAATACAACATGAATGTGATCTAAGGCTGAGTTTGGGGTGATAGCCCTTGTTCTGCATATAATGTTTTTAGTGGGGCAGGGATGTGCTCTATAAAGGTTTAACAACTGGCCCTTCAAAAAGGCAGGACACACTTCTTAAAAGTCCTTACCTTATTTCTTAGAATCAATATCAGTATTAGTTCCAAGACAGAAAAATGGTGCAAGTTAGGCAATTGGAAGATAAGTGACTTGCCCAGGGGCACACAGCTAGAAAGTATCTGAGGCTAGATGTGTACTCAGGTCCTCCTGACCCCAGGTTTAGTACTCAATCCACAGAGCCACCTAGCTGCCCTAAAACACACTTTCAAATTCCATATGATTTAGTAACATTTTGTCCATCACTTTCTTAAGTCAAGACAATCTCAACAAAACAATAAAACAAATCTTGTTTTGTAACACTCCCGATTTTTGAGATGTAAATGGTCACCCTGAAAAATATTCAAATTAGCTCTCTCACATGAATTAAGCTGTCTCCAGCACCCCCCCCCCATTCAAAGATCACATTAGCTGTCTTTTGGCTAGTATACACTACTGACTCATCTGGAGCTTTTAAATACCTAAAGATTCTTAGATCTTTGTCAGACAGACTGCTCTTGAAGCCAAACTTCAACTCTCTTATACTTATGAAGATTAACTAACCATTTATCTCTATTAAATTTCATCTTACTTGTTTCAGCTCAGCATTCTAGCCTGTTCAGATCATTTCTGGATCCTGTCTTCCCTCTAGTAACATTGTTATGACATTCAATATGCTAAACTTACATAATATCTTTCTAATGCAGAGTCTTTAAAAACTTGTATATGATCTTTGATTTAATATGGATGCAAATGACTCCTCCTCTCCCATTGAATTTCTTGTTTGTCTGTTTTTTAACATAGATTTGTTGGTTTCTCTATTAAGCAAAGGGCATCCCACAAGTAGATCTTTTGCATCATCGATTCATACTTGGTAATTACAAAGTTATTGCTTAATTTCCTTTAATGTTTTAAAACTTTTCTTTAGGCACACTAACATCCTTGTTCAGTTACTTTCATTTTCCATTTTAATTTTAGTTGCAGAATGAATTAATTTATTGTGAGCCCTGGTGGTGCTTCCACAATTCATACAAGCTTTTTTTTCTTTTTTGCCTACAAAATGCTCTATTGAAGAGTGCAGAGTACAGAATGCAGAGTGAGGTCTGTCTTGACCACACAAGAAACACAAATGCCTTGTTTTCATATACTTTCTAAGCTGTGATTGGCTCTTTGCATCATTCTTTGCTCCTCCAAGACAGATGACAGGACTAAAATAATACTCCTTTGTACAGAATTTGCATTTCTAAGTACAAACACAAATAGGAAAGCTTCTTTTAATGGACTTTGACATATGGATTTGCCATACATCTCTGACCAAGCACAAAGACTCAACACCTGTGATGCTAGGGATAGGAAAATGTTTCCATTTTCCCTCTTAGGGAAAAATATATCAGATTCTAGGCATTAAAAAGGCTTGAGGTCAAACTATACCTTAGGAAAAAGTATGGTATCCTTACTCCATCACCTTTCCAAATGGATCCATTATCACATTTCCACCCCCCCCCCAACTCAAGGACTTTCTGCCAGTTAGTCCCTCTCTTCTTGATAAACTAGACAGAATTTTTCTTTATGTCAGAGATATCATACTCTCCGGGTTCTCCTCCTATCTCTCTACTAGCACCTTCTTTGACTCCTCATCTTCTTTCTGATTTTATAATGTGAGTGCTCCCCAAATGCCTTCTCTCTAAGCTCTTTTTCATAGTAATCCTATTTACTTTCAGAGCTTCAACTTTTTAAATAATTCAACTTCATTATTTAAATAATTAAAATAATCATTTAATCACTTAAATATTTAAATAATTAGGATATTTGAATTATTGGATTTAATTAAATTATTTAAATAATTTCACTTCAAAATATTTAAATAATTCAAAAATCTGTAACTTCAGCCCTGACCTCTCTCCTGAACTCCAGATTGGTAATCTGACTGCCCAACAGATGGCCAACAGCTCTACCTGGATGACCTGCAGGCATCTCAGACTCAATAGCACCAAAACTGAAGGGAGCTCTGGTGCATTAAGAGGAGTACTACCTTTAGAGTCAGAGGACCTGAGTTCAAATTCTGTAAAGGTCCCTGAGTTTCTAAACCTATGACCCTATGTATTAATCCCTACTTAAAACTCACTTCTTCTAACTTCACTATTTTGGGTGGTTATAACTCCCAGTCTTAAATGCTTGAAATCTTGATGTTATCTGTTCTCTTGGAGGGTTTACCCTCCAAGCTTCCTACTGCAGCTGTCTTGCTTGGAGGCTGCAAAAGCCTCTCAGCATAGAGGGGCAGCAATATAGTAGTAGTCCCTCAGTAACCGAGGATGACGATTGTCTTTGTGTATTTTTGTGCACAAAAACACTTGTGCATGAAGATTTAAGTGGAAAAGTCAATGCACAGAGACAGTCCCACTCTCTCGGCGTTGGAAGCCTGGGTCCAGTGGCATGAAAAGTCATTACACCTGGAGACTTCCTCAGCTGCATTGGATGGCCGTGTTTTCTTTTGTGCTCCAACGCGCCCTAAGCACTCCACAGTGCTTTGCTGCGTCGCCCTCTCAGCCATTGAACCTTCTTATTGGTTTCTTCTGTCTGTTCAGCTGAAGCAGTCTTCACATGCTGGGTGAGCAAAGCCCTAGTTCACCAGGGGTCAACGACCCGATGGCTACCCTCACAAGGTTTAGCCTGTGGAAGCCGTTGCCCGGGGTGTGGCCACTGCTGCATGCTAGCAGCTACCAGGAGCCACAAGTGAGAGCTGGGTGTCAGAGGCTGGAGAGCTGCCCTAGGAGGGCATGACAAGCCCTCCATACCAAAGATATTACTCCTCCCTGAGCATAGCATACATAGGAATCAGAGCCTGCCCAGACACTCCAAAACACCAGTGTTACAAATTCTACTCTAACCTCTAGGGCAGATCAAATCTGCACATCCTATGTTGGTTAAATTCTGCCAAGAAAATCTATTGCATCAATGCAGCTTCTGTTGTTCTGATTCCTCTATTCCAATCATGCAATTTTATGATCTTAGATACAAGTGGCATGCCCATACTACCTCGTCCTGACCTCACATTCTTCTTCTAATCAGTCCTCCTCTCCAAACCCACTTCAACCCAATTAGCCTGTTTCCTAGACCATTTCTCAGGTCAAGGAGAGAATCACTTCTGGGAGGCTCATTCAGATCCTATCTTCTCTCCAGCTGCTGGTACCTTTCTCCCAAGTTTATCTTGTGTTTATTTTTAAATATATTTTGTATGGACAATGTGGTGTGGTGGATCGAGAAGTGGCCAAGAAGATCTGGATTCATACCCCACCTCTGAGACATATGGCTGTGTGACATTGGGCAAGTCAATTACTAAGTATTCTAGGTATCTCTTTAAAGTTGCAAAACAAAAAGTAGACACCTCTTTTGGTAGAGTTGCCTCTTCTGGAGTTGCACTGTATTAAAATCATCTTTTGCTGAGTGCTATTTTGTATATATTTGTATATACACATCTTTCCAGCTAGATTGTAATCTCCTTGAGGGTAGGGATTGTTTCCCTTGTGTGCCTGTGCCTGAACTCAGAGGCTCATACTTAATAAAAACTGTCAGTTGGTTCTCAGAAAACTACCCTGCATCTTCAAACAGGATTGATAGCATTCCTTCTACCTCCTTCTTAACGGAAACTTGTCTCCCTTGAGTATCCCTTCTCCCTAGGGGCTTTCTACACTTATTACTTCTCTCATGGCCCATGAATCTCCGGGGCCAGGGAAGAGTTAAACATTCTTGGACTGTTCCTCTAACACTGTCCCTTAAATATCTTTTCCCTTTTGATAAATCTGCTTTTATCACCCTCTCTTCACCTTTATTGATATCAGCTAACAACGTTTTGGGTAATTCTCTGGAATTTCTTATTCACTTTGTTATCCTCTGGTATTTTTTCTACCTAGCTTGTCCTCAGAGGTTTCATCACCCTAGCTGACAATACTTCTAATGACTTGGATACCCGATTCCTTAGCATCTTCAACTCAGACAACTTTCTTCTCTACTTCACTTTAACCAGGCTTTAAAGTGTCTATGGACACACTTTAGACCTCATTGGCTCTTGGACTAGCGCCATTTTAAAAATCCAGAACTTTGACACTTCATTCTCTGGCCATAACTTACTATCTTTTAATTTTTTCCTACCCTCTCATTTACACTAATCCTATCCTGTCTCTGTTGTTTACAGGAATCACTGAACCTCTTGAGCTCTCAGTTTACTCATCCATAAAATGAAGAGATCAGATTAAATGGCTCCTCAGGTCTCTTCCATCTCTCAATTTATGATCCTCTGATCATCCTACTCTTTGCTCTTATTATGATTTCGGGTCCCTTGAATTATCAAATTTTTCCAGCATCTCTCCTCAATCTTGGCTTCATGTCTATAACTGGAGCTGAGTTGCTGTTTGAGTAGCTACTACTTAAGAATCCCTTTTCCCTCTAACCATCTATACTATTCCTGAATTGCCCTTCCTCATCCCTAGGTAATCCCCCCCCCCCTTTCAGTTTCTCTGTTTGCTCCAGGGCTACTGAACAACCCTGGAGAAAATAATGAAATCAAATTGATTTTCACCCACTGCAAATTGACAATTGTCTTCAGCTGAGCCCTTGCTGCTATTTGATAATCCATCTGTTCTACCTTTATTGACTCTCTGTCTCATTCCCTACAACAAACTGTTTCAAACCTTTTATTCTCCCCTTAATGAGTGTGTCCCCACCCCCACCTCCTATTCCATGTGCCTAACTCCAGATGGCCTACCTTTCTACCTTACTGAAAAGAGTGAGGCCAATCAATGAGAGTGCCTTCAATTCCTCTCCTTCCATACTTTTCCCCCCTTCTATCCCATTCAGCAAACATTTATTGATCTGGATGCTATGTACCAGAAACAGGGCCACAGGAGCACACCAAAATTGAGAAAGACACATTTCGGCCTTTAAGGAGCTTCCAATCAAGGCAGGAGAATAAAATCAACCCACAGATGACTAGAACATAAGCTTAGGTGTAATAAGTATCATAAGAGAAGCTCAAAGGCATTGCTCTACAGAGAAGGCAGCAATCACAGCTGGGGAACAGGGAAAAAGAATCAATAAGTTTTCATGAAGAAGGCAGTAGTTGATCTGAAGTTAATTAGGTGTTGGTAGGAGCCAAGGGAGCTCTCTAGTTGGAAAAACTTTGGACTAGACTAGAGAGAAGGCCCAGCCATCCATACCTGAGTTTCCAGTTAAAACTTCTCAGCATCATTACCCATTTGTACCTCCTTTCATCCAGTTACTGAAGCAGTTATTCTTCTCCTCACTAAAACAAATCCCTTTACACATGCCCTTTATTCTCTTCTCGCCCCATGTTCACCCACCTGACTCCACTCTCTTGTGCATTTCCAGTCTCTCCTTTTCCAGTAGATCCATTTTCTCTTTCTATTAATAACTGAGTCTTCTCTATTCTAAAGAAGGCTTTACTTTCTGCTCCCATCCAAGTACCATCCCAACCCTCTCCTCCTTGGAATATCTAAATTGCTTAAAAATGGGTCTCGAGACACAATCTTTACTTTCTCAACACCTGCTCTTCCTCAACCACCTACAACTGGAAGAAGTTTAGCCCAACTGCTCTACTTAAACTCCTTTCTTTCTGAAAGGTCTTCTGAAAAGGCCACCAAATTATTTTTTCCTTCATAGTTCTTTTCTTCTTTGACTTTCTCTGTGACTTTGTGCCATTGTTAATCACCCTCTCCTTCTCATGCGGTTGAGAGAAACTGTGTTCTTACTTCTCCTGCTACCTAAACAACTATTCAGTCACTGGCTCCTCGTTCCTTGAATGTGGGTGTTCTCCAGGAGTCTATCTGTCGTTCTTTCCTTCTCCGCAGTCTCTTTTTCCATTCTCCTATCCTATCCAAAACCAAGTACTACCACCTCTATGATGAAGATTTCTACCTCCAGGCCTGACCTTCCAGACCAACCCAGCATATCTCCAACTGGACAATTGGTGCTTCCAATTCAAACTGTCCCAAACTGAGCATATTATCTTTGCCTCTAAGCTGATTCTCTCTCTGACCTCGTTATTTCTGACTGATACTATGATTCATCATACCTTCTGTGCTCAAAACTTTAAGGTTCAGTTTAATATTTTTATTACCTAATCAGTTATCAACCCCTATCAACTCTTACCTCCATGAGACCACTCTAGTACAGGCCCTCACTACCACTTAATTGAACTGTAACAATAGCCTCCAAACACGTCTCCACAAAATTAATTCTCTCTTCTCTTCCCCTAATTCATCCTGTATAAAAATATCAAAATCATCTTTTTTTTTAAATGTTCTAAATCCCTCTGGATTAGAGAAACACAAACTAAAACAACCCTGAGGCACCACCACACCCCTATCAGATTGGCCAATATGCCAGTAAAGGAAAGTGATCAATGTTGGAGGGGATGTGGCAAAATTGGGACTCTAATGCATTGTTGTTGGAGTTGTGAATTGTTCCAACTATTCTGGATGGCAATTCGCAACAATGCCCAAAGGGCTTTAAAACTGTGCATACCCTTTGATTCAGTAATACCACTACTAGGTCTGTATCCCAAAGAGATTTTTAAAAGGGGCAAGAGAGGACCCACTTGTACAAAAACATTTAGGGCTGCTCTTTTTGTGGTAGTAAAGAATTGGAAATGGAGGGGATGTCCCTCAATTGGAGAATGGCTGAATAAACTGGTGAATGATGGTGATGTAATACAATTGTGCTGTAAGAAATGATGAGCAGGACTATTTCAGAAAATGCTGGAAAGACCTACATGAGCATGGGACACAGTAATTGCTGTAGAGTACAATCAGCTGTGAAAACCAAACTATTCTCAGCAATACAATGATCCAGTACAATTTTGAAGGACTTATGACAAAGATGCTGTCCACCTCCAGAGAAAGAACTGATGGAGTAGGACTGGAGATCAAAGAATACTATTTTTCACTTTAGTTTGTGTTTTAATGGGGGGGGGATTGTTTTCACATGAGTATTCTCCAACAACAATGAACAATATGAAACATGTTTTACACAAAAAAACATCTATAACACAGATCAAATTTCTTACTGTCTCAAGGAAGGGGGAGGAACGCAAGGCAGAGAGACAATTTGGACCTTATAACTTCAGAAAATTTATGTAGAAAATTATCACATGTAATTGGGAAAATAATCAAATATCTTTTAAAAACAAACAAAACAGAACAAAATCTTTTTGTGCATAAATCTGATCACTTCACTCCTTTGTTAAAAAATATTCAGTGATTCTGCTATTTATTAGGATTTGTAATAGCAAAGCAACCTGTATTTAAGTCGGATGATCTTTAAATGGGTAGAAAACTTATTCTTTCTTAACTTTCCTAATCTATTAAGTAAGGTAAAAGTTATTTACAATATTTACTTCACTAGACTGTTATTAGAAAAGTACACCGTAAATATTAAATCACTGAAATCTCCATTCATCTTTGTCTCTCTGACTCTGTCTGTCTGTCTCTCTCTTTTAGTCATGCCTTGACCTCATATTAGTAGCCTCTATGTTCTCTGTGTTCCAGTCAAACTATTTTATTATCTCTTCCCCAACATTGTCTGCTTTCTCCTCTCTCTGTTAGTGTCACTCTCTATTCCTAGACTATTCCCTCTCTCCTTATAACCTGATAATTATACTCTTTAAGGCTCAACTCAAAAAAAAATCTGCTCTACAGAGTCAGAGAACTAACTGAGAATCTCACTGCGTGGGACATATTCATTCGTTTTGGTTTTGGTTTTGGTTTTTGAGGCAGTATAGGGGCAGTTGTGCAGAAGAGCCAGGGGAATGAAATACTCTTGCCTCATAAAGATGGCCAATGACACCTGATTCCCAGCCTCCCCCCCCAAAAAAAAAATCCCAGGAAGAGATAAAGGGGAAGAAATGGAAGATGTGAATGCATCAGTGGGAGAAGTCAAGTCCTTTGTGAGGTAAGAGGGATAGGACCTTTGGGAAGTGCAGGTCCAGGGTCAAATGAAAGCTCAAGGGTGGTAGTACAGTCTGGTATAAAGCTGACAGATAGCAGAGAGACTTGGGAATGGCAGGTCACAAGACCCCCATGGGAAGGAAGCAGTGTACCTGTGAATGTCAGAGCCCTGTGTCAAAACCCTGATTGCATCACCCTAATTATAGTGTTGTATGGGGACTTTCTTGATTTTCCAGGTAGATAATGACCTTCTCACGGGATAGTAATGTAGCATATTGTTTTGGAATTCTCTAAGGTGCTTATTGTGTATTACAGTTATTCCTGTCTACATAGTATTCCCTTTACCAGACTATAATCTCTGTGAGATCAAAACCAAAACAAAACATGTTTTTAAAATGTGTAACTCAAATTCAACATGTCCTAAACAGAACTCTAGTTAAGACTCAACTCTTCACTCTCTCACATCTTTATGAACAAACGAATCAACTGCCAGGAATTATCGATTCCATATTTACATCTCTTGCATCTAGTGTCATAACTATCTGTTCATTCTATTAACTGAAGCCACCATTCAGTTCAGAGCCTCATGACATCTCTACTGGGGTATTGCTACACCCTCCTTGAACTCTGCTTCTAGTTTCTTTCCTCTCCAATCTATACTTCACTTAGCTGCTAAAAGTAACATTCCTAAAGAATGTGTCTGAATATATTACTCTACTGCTCAAGAAGCTGCACTGGCCTTATAGCGGCGAGGGTAAATTATAAACTCTTCAGTCAGAGAATTAACATCCTTAAAAATCCATACCTAGGAGCAGCTAGTTGGCTCAGAGGATAGAGATCCAGGCCTGGGGATGGATGGGAGGGCCTGGGTTCAAATCTGGCCTCAGACACTTCCTAGCTGTATGACCCAGGGCAAGTCATTTAACCTTCATTGCCTAGCTCTTACTGTACTTCTTCTACCTTGGGCTCAATACTTAGCACCAATTCTAAGACAGAAAGTAAGTGTTTTTTCAAATTACTATTCAAAACTGTCTACTATATACCTACTCTGCCTTTCCAGATATACCAGGGAGCACTAGTCAGTGAAGTCCCACTCCTATAAAAATGCACAAGGCTTTTTGATGAGGCCATACCTGAAAATTCTGATGATGTTGAATTGGAGGGTTTTTGCCAAGATGTCTTCTGATTGTTTTCTATCTGTTACTGCATGGTAACTCAAAGGCTTTAATGGTTGACTCCTAAGTCAGAACCAAAAGTGAATATCAACACCTCCAATGTAGATATTTATTCTCCCCCCACCCCCCACTCTTGTTGACCAAAAGGTTGAAAAACAACTTTCTCACCTCATTGGCTGCACCACTATGTACATGTATGGAGGAAATAAGGCACGCTCTGCTCCCATGGTAATTGGGAAGTCTGGACTCAAATTTAAGGTGGTTTCCACAAAGTATTCACCCCACCAAGTTTACTTTTAAATTTGGCATAGCCAATGGATAAAAACCAAAAAATTCCTTGCTTGCAGAATAAGTCTCGTTGGCTACACCTTTAGCACCCTGAAAAATATAGCAATGGCTTACTCACAATTTTTCCCTCTAAATACTTTGGTGAGACCTTATTCTCAGCGTTAAATAATATCAAAGCCAACAAAAGAAACAGATTGACAATCGATGATTTAGCCAGTGAAATTCAGCAACAAAAAAGTCACTAATAGGCAGGTTAGTTAAAGAATTCCCCCTCCCCCTCACTTATCTTAGTTCACAGCACCCCACACAAGTTAAATAATATCAAGACCAATAAAAGAAACTGACTGACAGATGAACAAAGAAGTTACTAAGCAGGTAAGTTAAATAAAGACAAGCCATGTACTTACCTGCCTCCCTGGGAGGTGTGTGTGGAGAGAGTGGCCAAGGCCCTACTCTTTCCAGCCCTCAGAATTCATAAATATACTTTATGGGGAGCAGGAGGGAAAAGTAGTGAATTTCTCCATAGAGAATCTTTTGTGTGCACTCTGAATTTAGCTCAGCAAACAATCCACTGGCCCTTTCTTTACCGTGCAGTAATCAGACAGGAAACAGAATGGCTGCACATATTTTGAGGTACAGAGCTGAACCCCTTCAATCCACATTTTCATGAACTTCTAGACACATCCCCCTGGGTCCCTCGTGTGTGGTGCTCCCAGGATTAGGCCCTGATTGGCCCGTCTCTCTCACCTCACTCTTTTATCTCCATTTCATGCTATTTCCTTTCATGCATTCTACCTTCTGGCCAACCTGGTTTGCTTGGCGGCCTTCAGCCTTCCTGTCTCCTAAGCTTTGCCCAAGTGATGGCCTTCATGGCTGGAATATACTCCAACCTCCTCTTCATCTCTTCTTCTTACAGTCTTCAGCTTTCTTCGGTTTTCAGTTCGAGTCACCTCTTTCCAATGTCTTTTCCCATCTCTTAGGTTGTTAATGTTCTCTCTCTCTCTTCAAATTGTTTTGTATTTGCTTTTTTCATTTTCCTGTTATATAGCCTTGGAGGCTGCAAAACCCTTGAGGGTAGAGGGTGTTCACTCTGGAGCTTTGTTTCCCATTTTCCACAGGCAGCATTTCATTGTGGCAGAAAGACCTGAACTCAATCTCTTGGAGACAGAAAGGCCTGAATTAAATCTCCCTCTGACATACTGCCTTTGTGACCCTGGGTTAAGTAACTTAACTTCCCAGTGCCCCCAGGCCACTCTGAAGTAGGGGTTCTTAACTTGGGATCCATTCATTTTTCTTTAATTGATGACTATTTCAGTAAAAATCAGTTTCCTTTGATCGATTTTATTCTATTCATTTCAAAACTTTTTCTGAGGAGTCCAGGGGTTTCGCCAGATTGCCAAAGGGCTCCACAGCCCCCAAAAGGCTAAGAATCCTTGCTCTGAGAGTATAAATTACAGAGAACTTGCAGATCTCTTGGTTGAGGCAGTTTCCCCATTGGAAGTTCCCTATTCCAATGAAATCACAGGTTGCATACAATTCCCACCACCAGGGGCAGATAGGGAGCTCAGTGGATAGAGTACCAAGCCTGAAGTCCAGAGGACCTGGGTTCAAGTAGGACTTCAGACACTGCCTGACTTTGTGACCCTGGGCTAGTCCTTGCCCTTCCGTATTCAGATGGATACTAAGACAGAAGTTTAGGGATTAAACAAATTCCTACCACCTAGTACTGAACCGTTCCCTGTCCCTAATACTGTGCCCAGTTACTAATGCTTGTGACTTTCATCTGACTTGAAGAGTTTGTGAATTCCACATATTCTCCCATTGGAATATAAACTGAAAGAAGGAAGTGTTTTAGCTCACTTCCCCACCTCTCTCAGTGCTGGGCATAGTTCTGGGCACACAATAGACTTAATAACTCTTTGTTAAAGCAAATTCGGGCTGCCTGGGATGATGGCTAGAGCGTGGAATTTCAAATTCTGGCTTTGATACCAGCTGTGTGCTTGGTGAGCAAATCACTCCAGCCTTGTAAAGGGAGTCAATCAGAAGAGATGGCCTCAGAGATTTCCTCCTTAATTTACATCTCTGTTGCCCCCCTCATCAGGATGTCAGCTTCTCTGAGAAGTTAGATGGCTCAGTGGGTAGAGTAGCAGGCTGGGGGTTGGAAGGATCTGGGTTCAAATCCAGGCTCAAATGCTTTCTAGCTTTTTGCCTAGCCTCTATTCTTCTTCTTAAGGGTTGCTATTGAGACAGAAAGCAAGATTTTTTTTTTAAAAGCAAACATCTTGTGAGTAGGGATTATTTTATTCCTATTTTTATCCCCAGGACATAGACCAGTAGCTGGCTCATAGCAAGTGTTAATAAATGCTTGTTGATTACTCGATTCACTCCAACTTTAACTTCTACGAAGATGACTTTTTTCTCATTGAAAGCTTGTGTTTTTCCCCCTTGTTTTTCACATTGATCATCCAAAAGAATGGCTAGAACAAGGCTTCAATATTTTGGATTATATTTTTTCATTGGACCTTTCTTGGGCTTGATATTTTTATTTCAATATTTTGGATCTGCCACAAACGACTTTAGAAACAAACAGAGACAGCCAGGTGGCTCAGTGCATGTGACCCTGAGCAAGTCACTTAAGCCTCATCGCCTAGTCCTCACTGCTCTTCTACCTTAGAATACACAAAGTGATGTTGTATTGTAGAACTGTGTTACTCATACTTAGAATACCATAGAATACTTTGTATTGATTCAAAGATGGAAGGTAACAAATAGATGAATTTTTAATTAAAAAAAATTTAAACCTTTACCTTTCATCTTAGAATCAATACTGTGTACTGGTTCTAAGGCAGAAGAGTGGTTAGGATTAGGAAATGGGGTTAAGTGACTTGCCCAGGGTCACACAGCTGGGAAGTGTCTGAGGCCAGATTTGAACCTAGGACCTCCCATCTTTAGGCCTGGATCACAATCCACTGAGCCACCCAACTGCCCCCTTGAATTGTTTTAAAATAAATATATGCCTCCTTAATAACAGTGACTTTAAGGTGTGCAAAGCACTTTACAGATAATCTTGGTTGCCCCTTATTATCCCTCTTTAACAGATAGGGAAACTGAGGCTGAGAGGTTAAGTGCCTTGCCCAGAGACACACAGCTAGTAGTGAATGGGAATGGCTCCCCACTCAGAAGTCCAGCAGCTCTTTCTACTTTCTCATCCAGCTGCCTCATTCTGCTGGCTATCTCAGGGAATATGACTGAGATGTGATCATTTGCAAGTTAATATTGACTATGCCTCAGCATTTTTGCAATAATCCTGGTTCCTATATAGCTGGATCTAATAATGCTAGGTTATTTAGCATAATTAGTTTCCAAACAGCCCAAGGTGCTCATTTTATCTTCCCTCTTGTGACTGGAGGGCCTGCTCTTTATGGATCTTCAGACAGTCGGGAGATCATCAGTCACCGAAATGAATGAATGATTTGTCTCAGCCATACTGGCAGTGCAGAGAAGAATCCCAAAGCCTGGTCTCCAGCTTGGGAAGGCAGTGCCATCTTTGCATGCTAGAGTAGGGTAAATGGGATTGCCTAAATTGCCTTTCTTTGACACCATTTTATTCATGCCTCTGGATTTTTTCTCCTGTCTTCTGTTCCTAAGAAAGTGCTGGAGAGGACTTGAGAGATCAGAGACCAAGCACAAATATTGTGCAGGGCTGGGGTGAGATGCCATTGGACAGATCCAATTCTGTGTTAATGTACTACTTTCTGGCTTTACTAACACCAAAGTCTTTGCTGCCTGACAAAGACCCAAGTGTGTGTCCGTTTTATATCTCAGTCCTCATATTCTTTTTTCCTCCTTATCATCAGCCAGTAGTTCTTCAGGGCATTGGCACTGCCAGGGGGTGAGGGTGATATGATCCCCATGTGACTTTCCGAACTAATCACTCACATTCACACACTATTTTCAGGTCTAGAAAGGCTATATTTCTAGGAACCTTGTAAAGGAAGAAGTGTAAGCATCATTCCTCCCATTTTACTCATGAGGAAATGGAGGTGTAGCTTCAGTGACTTGCTCGGGGTTGGGGTAAGGAGAATATTCTGAACACTAGGAAGAGAATTCCATGGCGCCATGGTGGAAGGAAGGCTAGATTTGAAACTGGACCAGGATTCCAATCCCAGCCATACCATTTAAGGACCTGTTCCAGGGTCAGCCTTCCTCAGGCCAGTTTTTTGGGAGTTTAGGTTTACTATTATGTAGAAAAGGAAGACTCTTCTCTGCTATCCTACCGTTAACAAGAGAAGCCATACTTAGCCACAGTATCAATCTAAGGCCATGCACTGAGGAAGCCTTAAATTGTCAGCGAAGCTCACATGCTCGAGTTGTCTACTGTGGCCACTAAGCATCACAACGGGTACCTGAAGCTCCCTAGAGCTGTTTTGTACATAGTAAATGTAAGGGTTAAAAATTAAACATTGGGCTAAATGTATAAAAATGTGGTTGCTGAAAATATATGACTCAAGTCGGAATGACTTTTTATGGCAATTTATTTACAAAAAGAGAAAGAGTGAAAGTAAGGGTAATGAGAAAGAGTAGATAATTACTCCAGTCTGGTTAGAACAAGGCAGGGCTTCAGAGGCCCCAGCAGGGAAGGGGGGGAAGAGTCCAGAGGTAAACTAAACAAGGGTTCAAACCATGAGGCCCTCTCCAGAGGCTAGTCCCTCCAGAAAGTCAGGGGAAAGTAAGCTCTTTCACTCACCCATGTGGTAGTTTAAAGGGAAAGAGTCAAGAACAGCCTCACCAGATTTCAGAGTCTCAGGTCCACAAAGCAGATCCTTCACCAGCCTCCAACTTGAACTCCAAACTCCAAAGAACTTCCCTCACAGGAAGTTGCCACTGCTTTTAAAGACATTTCTTTGCATCACTTCCTGTGTATTCTTTCCACTTTATGTGGACCAATTGTAGCTTTAGCTTTGCTTAGGACTGCCCAGGGGGCAGTCAGTCATTTCTGATTTGCCACCCACCTTTGTACACTCCCTAACCTAAGGATACAATTGAGTGTATACACTTCTGGTGATTAAATCTAAAAATAGGCAGGGGAGAGTTAATCCCATCTTCACATCAACCAAGGGGTTATATCAGTAGCCTTTGTCTTTAGTCCACAAGCCAACCTGCCTTTTCAGGAAAATTTAACCTAACTTACATGGGAGCAAGGATATTTAGGTAAGTACAGTGGCTAGAGAACCAGGTCTGAAGTCAGGAAGATCTGAGTTCAAATCTGATCTCAGATACTTAGTTGCCATGTGACCCTGGACAATGTGCATAACCTTGTTTGCCTCAGTTTCCTCATCTGTCAAAAGAGCTAGAGAAGGAAATAGCAAACCACTTTTGCCAAAAATCTTTTCCAAGAAAGGCTTGAAGTGGGATCACAAAGTCTGACACAACTCAAAATGATTGAACAACATGGGAGCAAAGGTTATGTACGCTATTGCTTCTACAACACTACCTTTCTTCAGAGAATCCTAGACCTCAAGTGGGAAGAGACCATAGAGGTCCTCTAGTTGAATCCTGAGTTAGAGACTGAGACTCCCTTAGGACTTCTTCAGGGTCACGCAGTGTGAGACGGGTTATGAACTCGAGTCTTCCTGACTTAGAGTCCACCATTTTCCATTACGACAGGTTACAACCTTGGCAGATCCCTTAACCTACACCGGTGCCACTCTACTTATCTGCAAAATGAAGGCTTTGGATTAAATGACTCCCAAGGTCTCCTCTTGGTCCACTGCTGTGAACTATAAATCGAGAAAATGGTATTTGAGCCTAGGTGTTCAGACTCTTATTTCAAACCCAGAGTTGTTTTCTGGTGACACGCCAAGTCTCTGTGCTATGGTTTTGAGGTTAGAGGAGAAAACATTTGGAAGGAACCTCGTTTAAAGACTCCTCTAAAATACCAACTATTATCAGAAAATGTTGTAACCTCTCTGGCCATCGTTCAAGGGCAAGAATATATGTGCCGAACTCTCCATTAAAGTCTAATGACTAGGCTGCTGTGCCTGGCTTGGGCTGTTATTGTTTTCCAGGGTGACACCTGCCTACTTTTTTCTCTTCTTTACTCTCAGACTAATAATTAGATTTAAATCCTTGACAGGACTTTAACCAGCACCCCGGGCGATTCTCTATATCTTTACTATTGCTTGTAAAGATTTTTATAAAAAAACCTTTTGAAAACCTAGATAAGTTATAGTTGGGAAATGGGTTTTGCCTTCGCCTCTGTCTTTTATGATCTTGTTAATGCTTTTGAAGAATGCACTCATGTTTTTCTTCCTCTTTGCCTTTTGATATCAACTTGTATTCATCCCCACTGAAGAGTAAAGGACTTAGGAGGGAACTAGGGGAGGCAGAGTAACAAATTTGGGTTTTCATCAGCACTTGTATCCCTGTCAGATTAGGTTGGATGGGTTCCAGGAATACTGATTGCCTTGTTGCAGGGGATTATTTTTTCCCTCCCAGAATGGTTTTCCCAAACACATTCTTATTCATGCTCTTATTTTGATTCTCCTTGAGACACACAGTGTAAGTAAGCATTGGTTCTGTGAGGCAAAACTGGGGAAGGAACGAGGGTACAATCTGTTTTGTAGGAACTGCATTGGAGAGAGAAACAGAGCAACCTGGCTTTGTCATTTACTACCTGGGTGATCTTGAGCAAGGACCTCTGTTAGCCTCAGTTTCCATATCTGCCAAATGAAAGAGGGTGGGGTATTCCTTCCCAATTCTAAATCTATGTTCATGGAAGCCATTTGGTACAGTAAGCACCTTGAGGGAAGGGATTATTTTTTGATTTTTTATGTATCCCCAGCACTTGGCCCAGTGCCTGGCACATAGTAAGGTGATTAATATTGACTATTACTCACTACAGTAGAAAAGGCACTGGATTTGGAATCAGAAGATTTGAGTTCAAATCTGCTCTGCCATTTACTATCTATATGACTTTGGATAAGTCACTTGATATTTACAGGTCTTGGTTTCCACTTCTGTAAAATGAGAGGGCTGGACCAGATAGTTTCTATGATCCTTTCCAGTTCTAAATCTATGGTAAAAAAAAAAAGGGGGGTGCTGCTAGGTGGCTCAGTGGATTGATAGCCGGGTCTGAGAATGAGGTTCTGGGTTCAAAAATGGCCTCAGACACTTCCTAGCCTTGTGGCCCTGGGCAAGTCACCTAATTCCCATTGTCTATTGCTCTTCTGCCTTGGAACCAACACACAGTATTGATTCTAAGATAGAAGGAAAGGGTTTGAAAAATAAATAAGGAAAGTTTCCAGCTCAGTAGAATCACTTCTCTTCTTCCCTTCTCTTTTAAACAATGTTTTCAGAAGGTGTTCAAGCCATATCACCTCAGATGTGATTATCCTGTTTTTGCTATGTAATTGCAAAACTTAGCAGTGGATTATGGAGGGCGGAGTATTCATCTGTGAGATAGCTGGCTGTACTATGAAGGTTGAAAGGAGGAATTGTGTGTGTGTGTGTGTGTGTGTGCGTGTGCGTGTGCGTGTGCGTGTGCGTGTGTGTGTCTGTTTCCTAGAAGCAAAGATAACTATCTCAGGTGGGGATTGAACCAGCAATCCTGGCCTCATTAGCACATGCTATAACCAACTGAGTAATATCCCTGCGGGCCTCGCTGTTCAGGAAAAAATCTGTTCTGAGACTTTTGCATCACTTCTATATTATCATCTGTTTTGGAGCTTCCCTGTTGTTTTGAAGTCGAAGGCAGAATGCCTGTGGTAGCTCCATTAAATCTAGTCTGAACTTGGGCTCTGCTGAGAAATGTTTTCCCACAAAGGCAGATTCTGGACCCAAAGATACTCCTAGAAAGCACCCCTTTGGAGATACGGTAATCCACTGTGAAGCTGCTTTTAGATCAGAGGAAAGATTTTTCAAGTGAGATGTTTTTCTCACTTTTCTGCTGACTGCACTGGGGTTTAGAACCATGATAAACCTGAGACTGAAAAATAGATTTTTTTCCCCCAGATCCATTTAAGCCTCATCTCTTAACCGATGTGTCAAGGTGCCCCTTTGGCATTCTGGTGAAGCCTATGGACTTTTTGTCAGAATATTGTTGCTGAGGCAGCTGGATGGCTCAGTGGATAGAGAGCCAGGCCTGGAGATGGGAGGTCCTGGGCTCAAATCTGACCCTAGACATTTCCTAGCTGTGTGACCCTGGACAAGTCACTTAACCTCCATTTACCTCTTGGAACTAATGCTTAGTACTAAGATTCCAAGACAAGATGAGGGTTTTTTTTTTTAAAGAAAAAAGAATAATGTTGTTAACACTGGTTCTCCTTACCTCTCCCAAGCTGGAATTGAAGGTGCTTCCTGGGACCTGTTCCTACTCTGGCACAGGGACTTTGCCTGGTCCGTTTCTGCCATGGGCTAGCTCTCTCCCCCTTCCACAAGCTGGGGGCCCTCTCCTCTTGAGGACTTGTGATAATAGCGTCAAACGTTTCTCTGCTTAGCCCGTGGAAGCTCAGAATCCTAGGCTCAAGACATTCCCTGAGACTCAGACTTCCCAGCAGCAGGGATTAAGGATGTTTGCAAAGAGCACCCACAGAAAAATGTTTTCTTTTTAATGCATGAAATACATAGGATTACAAAGAAAACCATTTACTTTGAAATGGTTCTCAAAATAGAAGAAGTTCCAGCCTTGGTAAAATATCCGTGAGCTCTTAGGGGTCCTTGGATGCCAGGGTAAGCACTAGTTAAGGGGAACTGGAGAGAAGAATGTGCAATTGTAGCAGAACTTCTTCAGGTAATTCAGAGATTATTCAAGTCTTTTCCTAAAATGTATTTTACAGCCCATTGATGTTTTAGATTTGTCATCATTAATTTGAGAATCTAGCCTATTTTTAAAGACTATGCTCAAAAGTGTCCTGGGTAGAGCCAGAACTAGTTCTTTCTTAAATTCAAGTAGCAAAGATTTACATCACATAATTTGAACCAATCATAAAAAGAACTGGAAAACAAGGAAGACTGCATTGAAGAAAACCAGGAAAACCGAAGTTTGGTCCTCTCCTAAGTCTAACACTTAATTTATGAATATCTCACACTGAATGGCTAGCCTGGGGTAGGTGGGGTAGGTAATCAGGAAACTGGGTTGAGTCTGGAGCTCTTTGTCCCAAACTAGCCTCACTTAAACTGATCCAAAAATAAAGAGATTGGAATCCTCTTTTAATATTCCTTTCAGTTCCAAAAGTCTCTGCTCTTTTTTTGTTGTCCTGAGGTGAGCCTGGCCTGGAGACAGGAGGTCCTGGGTTCAAATCTGGCCAACTGAAACTGTGTGATCCTGAGCAAGTCACTTAACCCCAATTGCCTAGGTCTTACCACTCTTTTGCCTCGGAACTGATGAAATAATTTAAGGATTTTGAAAAAGGAAAACGAAACATACTCATTCCAATCAAGCCACTTACAAATGAACGTTTCAAACACAACTCTTTGTTACAATAAAGTGAACTTTTTGTTGAAAACTTAGCATCAGTTTACATCTTGGGAAAGAGTCCAGGCTTTTCAGAGACATATGAACATCCATTTCCTCGCTATCTTTCATTTTTCTAATTTTTTATATAGTCTCTCCTGTTAGAATGTGAGCTTCTTGAGGGAAAGGATTCTGGTTTTTGCCTTTCTTTGAATCCCCAGCACATAGTAAAGTGTTTGGCTCAGAGCAGGGATTCACCAAGAGCTTGTTGACTAACAAAAGGTAAGTAAGAACCTAGTTTTAAAGACAAGGAAGTCTGAACATCACAAAGAAAACTTTCAACAGAAGACCTGAGGAAGTTTTGGTACCATCTCCAAGGTCTGTATAACTCCATTACATTGTAACAGCATTTTTTTTTTTGCATTTTGTAAATCTTTTACTTTCCTATCTTAGTATCAATTCCAAGACAGAAGAGAGGCAAGGGCTAGGCAATCAGAGTTCAATGACTTGCCCAGGGGCACACAGCTAGGAAGTATCTGAGGCCATATGTGAATCCAGTTCCAGGTCCACTGTACTACCTAGCTGCCTCTGTAACAGCATTCACATTTTTTTAAAAAAGGCTACAACAGGACCAATTTGCAAGATTAGGTTAAAAGAGTGCTAAGAGATTACATTTTTCAGGCTAAGGCTTTAGGAGGTTTCTGGTTGCTTTTTTTTTTAACCTAACAAGGAAATCTGGCAGTTCCTAAACTAAAATTGACTAAACTGAGTTAAGTCCTATCATTTTCAATGAGGCAATTGTTAACTGCCTTTTCATGTCGCTGAAACTGTGAGCATTCAAAAGATGCTGCTTTTAAGCCAAATCACAGTAAAATAAAAGCGTCCATTATTAAGTGATGTTTCCTAATCATTAAGATGCCTTTCATTTCTATTCACTAGATATAGTTTGGAATTAGCTTTGAAAAGTGATCCAACGTGATGCAGCCTGGCATAGCAGAAGGAAAGCTAGCTTTGGATTTAGGACTACCTGATCAACACATAAGCTTTATGTCTACTTAAGCAAGTTCCTCAGTCTCTCAGTGCCCACATAGGGCACCTAGGCAGTTCAATGGATAGAACTGTGTCTGGAATCAGGAAGACCTGAGTTCAAATCTGGTCTCGGACATTTGGTAGCTGGACAAGTCACTTAACCATTGGCTTCAGTTTCCTCATCTGCAAAATGAACCGGAGAAGTAAATGGCAAACCACTCCAGCATCTTTGCTCCCTTGGTCAAGAAGAACCTGACAAGACTGAAAAACAACTGAAAGAACTTCCCAATCCTCACTAAAATCATAGTTTGCAGACAAGCTGCTAATCTGCTCATCTGGGAGCTGGCAAGACCAATGAAATCATAGGTCTGTCCCATTCCCTCAGAAACAGAAAGGATCAAAAGAAAATTCCAATGTGGAAATCAATTTTATTTTTTTTTTCTGACAGTGAAAATGACAGGCTCTAAATATTTTGCTGAGCAATGGGCAGATTAGCATGAACTTTTACTTAAAACAAAAACCAGAAGTCAGAGTCCTAAACCACCTCTTCTGACACTCAATCCGTTTCTAATTTTGCTTAAATCTGTCTTTGAGTAATTGGTGAAATCATGTCCTACATGATCAGTGTTATCACAATCTATTATTTTCTGAAGCTGTCATACTTGATACCTCGAGTCTGAAAGGTGCTGTCCAAAAATCCAATTCGGTTGCATTCAAAGAGACCCACGCCTCAGTGGGTGTTCTAATCAGGTTGAGTACAGTTCTATGCTACACATAGCAACTTTCAGGGCAGGAGGTAGACCATTAAACGCTTTCAGAGCTCCATTAGAGTCACCCCTGCTGATCGTGAAAAAGTCCTCAGACACATAAAAATTAAGTTGCCTACTAGGTAAGGAATAAGATAGTAGTTTCTCTCCAAATATTTTTTGTTGAAATAATCTAAAAACACACATTCAGGACCAAGAATATAAGAAGTACGTGACTTAGAAAGCTAGCATCAAGATTAAAAATTGACTGCTTTGGGGCAGCTAGGTAGCAGTGGGATAGAGCTCCAGGTCTGCAGCAGGAGGACCTGTGGTTCAAATATAGCCTCAGACACTTTTTGGGCAAGTCACTGAACCCAGACTGTCCTAACCTTTGCCATTCTTCTCTCTTAGAATTGATGCTAATGCAGGAAAAAAATAGAATTAAATGCCTGTAGGATGTCTCTGCTAATGGCCTATGGTTCTTAGAAGTCTACCCCATTTTCCCTTTAAAATGGAGTCAAGAATTTTTAAATTCAGCGAGACTTTAGTTAGTAAACCTTTACCTCTTGTATATAGGAAATCTAAAGCTCACTGAATTGAAATGATTAGCCAATGATTAGAATCCACATCTCCACGGGGACAGCTGGGTGGCTCAGTGGATTGAGAGCCAGGTCTGGAAACAGGAGGTCCTAGGTTCAAATCTGGCTTAAGACACTTTCCAGCTGTGTGATCCTGGGCAAGTCACTTAACCCCCATTGCCTAGCCCTTACCCACACTTCTGCCTTAGATCCAATACAAGTATTGATTCAAAGACAGAAGGTGAAGGTTAAAACAAAAGGAAAAAGAAGTCACATCTCCTAACTGCCAGGATAAGATATCTCCAAAGCTTAAAAAAAAAAAAAAGCCAGCTTACCTTTAATGGCTTAAAACTTCACTAAGATATTTGGGACACCCTCTAGCATGTTCCTTCCATAAGACACCAAAGGGCCCGAGTGAATAATAAAACAACCTTCATAAAAAACCACTTTTTTCTCTCTCAGTAATTTGTTCCATTATATCTACCTATAATTTAAAGCACACCTTAAATGCCCAAATGCTTGTATGCCCCACCCATCCCCATATATTTTGCAGCTTCTTTATGAGGGTGAGTCAATAACTAAGATGAATTTGAACTTCAAAATACTTTATTTTAGGAACATGATCAAAAACATTGCCATTTTTATAATGCAGCAAATATAAGCATCACACATTCAACTATACTGAGGTAACGTAGTAATACATACATTATGTTTATGAAAAATGGAGATTCATCTTGGCTATTAACTCTCCCTCATACATTTTGAAATGATATCTAGAAATCAATAATTATTCCCTCCCCCTCCAATCACTGTCTCATTCTCAGCATTTATTTAAAACTCTGAAAATTCACATCCCTTCAAATTGCACGATTGTACTTGTGTAGTTCAATACAGTGGTAATATAGGCAGCTCACCAAAACAGCTTAGAATGTTTTATTAAGTATATATAATATTACAGGGTAATATTTACAAAGTTATGTTTTTAAATAAAAAAAATACCTTGGCAAAGATTGCAGATTTTCAAAGCTTCAAACAGTGATAAATCGATTTAATACATTAAAAAAAAAAAACAAAAACCTCTGACAGTTACAACACAGCTGTAAAACAACTTTGGTTTTTAAATCACTGTAAGAATGGCTACTGACAAATAGCACACCTTTAATTGCTATCCAGAAAAGCCCCCGGAAGGGCCTTTGTACATAGCAAAACTGAATTTTTCTTCATTTAGAATGGTTAATGGATATTTACAACACATGGGATCCAATTTTTGACAATGGCTTTTTGTAAATGATGCTCCATTTAATTAAAAATAAAAACCTGCTTCTCACCCTCACCAACCATAATCACAAGACTTAGAATCCATTGCTGTTGCCTTACAAGGAAGTCCATTAAAGGTGATTTTGGGGGGGAAAGCCTGAATTTGTGAGAAACATTTTAAATAAAGTCAGAGTATATAACCACTATGATTAAAAGGTCAGGCACATGCTCCCTCCAAATAAGGTGGGCACTAACATTCTAGCATCCAGGAAACTCTCTGTTCACTACTGTCCATGCTGCCCCCCTCCCTCCACAGACTAATGGGATTATACTCATTGGCAGTTGAGAACAGTCAAACTCTGTGTCCATATGGGTTTAGTGGCAGTAAATGATTGCTATTTGTGATTTTCCCCCACAATATGCACATAAACACAATAGACATAAAAAACCCCAATTGAACAAAATAAAAAAACAAGTAAAAATCATACAGAGCTGCCCTATAGTTTTCTGTTTTCAACAGTGTATGGATTTTTTTTTTAAATAGAGACAACACAAACTACTGAAGCCCAATTCCTTTTTTAGTTAGAAAAGTGAAAAGAATTTGGAAAGGAGGACATGGAACTCTACCCCTACTCTCTCAAACCTCAAGGGGACTATTTAAGTGTTTTTAAATTGGCCATTTACTAAATGGGGAGCCATTTATTTCTTTCACACTGACAAGAAAACGCCTATATTTTTGAAAGTTCTAACATTTTGAAGAATTTTTTTTCAGATGACCTATACTTTTCATGTTTAAAAAAAATCACCTTTTAGGATTTCCATACTACAAATCTGTATTCATCTTAATAAGAGTACTGGGGGGAAGAGGAGGAAATGTATTTATAGCCAACTCTTGGATTACCTGGTCAAATTACCATCTATGGTGTGCAAAGCACTAAACTAGGCACTATGGGGAGAAAGGAAGAAAAAGACTGTTTATTCTCCTGGAAGATCTAGTGGGAAATATATAGGACAAATACCTAAATGTGCATTATGAGTGTGTGTGTGTGTGTGTGTGTGTGTGTGTGTGTCTTTTGAAATGCAGCAGCTCTGCCCCATCTAAAGGTACCCCATTGTATTATTCTTGAATAATTCACCAAAAGGAATTCCCTATTTAAAAGAAATTTCTTTAAATAGAGGAATACTTTTCATATTTATTTTCCAAATTTTCATATATTGATTTACTCAAAACAAAGAACACCTATAAAATCAAACAAACATACACATAAGTACTAAATAACTGGTGATTTTGTTGGATAAGATAGAGAAAAGAGCTGAATGGAGCAAAAAACCTGATAGTTCAATAAATCTATGAATCTGGGGGAGGGGGAAAGAGAAGGAAGAGTACACTTTGTAGGTAAGGGCTTAAATGCTAGAAAGGTCATAAAAAGGGAGTGAAGGAATTGTACCCAGAGGCACAATAAGGATGTCCAAGGATAGGTTGGAGACAGGATAAAAAAAAAAGAAAGAAAAGACTGATAAATAAAGAGGGTGGGAGAAACCATTAGGAACTCTGAAGCATTAAGATAATTAGGAACATGTTTCAGTTGAGAACTATTTGATCAAAATGACAACTGAGGAAGATGATTCCTGTTGAGGAATCCAGACCACATAGAATGGGAAAAGCTAATAACAGCCAAGAAAGCTGCTGGAGAGCTGAGTAAAACTTAACTAGAGATAATGCTGAAAGAAACCTCAGAAATCATCTCATCTAATCCATACCCCATTTTACAAATGAGCAAATCAAGGCTCAGGGAAGTGATTTCCCCATAGTCACACAGTGGCAGAAGAGATCTGAGGTCTCATCATTCCCAGTTCAGTACTCTTTCCACTTCATGGCTCCTCTCATGGGGAAATGTGTTTAACAAAAATAAAAGCTAAACAATAGGTGCTCAGTATATTTTAGTACTTGAGGTGTCATGGAGTTAAGTAACCACATGGGAATGGAGAAACAGGAGGGGGACCTGGAAAATATGGAGGCAGGAATAAAAAAAAAATACTAAGAGGAATACAACATGGAAACTAAGGAAGACAACAAGAATTCATTTTTAAAAAATTAAACAAAAAATTTTAAAACAACTCTGGCTGGTGGTTTCAATATCCTCCCCCAATCAAACTTTTTCCAGAGCTGCTAGCATTTATTGAGCACCTGTGTGCCAGGCATAGTACCAAGTGCCTTAGGAAAATATGACTGATTCACTTAGTTTTCTCTTCATAATCTCTCCTCTGCCACTTTCTGATGGAGTTGCTTTGGTGGCAGTGAAAAGCCCCAAAGGCAGGAAGAAATAGGGAGAATATAAAAGCAAGGATACTTCCTGCATAACTGTCCCTGAATTATTGAGATTTCACTGCATATTTAAGGAAAAAAAGGGACAATGGCAGTTCAGTGAGAAATTCACTGGGAAAATCCTCATGCTTGGCTATTTTCTAAAAAAGAAAGGGGGGGGGGATTTGGACTTTTGCAAATTCACCTGCTTTAACTATTTTTCAACTTTATCAACAATGATCTTCCCCCCTCCCCAGTATCCTCCCAAAAGAGAAATAACTCAGGGAGAAGAAGAGCAGCAAGAACTGATGTACTCTCAGCAATCCAGCTCCTCTATGCCAATATTTTGAATAATACCACAAAGGGTGGATGGGAAGAAAAAAAAAGACAAAGTATAAAAGAAAAATAGAGCTGGCTTTGTAAAAAGCATTTTGATATTTTTTTTTTTTGTGAGGCATCAAAAGGTCATTAAATTTTGGTTTGCCAAGGACAAACCACTTGGTCCCAACATGAAATATGAAAATTAAGTTGAGTAGTATTGAACTAGCATACAAAAGAGGCACATGAGAACATTCAGTGGACTAAGAAGTAACTATCATCAATGCAACCACAGATATGACTGCTTAGTATACAAACAAGGGGAAAATGGCTGGTACTTAAGGGTATTGATAAGCAGTCATAAAGCTGGACAATTGACTTTTTCTTAATTATCAAATTATTTTAATGACCAGTCCTATCTAATAAACACCTTTGTTTTAAATAATTCTACTGACAGTAGAAAATCAGTATTTGTTCTGTATTCACTTCAATTGTGTCCACATGTAACAAGCATGTGCCTATCACACATACACACATTCACTCACATAGACACATGAACAAGGTAAAAACAAGTGCTAATATCTAAAAGTACAGGCAATCACAGCTGCCATAACGCTAAACTTCAAACCGGGGTAAGGCAGGAAAAGTGGGGTGGGGTTTTTTTTGTTGTTTTTTTGTTTTAATTTTTTAGTCTTAGAGAAGGGAGAGACTGAGGAGGGAATACAGGAAGATGATGGTGGTCAGTTGTTTTTCCATGCAACATAGATACAACAGTAGTTTTTAAAAAGGCCCTCTGGAGGAGCTGGCCTGATGGTGATGCACTATACTGTACTGCCATGCAGGGGATCAAAGCTCAAATCTCAATCTTGGTTTTTCATGCCCCAGACCAAAAAATACGTGAAATAACACTGGATGATACCCTCAGTCCAGGGGGAAGGGAATGCTCATGTTATTTCTGCCAAAAAATTAAGACTGGAAAGCAGTGCTCTGGGAACAAGACCCATCCCTTTCAGCAACTAGATTGGAGTATGTCACAGGACCTGGTGCAAGGAAGAGGAAAGACTCAACATTTTGTAAGACAGAAGCAATTAAAAGGACAAGACAGGATTTAAAAGGAAAAAAACAAAAAACAAAAAACCACAAACCAACCATTAAGAAAATCACAAGGTTAAGCTGCAGGGTCTTAAGTGATCACCCTGGCTCTAGAGAAGCTCTTGACTATTACATTTCACGTTCAGCGAAGCTGCAAGAGTGGTAACTCCCCCAGAATGAAGATCCCATCCACACAGGTAAGCATATGACAGACACGTAGGTGGCAATGCAAGATGCAAGGAACTTCAACCCAACTCTTAAAAGCTCTATTTCTCTTGACTCAGAACTGGCAAAAATAGTTGACCCAATGGACACAGTCTACCAAACGTGCTCCTAGGAATGCTATCCTGCAAAGTCAGATGGAAACCATTGATTTTCATGTCTCATAGACTTCTTGAAGCAGCCACCAAGTCGTACAGGGTCAATTTCATCTTTTACCAGTTTAGAAAACCCCAGTAGGTTACAGGAAATACAGACACGGGGTTTAATAAAGGTGTCATTCTGGAAAGGTACCACTTCTAATTTGTCCCTATTGAACAATAAATCAAAATGATTTCCCCAAAACTAGTTGTCAATGGGGTAATACAATACATATCTTTATAATTCTTTTATTAACTAAATTACAGCTGTTTTGAATATAAACTTAACTGTAGCAATCATTTATGGGTGGTGGTGGGGTCCCCCCCCCCAGAGATGAAAACCAGTGAATTTCCTCCTTTTCTTCAGTGAGTGAATCCAGGTCATGGTGTCTGAGCACAAGAATATTCCATTCACATCTTACTATCCTCCAAATCAGAGTCCATCATTCTTTTTCAATTACTCTGAAAAATTAAAGAGCAAACACACAGTCAGTATTCAGGTATATATATATTCAGCAAGATAATGCATGTATTTCACACTGTTTAAATAGCAATCTGAGTCTATAAGGTACATGAGGAATGCTGCCCAGTCAGCAAAACCCTGCAGCCTCATTAGTTGGAAGAGCAGAACAATTAACAATATATACAATCTAAGAACCACTGAGCCACTGATCAAGATTTATGGAAGATTCGTGTTGAAATTTGCTAAAGTATCAAATTCTAATCAGCTTTTAACTTAATTAAGTGGAATTATGCCCAGAGGAAATATCTGATTGTCACAGATTCCATTCAGTAAATTTCTCCAAAAATATCGGCTAAAAAGGTAGTAAATCATTAAATTAGGATGAAAGGGAGTACTAAGGCCTCAAGGTTGTCATACTTGTCCTCTATATATATGTGGAGTAGGGGTCATGTCTTAGTGACTTCCCAAAACTGGAAGAAAAAAAAGACATATAACAAGAAAAAAAAGCATGAAGAAAAAAAAATATATACATCACCCAAATATGAGTACAGATAAACAGAGGACCCTGCACTACCATATTCCATAGAAACCAGTTCACTTTTAAATGGCTTTCTATTTATTACTAAATTACACCTACATAACAACAGAAACTTCCCCATTCTTCTCCAAATAAATGAACAAGCATGTTTGCAATAAAAGCTGTGACATGAAGCAATGAAAGTAAAGAATTTTTTGTGATCCCTACTGTAAGAGGCTCAATCCCTATTTTCAAAAGCTTTCAACAACACATAAAAGATTTTAGAAATTAGTCAAGTGTTGACAATACCCAGGAGAAATTAATTGAACAAGAGGCCAGGCCCTCTTAATTCAGTACTACCCTTTGCTTCTGGGGTGATAAAAAAAGAAACAAGTGATATTTACATATCATACAGCTTTAAACTTTGCAAAGCATTTGACATGCATGATATGTTTGAGCCTTTTATCCAGTCTGAGCTAGAGCCTAGGGTTATTATTATCTCCATTTTATGGATGAGGAAACTGAGGCAAAGGAAGGAATTAAATGTCAGAAACAATTTCAAACTACATCCCCCTGAATTTAAGGCCAACTCATTATCCACTATGCTACACTAATTCTTTTAGGTCACAGCCTTTAAAACAACACAGGGAAAACCAATGAAACTATACATGAACACAAATTACCATTCTATAATCTCATAATTTCATGCAGGACCAAGGAAACACTATAAATATTTACAATGTTAATCTGTAAAAAATATGGAAAACTCATAGACACATAGGAGAAAAATAAATCTACAGATCATTGAAATTTCAGCTTGTGTAAGGGCTTATTTTGTGCTAGGCACTGAATTAAGTGCTAGAAATACAAAGGAATGTAAAAATAATCCCTTTCCTCAAACAGCTCATATTCTAATGAGACAACAGGTAAATAATTAGATCCATACAAGATATGAACAGAGTAGATAGTGGTAATTGAGGAGGAGAAGGCTACCAAAGGGACCTTGGAAAAGCCTCCAGCAGAAGGAAGCATATCTGAAGGAAGTCAGGAAAGTTAAGAGGTGGAGATGAGATGGAAGAGAATTTAAGGTGTGGGGACAGCCAATCCCCATGACAAAAGAAGTGCAAGAAGATCAGAGCAGTAAGAAGGAAAAAGATATAAAGAGTTTTAAATGCCAAAGTAAGGGAACCTGGAAGTAATAAGGAATCACTAGTTTAGTGAGTAAGAAAATAACATGAGAAAGAAAATATACTTCAGGAAAAAGTGTGAAAGAGAACCAAACATAGTTATATGGGGAGTTATTATTTCTGTCCTCCAAAAAATTTAAATGAAGTTCCTGCATGAAACAGAGATATTAAGTCCTCAGAGGTGATGACACAAGAATAAGAGAGATTCTGTCATGATAAAGATATTCTCTTGATCATAGATGTCAAACACTCTGACTGCATATGGCCCACGATACTTCTGAGTATAGACTAAACCAAATTAAAATGCAATTGGAGAATATTTTAACAAAATAAAAATATTATAAAACAAGGATAATGTTAGTATGTGGGTTTCTAATTCCATATACAGCCTTGCATGGATCCTTATTTAGTAGTCCTCATTTCTATGTGCTCAACACTCCTCCTCTAGATCACTTGTGTGTCTTAAAAAAACAAGCAATCTTATCAATGAGTTAAAAGGAAGATCTTTTTTTTTTTTTTTTCCTGGAGGTTGGGGAGGGTTGATCTGGAAGCATGATTCTACAGAAAGGAAGGTTTATATTTTAAAGATTTTGGCATCTTTATGATATGACAGTATCTCTTTTATCACAGCAATGTTACTAACATTGATGCAAAGCTACTGTGTGTGGGTTTAAAAAAAATATTTGGATGGAAACAGTCTATATTTGCAACTGCATTCAGTACTCACCATCATTCATCATTCCTTTTGACTCTTTAAACGCTAAGAATTAGTAATAAGCCAAGCAAGCGGTTAGAAATTTTTTACAATCAGCAATTAGGGCCAAATAAAAAAAATCAGAAATATCATGCCAACTACTTAACTTTTTTTAGAACCTATTTAATTTTAAAGGCTACTTTCAAGAAACTGAAAAATTTCAACCAGGTATGATTGGAAACTTGCCTTTTCTCTGAATTCTATACTTACTCCTTCCTCTCTCCCCATCCCCCATGCCACAGAACCAAAGTAAGATTCAGTTTGGAACATAAGTCCAGGATCTAGGTTTTAATGAAACCAGAAGTCTGGCCTTGCCCCATGGTGGATTTGTAAGTTTTTGCCAGGAAAACCCACAACTTGGAAAGTTTACTTCCAAATAGTATTCCCTTTAAGAGGAATAAACTACATCAAGGCAACAAGTAAATGGAAAGGTTTCCTTCTCAGTAGCTATTCTTGACTTGACTTGCAGAGGCAAGTATAGTAGTGACAGATGACACTACATTATCTCTGAGTTGAGAGCATCACAAAAGCAACACTCTGAACTCTTAAAGGTTTAACAAAAGAAAGGTCAAATAGACCTCCAGGTCTCCACAAAGCATGGTGGAACACTTTTTCTATATACTACTGAGCCAGTCCAAGTTAGGAACTGGTTTTGAATAAAAATAGAATATACACCTACCATTAAGGGGTTCCTCTACAGCTTTCTGGAAAATATTTAAAATAAGTTTATGTAAAAATTGTATTTATTTTATGTCCTTTCATATTTAAAGCTACTTTAAGCTAATTATTTCATAACACAATGGATTCTAATGCCTAAAAACATGCAAGAAAATAAAGGTTATAGGCTAATAATATTAACTCAGATCATTAACTTAAATAACTGCACTCTTATTATTTAATTCCTTCAAGAGTTATTCTTTCTGGGAAGGAAATGATTTATTACTTAAAAAAATTAAGGGCACAAATAACAACAATTAACAGAACAAACAAAGCAGTGAAAATATTATTTTTGCAAGGAACTGGAATGGATGGAATCACTTTAAAAATCAGCCAAACTGAACCATGAAATGTGGAAGGAAAATTTGTTAAGTCTTATGGGCAAACAGATAAGGTTATCATTAAATTATACGGTTTTAAAAACTGACTGTTATAGATCATAGAGTTAGACTGGGAAAGATTGTAGAGGTCATCTGGTCCAACCTACTCATTTTTCAGATGAACAAACAGAGGCCTCAAGAGACTGAATAACATTTGCTACTGATTCCAATACCTATCTTAGATAAGGAGATCCACAAAAAACAGTTTTTTTTATGACTTTTCAGGCAAATAGACTTGAGATTTATCAGATTAAGAATATGTATTTAACCTATTGTTGCCATGACTTTGATTTTTTCTATTTTTCTTTTGATGACCAGGAAATGGAAAAAAGAAGCTAAATAATTAACAATATATGGCTTAAAAATTAGTTTGACACAATATCTTTTTATTTAATTTTTATTTAAAACAAAATTTAATTTTTTTAATATCCCACAAAAAACAGCATTTCTATACATATAATAAAAAGAGAGGAAATGATGGCACCCCCCCCCCCACATAGGGCTTGCCTTTAAAAAAAATTATTTTTAGGCTATCCTGCTTGTTTTTGTCTAAATTTCTTTGCATTGTCTTCTATGCATTTTTAAAAACACTTCAATTACCCTCTTTTCTTCCTTTTCTCTTTTTTGAGGGGCACCATTACTCCTATCCTTCCATCTTTATTCCTCCCAATTGAAAAAAAAAAGGAAAACAAAAACCCCAGTAAGACATAATCAAGATAACAAATTTAGACATTGTTCATGCATGAAAATGTCTCTTTCTGCATTGGTCCTCTAGAATTATGGTTGAACAAAGTATTGATCAAGAGTCTTAAGTGTTTCAAAATTGTTTTCTTTAAAATGTTATTGTACATTTTTTCTCTTGGATCCACTTCATACTTACCAGTTCATACAATTCTCTCCAGGTTTCTCTGAAACCATCACTGTCATTTTTCATGATACAATAATATTCCATTACATTCACGTATCATCATTTTTTCAGCCATTCCTCAACAACAAACTCTTTTGTTTCTACTTCTTCACTCTCACAAAGAGCTGCTATAAATATTTTTTATATATAGGTCTTTTTCCTTTTTCTCTCCTTTTTTGGAATACAAGTCTAACTGATGCAATACTGGGTCAAAGAATACACATACTCACATTTTGGGTATAGTTCAAATTCCAAATCACAGCTCCACTAGCAATGCATTAATAATGTTTCTGTCTTTCAGTAGTAGACGCTCTTTTATCTATTATTTTCTTTCTCTTTTCTAAATCATCTTTGTGAATCTGGTGTGTAGGAGGTAGATTCTCAAGAGCTGTTCTAATTTTCAGTTCTCTAATTGTTAGTGATTTGAAGCATTTTTTTCCCACACGGCTTTGATTTTTTTTTTCATTTGAAGAATGTCCTCTTCATATACTTTTTTACCATTTATGGACAGGGGAATGCCCTTACTCATATATTTCAATCAGTTCTTTGTATGTTTTGGAAATGAAATGTTTAATCAGAGCAACGTTTTCCTTAGTTAATTATTTCCTTTCTAATTTTAACTGCAATGATTTTGTTTTTGCAAAACCTTTACAATTTTAGGTAATCAATAATGTACTTTTTAAAAAAAAAAATCTCCTTTGTCTGATCATAAACTCTTCCTTGTAAAAGATATTCTTTTCTTAAATATTCTTAATTTGTTTATGCTGTGATCTTTCATGTCTAGGTCATGTATCCATTTGGAGCATATCTTAGTATATCTAATTTCTGCCAGACTGCTGTCTAGTTTTCTCAAGTTTTTGCTGAATAGTAAATCCTTATTCCAGTAGTTGGGATTTTAGGGGTTTATAAAACACAATGCTATTTTGTTTACTTTCTTCTATATATTTTTGCATAACCTTGTTTATCCATAGAGAAACATTTTTTAAAAACAAATACCAAATGCTTTCGACTATTTCTATTTTCTGATACTACCTGAAGTTCTAATTCTCCTTCCTTCTTACTCCCTTACCCTGCGAAATTTCCCTTGAGTCTCATCTCCATTTCTCTAGATGGATTCTGCTATATTTCCAAATCCTTTAAAAAAAAAATTGGGATCCACTGAATAAGTTCACCTAAGCAATATTACTGTCATTTTTATCATATTGGCATAGCCTAACCATGAACAATGAAAATCTTTCCACTTTCTTAAGTCTATATTTTTGTAAGGTGTTTTATAGATATATGTATATATAGGAGAATAACTACATGTTTTATAACCTCTTTAGATATTTTCTTCCTATTTCTTCCTGCTGAATTTTGTTCATAATATATAAAAAGCTCATGGTTGCTTTCTGTTTATTTTATATCCTGATACTTTACTGAAGTTATTACTTAAATTAAAATTTAGTTCACTCTCTGGTGTTCTCTATGTAGTTCATATTATCGGCAAAAAGTAATAATTTTTCTCCTCTTTGCCTATGCTTATTTCCTCATTTCTTTTTCTTCTTTTACTGTCATTATTATAATTACTAATAATGCTAGCTCTCATTTAGATAGATATTATTTATCACATTATGAAAGATTAATTCATTGCTGTGCTTTTTAAATGTTTTGAATAAATGGATATTGTATTTTCTCATAAAAATTTTCAGTATCTATTGATATTTTGATTGTTTTTCAATTAATTAATTCATTAAATTTAGAGTATTTTTCCATGGTTACTGATTCATGCTCTTTCCCTCCCCTCTTCTGGAGCCAACACACAATTCCACTGGATTTTACACGTATCATTGTTCAAAACCTATTTCCATATTATTAATATTTGCAATAGAGTGATCATTTAAAATCAACATCCTCAATCATATATCTCCATCGAATCATGTGATCAAGATTTTGATTATTTTTGTGATAAGACTTAACATATTTATGTTTTCCAAATATTAAAGAAACCTCGCATTCCTGGTAAAAATTCAACGTGGTCATAATATATACTTGTTTTGATGTTTCGCTAGAGCCTTGCTGCCAATATATTTTTTAATTTCCATCAATATTATTTATAGATATTGATCTATTTTCTCTGTTTTCTCTCTCTGCAGGTTAGAAAGCAAGACTATATTTGAAAAAAAAATATATTTATATATATTTGAATAAATTTGGTAGGATCTTTCTTTACTTTTTGTTGTAAAAAGTTTGTGTAATACTGAAGTTAATTGTTGAAATGTTTGATTAGAATTTAACTGCAACTATCTGGTCTTATGTTGTGTTTTCCTACCTTTCTATTATTTATGTCTTGATCAATCTCTTTATACCAAGTTTAGGTTGTTTAAATTCTCCTTTTCTTATTCTGATAACTTAGATGTTTTATATTTATCCATTTAAGTTGTCAATTCCTTTGGCATTTAATTGGGCAAAATATTTTCTAATAATTTCTTATTTCTTCTTTACTTGTTGTGAATTCTCTGATTTTAGATACTGATAGGATTTGATTTCTTTTAAATAGACTAGCTAATAGTTTCTGCTGTGGGTTTTTTTTTTAAAGCTAATTTTATTTATCAATTCAACTGAGGTGCTTATGTTCGCTATTCTATTAAAATTTCTTTGATTTTAAGAATTACTATTTTGGTGGATGGTTGAAATTTTGTGACCTGTTGCTTTTTTACTTTTTTTTTTAATTGAATGTCCAATTATTATTGCTTTCTTTCTCATTTATGCAAGAAAAGTGTTTAGAGATATGAATTTTCCCTGAAGGACTGTTTTGGTCTCAGCCACCCCACCCCACAAAATATTTTTGGCATCATTTCATTATTGTCATTTTATTTAATGAAATTATCTATTGTTTCTAGTTATTCCTTGACTCATAGATTCTTAAGATTAAGTTTCCAATTAATTTTATTCCTTTCTTGATAGGCTCTTTATATTATTATTATTATTATTGCACTGTGATCATGACAGGGTATATCTAATTCTGCTTTTCCATACTTGATAAAGTTTTATCAAGTTTTAATATACAAAATTATGGTAGATTTTTATAAAATTGCTATGATATAGCTGGAAGATATGTCTATTCCTTCCTATTCTCACTGTGTAATGGCCCAAGATTTACCATATGTAATTTTTCCAAAATTCTATTTGGTTCCTTAATGTCTTATTTATTTATATATATGCATATATATATATACACATGTGTATATATATATATACACATGTACATATATATATATATATATATATATATATATATTTGTTTGTTTGTTTGATCTAAAGGAGATCCTGGATTATCACTACCCTCAAGGTCTGAACTTTTATAGGCTTCCCATATCCCTCTCTCACTCCTCACCTCGGCTACTCTGCTACCTTCCAGCCCCAAGGATTATAGATGAAGGATTCTGGTATCCCCAGCTTATTTCTGCCCTGGTGTCCACATTGGAAAGCTCCTACTTTTTCTAGAACATTCTTGTCCTAGGACCTATAGCCAGGTTCACAATGTCCTCAAGAGGACCTTGGTTTGCTCACCTTCCGTCCTGATACCAGATCTACATATTCTCAGTATAGGTTTGATTTAAGAAAAAATTAAAATTGTTTTTCTATTTATACAACAATTGGTCATGGTAAAAATTGTATGCTGATTGGCCTTAGTTACTTTCATGAGTGCAAAATTAATAAACAATTATTTGTAAAAGTAAACTTCCTAATTTAGGCAAGAGATATCAATATGATCTTTAAAGGCCCATGCAATCCATTTCCTTGCTGCTAAAACTACTAAGTTCACATATAGAATTTTGCCTACTCATTAAGAAATTTAAAAAAAAAAGCAGAAAAATGAGGTAATATCTACTCCAATGGAGTGATGAAAGCTTTCTACCAACTTAAGACCCTAGGTAGAGAATAAAAGGCTCAATATACACCATTAGCAATTTCTTAAATCAGATACAGCTTATTATATAAATGGAAACTTACCCTAGACGGTGGTATAGTCTTCTGATTGGAAGCTAAAATAATTAAAATATCAAAAAGAGGATCAGAATTTCAAAAAGAAACTTAAGATAAATGGCAATTAATTTTAAGTTCAAATAATTAAGTAGCAAAACTAAAGATATCAGATACTACCTAGCCTTGGTCTTCTTTAAAAATAGAATGCATTATTCAGCATTTGTACTGACAGAAGAAAGAAGTGACAATCTCCAAAATCGAGAACAGGCACACCTATGCACACACTAAATACATGCAGTCTGTCACTCACAATATCTGAGCCATCCCATAGATGCACAACTAAGTGGTCATTCCTCCCTCTTTTTTGAGCCTGTGTCTGTCTGCCTGTCTCCCCCACCCCTCAATTTGGATCATATTGTGGTAAAGAAGAGTTGAGACTGTTCTTCATCCTACCTCCTTAAGTTTACTCCTCTAAGTCCCTAGATCTATCTACTTGTGACTAGTCTCCTTCATCTTCCTAGTTCAAAATCCTAATAAAAAAAAGAAAATACAGGGAATTGGGAAATAATTTTTAAAAGGGCAACTATACTAGGAAGCCCTGAGAGACCTTCTCAAAGATAATTCAAAAAATTATCCCATTCTCAGCAGGTCAAATCTATGATAAATTTCTTTGGAAATTTTCTCCTTTTAGTCTAAAAGGAATCCTTTTAGCTAAATGTTTACCAGTTTATTATCAGCCACCTGTAATTGGTTAAAGGAAGAAGGGGAGAGGCGGAAGTGAGCAGATAGTGAAGTGCAGAAAGAAAGGGGAGTTGAATTGCTCCAGGTGGATGGGAAAGAGAGCAACCTTGACCTAAAATGCCAAGAGAGGAGGAAGACACCAGAGACTGAAGCCATTTCTGGAGCAGGTAGCCAGAATCTCGGTTTTGAGAACAATGTGGCAGCAGATAAGTGTCACTTCAAAGTCAAAAAGATTAAATATACTTCAGGAAATTCAGTCAAATCGGTCAGTAGTTAATTGAGAATAAACTATTGTAATTTTTGGACTGGAGTTGTTTTATTTGCATAGAAATGCTACTATCAAGTAGATCCCAAGAAATAACTTATCCTGAGGGTTGTGGTATAGGTTTTGGGGTTTGTTTTCCTCACAATAATCTTCTGTCCTCCTACCATGTACTCTTTCAACAACTCATTTTTGTTTAAAAGCCCTATGACAGCTCAGGAATGGAATTAACAAAAATAGTTATGTCTCCTGGGAGAGCTACTATTTACATACCTCCTTCATGAGGGCAACATGATTAAGATTGTCTCAAGGACATAGGGTCACTCATGTTGGGGAAAAAACCCTCTGACTTACTTGGAAAGTTGAAGATAAGGAAACTGTTTAAAACAAGGAAGAGGGTGTTTATGAGGGGGTAAGCTGAAGTACTGCTTGCTTTCTTCTTGACAAATAAGAATGACATTTATGAGAAATCTACATTTCCATAAAACTATGCTTAACAGATACCATACACTTCAGTCAAATTATCCTCTTGCAGGATCCCATTTCAACATACATAAACGACTTTACAAAATGGGGATTCTGAAATTTTTGCTAGGGATACAAAATTTAAACTTATGCCATTGAATTGTGTTTCTTAGCAAGATTGCATTTTATATCTACCTTTTTCCTCCAAGATATTTAAAGATAATATTTTGGGCTTTGTTCCCATCTCCTAGGTATCTGGTTCCTAATTATTTTTAGGGAGTCATCTGTAAAGCAATATTGCCTGGAAACGCTGAAGAAACAGATCTATAAACAATGGTAACTTCAGGAAAATGAAATTTATGTGACACAATCATATCTGTTGATCAGACCAGATCCCTGGTTTGATATCTAACTACACAAAAGCCAGATGTGACTAGATGTTTTAGCTAGTTCCACCTTAATTCCACTTCACTGGACTGCTTTAAGAAAAATACTTGGTCAACTTCAATGTTCTATGTAAGTGAAAATAATTATTAATCCTTCCTAGTGGTCTGTTCCTCTGATATAGGGGTTTATCAGAGTTAAATGCTTCATCCAAGGTCAAATATTTAAGTTCCAAGTTCTTTTTTAACTCTTAGTTGAACCTTACCCATATAAATAGAATTTCATTTCCAATGCATCTTTTTTACAGTGTCCCTAGAATTTCTCCTGTCCCTCAAAACACTTTAGAATTGACTTTATAGTTCCAAAATATTCAGTAAAAGCTTTGCTTGATTCAGTCTATAGCTCTTCCCTTTCATTCATAGTCCAGAAGTAACTTTGATGATAAAATTATTTATATCAAACTAAATTGGTGCTTATAAAAGAATCCAATTAAATGCTAGTATATTCATAGTAGAAATGACTTTTTTTAAGTAGGGAGATTTTCCAAGTGATATTTGGAAAACCCTAAGAATCAAGCCTTACCTCAATGATTCTTAGTCCATTTTAACCTTTTCTTTCTATTCTGTCCTATTAAGTGTAATTCTCAACTCCATGTTTCCTTTTGTCAGTGTTAAAACATGTCCCATTTTTTAAAAGATTCTGCATATAGTAAAAAGACTCTAGAAAGTAAAGACTAAAAATTCTAAAATTCTACAATATTAATGTTACAATTAAGGCTACAAAAATAAATTTTTAATGAAGAAAAATGAACAATTTTAAATTCGAACAATAACTCGCCATACAGGAGGCCAGAGTATGATGCTTAGTTAGTAATGTATGAATAAAGCAATTCAAAAGCAGAGCATTAGTAATGGTAAGAACTGGTAGAAATATTTAGTTTTTATTTCCAGATCTGTATGTTTAAATGTGCAACCTTAATGTTACATTATGTACATAAGCAGGGAAAATAAATAAATGCTCAACTCTACAGCACTACCACTTAAAAAGAAACTCCTCTGTACCTTTTCTCTTCTTGCCCATCAATTGACCGAGGGTCTGCCTCTCAACTCTAGCACCAAACAAGTTTGTTTGAAGTTAATTTAACATACTCAATGAGTTGTAAGACTACATTCTTAATGCATAGTATAATAAGTCCAAAACTATGAGAAGTTAAAAAAAAATAACTCTAGGTATTTGTTAGAGATTCTCTATCAGTAGAATTTAAGTTCCTTAAGGGCATTGGACTGTTTTGTTATGGTGTCTTTAATCTTTGTAATAATAGTGCCTTATACATAATAAACATTTAGTACATATTAGATCAATAATATGAAAAAATGTGGCTTTTTTTTCCAAAATTAAAAGTTTATATGTGTCCAGATCCTTTTTTTTTAGGTCAAGTATTTCCAGAGTGGGCAAAGAAAGAAACAGAGGGAGAAAATTAGTTACTAGAATAACAATTATTGGGAAAGTGTTAGGTTAGAACTAAAGAGTACAGAACTACAGTGAAGGAAGCTAAAAAAATGCTCTCCTCACTTATGGCAATATTTCTGAACAAAGTGGCAGCTATCCTAGAAACCAGAGGGAGCAAACTCACTGGCAGCCTGAAAAATTCCCCAGTGCTACCTGAAGATTAAAATATAATTGGGAAATGTTTAACAAAATAACAAAAATACAATACAATGTAGAAAATGTTCATCTGTGGTTTTCAAAGTCAATGTGCAACTATAGGGACAGATACTGGAAGGCCACCAACATCTAGTGAGGAATAGAAGGGAGGAGAAATATAAACAGTAACATGTCACAGGGGGTGTTAGATAGGGTATAAGTGAAGGAAAAAAAGGGTTCCTTCAGCTTACAACTCATACTATTTTATCACAGTAGTAAGAAACATTTTAGATTATGAAACTATTCTCTCAAGCACATCAAGAAATTCCCTAAATCAGCAGTGTCACCTTTTAGTTTCAAGGACTACATACATGATAATTACTCTCAACCCACAGATTAAGATGGATTCATAAAAACAAAATCTTTATCAACAATGTCTAAACTACATCGTCCAAAAATTCCAAAGAAAGTTGATATTGCCTTGAGATTATTAATCATGCTTTCCAGATAATGAAAATGCTCACCAAAAAGACAAATCAGATAAATTAGAATGAGACTACTTAACAGGAAGGTTTCCTTTAAATCATGGGTCATATTTTTTTTCTCTTGCTATGTTATAGCTATGTTATGCTATAGTTATAGTTATGCTATGCTATATCACCCATCAATTATATGGGTGAAAATTCAGAATGGACAACATAGGAACTTAGTGGGATTCATTGGTAGCTAGCAACTCAGAAATCAAACTAAAACATTTTGAAATTATAATATATCACTTAAAAACTGATCTGGCTCACCAAAAATTCATTTATATAACATTTTTAACAAAAATTTAAAACCCTTCCTTACTTTCTGTCTTAGAATTAATATTGTATAAGGGCTAGGGAATGGGTGTTAAAGTTAGTTGCCTAGGTGCACAAAGCTAGGAAATATCTGAGGCCAGATTTGAACCCAGGACTTCCTATCTCTAGGCTTGCTCTCAATCCACTGAGCCACCAAATTGCCCATTTACATAACTTATATATCTATAAATTCCATCATAGTAGGACCTCAAATCAACTTTAACTCTACTACCAAGATAATCTAAATAGGAGTTATCTATTTTAATCTATAGAAAAGATATTGATTAAACAAACACGTGGTATAAACCAAGCTGCGTGGGGTGGGGTAGAAGAGGACACTAATGCTTAAATTTATTTAGAATACAAATTCTTTCCAAACCTTTATGAAAGGTTTTTACACAAGAGAGTAAAATTTTCTCCTTAGTTTGTGAGAACATAACCAGAAACAAATGGTGCATGTGAGGAGGCAAATTTTTCATTTAAAATAAGGAAAACTTCCTAATAGTTATAACTAAGCAAAAATAAAATAGGATGCCTCCTTAGATCGTGAAACCCAATGCCTTTGAGCAGAGACTACATAATCAATTGTTGAGGATCATATAAAGGAAAAGTTTATTTTAGATGAAGGTTGGTACCCAATAAACTGTAGGCTCCCCAAGGGCATCTAGGTGACACAGTCGTCAGAGAGCCAAGCCTGGAGTCAAGAGGTCTTGGATTAAAATGTAGCCCTGGACACTTCTAAGCTGTGTAACCCTGGGCAAGTCACTTAACCCTAAATGCCTAGCCCTTATTGATCTTTTTCCTTGAAATCAGTGCTTTATATTGATTTTAAACAGAAGGTAAGGGTTAAAAAAAACAAACAAACCTGTGAGCTCCTCAAGAGTAGAGATTATCTTTTGCCTTTCTTTATACTCTTGAGTTTAGCACAATGCTTGGCACAAAGTAGGTACCTAATAAATGTCTACTGATAAGCTGAATAACTAGATGGCCTCTGAAGTACTGTTCTGTAAGGTTCTCTCATTCTCTCACTCAGAAGTGCTCACATGCAAGTTAAAAATCATTTCTAGAAAATGGGTTCCCTACAAATGGTTAAAAAGGGTTTGACACAAATGCCAAGTTAAATAATAATTTTTAATTAAAAAAAAAGCCAAAACTAAAAACTTTGATCTAAAACAACAAAATAAAAGAGTATTTCAAAAACAAAATATTCTTTCATGTTTAACAATTAATTTTTAAGAATTTTAAAACATGCTTTAGAATCGTTCCTTTTTAAAGTTAATGAGGATATATTGTGTTGTTGGCATTTTAAAAGCTTTTTAAATTTGTATTATTATTAAGTTATATATTATTCTCTGAGATTGGGAAGTCAACACTTCTACTAGTTTGTGGTCAGGTAGCTCTGCAAAGGGCTAGGATTCTGCAAGTATTATCTTAACACACACAAATTAACATTCTGATTCAAAATTTCTCTTAATCTGTTCATTAAAATGAGTATTCAGCCACCTCTAAATAGAATTTAACTAAGTGGACATTTCTTTAGAAGTAGGCTATGACACAAGCTTCCTATTAATTCCAACTGTCTCCTCTCTCTAAATGGGCTGAAATAATTGAAATTTTAACTGTTGTAAAAAGAATTCCAACAGCAAAGTGTTCTCTTTGAATTCTTATTTTTAGATTCAAAGCTTCATACAATCCTCTTTGGCACTAAAACAAAGAAATCAGGCAAAATTTCTAAATTCCATAAAATGATATAAAATAAGTTCTACTTACCCACAAATTTCATGTAAACTAGACCAAGCAATTCTGCAAGGGCAATAATGCCCAAGCCTGAAATCATTAGAGGACCCTGTGTAGGGGAACACTCTGCCAAAAAACAAAAATTGTTTTACATTAGAAGCATATATGAAACAATCTTACCTGTTTTATACAGATATATAACAACAGTAATACATAGGTAGTACGGTGGGTAGAGAAAGATCTAAATTTAAATCCCATCTCAGGCATTTAGCTATGTGACCACAGTCACTTAAGTAAGTCACCTTCTTAACCTGTTTCCTTAATACAAATTGAAGATAATAATACCTATACCTTGCAGAATTGTTGTGAGGATTAGATGAAATAATATAGGTAGTAAAGTGCTTTGCAAACTACAAAGATGTACATAAATGCTAGCTATTATAGTTACTATTGTTATTATTAGCAGAAAGAGCTCTAGCTAGGTTCTATGACTATTCTCAGTTATCAAGGAACAAGAATGACTTATTTGATCTCATTTAAAAGACAAATGCTAAAAATGCAGTTAAGTAGAGATCCTGTCACTTAACCTTAATTGCCTGGTCCATAATGTTCTTTTGCCTTGGAACTAATATTAATATTGTATCTAAGATAGAAGGTGATGGGATTGTTTTTTTTTTTTATTTTAAAAAAGGCAGCAAAAGTTTTGATTAAATGACAATTAATAAAGAAAAGTATATATAACTGAATATTGTGCTATAACATGAATATCTAGGTTTTTGGAGTTAGTTATTTCAAGAAATCAGTTGCAATAATTAAATCTGTTCAAGACAAGGTCAATGTCAAATATTCTTAATTCCTTTCAGTTTAATGAGCAAGTTTTCCAAGGAAACTTAATTCTTGTCCTTAAATTTAATAGGATCCATTACTAGTATATCTAGTAGAGCAAATGCTTCAGTAAGGCAAGACCTTTATTGCTCTTCTGCCTTAGAGTCAATGCACAGTATTGACTCCAAGATGGAAGGTAAGGATTAAAAAAAAAAAGTGAGGTGACTCAGACTATTGTGCTAGAAAACATTATTACTGAGGTAGCTAGGTGGCTCAGTGGACAGAGAGCCAAACCTGGAGATGGGAGGTCCTGGGTTTAAATCTGGTATTAGACATTTCCTAGCTATTTGATGCCACAATCCACTTAACTCCCATTGCCTACCCCTTATCACTTTGCTGTCTTGGTACCAATATTTAGTATTGATTCTAAGACAGAAGACAAGGGTTTAAAAAAGAAGAAAAAAGAAAAAATATCATTATTTGTGTGACATCTATCTTCATCAGTCTTTGAAATAAGTACTTGAGATAGGCATATATAAATAAAATAGAACCTGGCTGGGTAAGTACCTGACAAGGAAGGGGTGGAGGAATTCTTCTAAAGTTTACAGTAACTACGTATGGCCCTGTGAAGAATTTCCTAGAATAGTAACTGCACTTCCAAAAATGGGATAAGCATTTGTTCTCACATATCCATGGTATGTCCATCAATTCTGGGGAGGAGTTCATGCTTAAAGACTTCAAAAAGGCTCCAGTAGAACTAGGGAATGCTGTTGAGCCTGATGAGGTATATTTACTTGATCAAGAACTGATGAAACATCAACTTTTCCACTTTTGGAGGAAAGAAAGAGACCAGTCCTGAAATTTCTTTCTAGAACTGGAACGTTGGGCCCTGATCTCATGAGATCCCACTGGAAGACCTACTTCTGAGGCAGTAGGTGATTTAAAAATGTTTAATCTGAATAGTGGCATCTAATGAATATTAAAAAAACTCTAAGACTTAGGCAAAGTGGATATGCAGTTATTTGGATATTTTATCTATGGATAAGCAAAGTTATGCAATTATCACCAGAAGTTTCATAAAAGTCTAAAATTTCAAGAGGTGATATCAGTTGAGAGGGACAGGAAAGATCTCTGAAAGTTTCACTGTTAGAACAGGAGACCAATGGAAGGATCATGTCTTATCCCTGAGCCTCATACAAAAATGTCTCTAGGGTTCTAAGTCTGCAGGGTAGATAGGCCTCTTTTTAAAAAATGCTGCTGAATTACTTCAGAAAACTATCATGAGACATCAAATGAGTAACTTCAATAAGGAGCAGATAAGCTTATCCTGTTATACAATATTATCCAGTTATTAAAAAGTTAAAAGCACCCTACACCAAGATAAACTCAGAATGGGTGAATAACTTGAATATAAAGAAGTTAACTATAAGTAAATTAGGTGAACACAGAATAGTATACATGTCAGACCTTTGGGAAGGGAAAGATTTTAAAACCAACCAAGATTTAGAGTCACAAAATATAAAATGAATAATTTTGATTACATCAAATTAAAAAGTTTTTGTACAAACAAAAACAATGTAACTAAAATTAGAAGGGAAGCAACAAACTGGGAAACAATCTTCATAACAAAAACCTCTGACAAAGGTCTAATTACTCAAATTTATAAAGAGCTAAACCAGTTGTACAAAAAATCAAGCCATTCTCCAATTGAAAAATGGGCAAGGGACATGAACAGGCAGTTCTCAGCCAAAGAAATCAAAACTCTTAATAAGCACATGAAAAAGTGTTCTAAATCTCTTGTAATCAGAGAGAAGCAAATCAAAACAACTCTGAGGTATCACCTCACACCTAGCAGATTGGCTAACATGACAGCAAAAGAAAGTAATGAATGCTGGAGGGGATGTGGCAAAGTAGGGACATTAATTCATTGTTAGTGGAGTTGTGAATTGATCCAACCATTCTGGAGGGCAATTTGGAACTATGCCCAAAGGGCGATAAAAGACTGTCTGCCCTTTGATCCAGCTATAGCACTGCTGGGTCTGTACCCCAAAGAGATAATAAGGACAAGAATACTCATAGCTGTGTTCTTTGTGGTGGCCAAAAATTGGAAAATGAGGGGATGCCCTTCAATTGGGGAATGGCTGAACAAATTGTGGTATATGTCGGTGATGGAATACTATTGTGCTCAAAGGAATAATAAAGTGGAGGAATTCCATGGGGACTGGAACAACCTCCAGGAAGTGATGCAGAGTGAGAGGAGCAGAACCAGGAGAACATTGTACACAGAGACTGATACACTGTGGTGCAATCAAATGTAATGGACTTCTCCATTAATGGCTTTACAATGTCCCTGAACAATCTGCAGGGATCTAGGAGAAAAAACACTATCCATAAGCAGAGGACAAACTGAGGGAGTAAAAACACCGAGGAAAAGCAACTGCTTGACTACAGAGGTTGAGGGGATATGGTGGAGGAGAGATGCTAAATGAGCACCCTAATGCAAATACCAACAGCAAGGAAATGGGTTCGGGGCCAGGACACATGTGATACCCAAAGAAATCGGGAGATTTCAAAGAAAAGGGGAGGGGTGGCGGGGGGTGGGGGTGGGAGGAAAAGAAAATGATCTCTGTTTCCAATGAATAATATATGAAAATGACAAAAAAAAAAAGTTAAAAGCAGCTTGAGTACTTCCCACAAATTCACCACCAAAATCTAAGAGGACAATGCCATTTTACATTGCTGTGATTATTAACATATAAGTTTCATCAGGGCAGGAACTATCTTACAAAAACTCATGTTATGCCTAGGACCCAGCACAGCACTCTCTCAAATTAACAGTCAAATAAACTGAGTGAATTGAATAATATATTTTGTTTTGTCTACTTGAATTAATCTGCCTTTCCATACAAGAATAAAAATTCCAGGAGAATAGAAGCACTTGAATTTTTATAAACTGCATGATATGCCTAACTATGATTGCTTAAATGCTAAATAAGAGGAATATTACTAAATGTTGTAGAGACTTTAATAGGAAAAAAAAAAAGAATTTTTGTATGATCTATTCGTAATACTTGTCAACTAGTATCCTAGGAATGGTGTAAGAATGTGAGACAACATTGGTATAACACTCTTAGGTCCTTTAAAGAAATAACAAGAAAACATTATAAGAAAAAATACAGTGGCCATATAACATATGTTCCAGTACACCAAGAAGAAAGTTAACATTGTTCCAATTTGGCTTCAAGAGAAACTTGCACTAACTACAACTTTACTGATAAACCAATTAACAGGCAAAACCACCTAGAATAAATATTTTCATAGCAACGAAGAAAGAAATGATACTTGTCGGGTAAAAATGAGTTTTTTTTAAATACCAAAAACAAAACAAACCCACTTCAGGTAAGAAATGGTTTTCAATGTTACAGTATTTAAGTTAGTGCAAATGAAACGAAATGTAATCATTCTATATATAGGAAACATGTTTCTTACCTGTGATACACAGGCTTAGTCCAATGACAGCAAGTATGTAACCCAAAAACTGCAGAATCAATATACCAATGGCAAACAGGGTCATCCCAAAAGCTGGAAAAAAAAAATCACAAAAGACTAGTAGGGAAGGGGAAACTTGAAAATCTTTTTTGTCTTTAGACATTTAAGATAAAAAAAAATACAAATTCCTTGGTTCCTTATTTTTTTCAAATCATAAGCCAAATCATAACAGATATAACAGGAAGTTTACATTTCCTGAAGAAATCTAATTGTCCTTAGAACTACAAAACCTGGATCGTATCCTAATCCTCTGTTTTACATTCATCCTTAAAAGAAACAACTTATTCTAACAGACAGAAGGCTAGCATACCTTTTTTTAATGTAATATCTTGAAGAAAGATACTTTAATAATTCCCATGTGTTTTACATTTTTTCCTTCCATATGGCTTATTCATGCTCCCACAAAATTGCTCTGGTGAGTTTCATTATGCAAATGTGTTTATTCTTATAAACATTGCAATATCTACCAAATAACCTGGCCAGCTAACCAGATTTTCAAACTTTTAACAAATAAACCCTTCTCTCCTCAAAATGCACTAAACTTTATTTACATGACCAAAAGACTAACAGATACCAGAAAGATTAGAATGTTTATTAATTTTTTAAGAACTTGGTAATTTATCACCAAGGGAAAATAAACCAGTGAAAATGTCATTTTATTACAGTGTGAATTTTCATAGAGCACATTTTTTAAAAAAATTGGAAGCTAAAGAGTACTGTGCTGATAAAGCCTATTTATTTCACTCACTGTTAAATTATAAAATTCAAAAACTTTACCAATTACAGACCAAAGGACATTTTCTACTTCATGAATTAAGAGCACCATTTTCTAGCTTCCTATAATGCAAACAACAAAGAACTAAAGGGGAAAGGGATTAGTTTAGCATATCTATCATAACAATTTTTGGAAAAAGGTCATTAGAAAGAATATGTTGATCATATTATTTTTATTTCTTATATAAATGTAAGATGTAGAAATCCTTTATGGAAAAGGTTTTACTTTGCTTTTTTTCTTTATGATGACAAAACTGTGATAAGAAAAGAAATATCAAGCCATTATGTAGCATGATTTCAATCCACTGACTGATTTAAAATAAAAATGAAAGCAGTTCATGAAATAAAACCTTTTACAAAAGTTCTGAATGCCTCCAAAACCTGTAGCAACTTTAAAATACACAATTTAAAGTTTGTTTAAAATTTCCAAAAATTATTTCTAGCAAAAGATGAAAAAAATAAATGACGGATGGGAGAATCATGTTATAACAAGAAATGAGTCCTTACCTGTTGTAAATAAACAGTATTGGAGAACCACTAATGTCACAGTAGGGATTACAATTAAACCAAGTCCAGAAGCATTCTTCACAGAATATTCACCTGTTAATAGCAAAAATAAATTTAATTTTTTGGTTATATTAAGTAACAACTACACTGGAGATAAAATATCTATAGCTTTTTTAAAAATTGTACAATATTTCTTAAACTATTTTAGTGAATAAAATAGTATTCTCATGTGAAGAAAAGTAAGAAAACAAGTGTTTTAAGAGATGCAGAATCGGCAATTAAACCTCAACCAAAATCCATTTCATCTTAGATTCAGCTCTTCCAAAACTGAACTACCTCCTTCCTTTCTCTCTCTGCATGCCATGCCTTGGCAATTTCATTTTCTACTATAGCTTCAACTATTACCCTCTGCAGAGGTGGATCATAAATCTCTACTTCTAGCCTTGAACTTTCCCTTGAGACTTTTTCCCTTTTCCTTGACCTTTATCTCCCCCTTGAAGTTCAACAGGTATTTCAAACCCAACATGCCATTACCTGATCTCACTCATCTTTCTCAAAAAACTTTATCCTTCTGACTTAACTATTTTTGTCTGTGGAACCATTATTCACCCAGCTTTTCACTTTTGAAACTTTATGGTATTACTTTTAACTCTCTCATCTTTTTGTTTCCAGTTACTGTGTCTTATAGATTTCGGTTCTGAAATATTTCTATCAGCATTTCCTTCCTCTCCACTCTCACTGCTACCATTCCAGTACAGTCCCATTACCACCTGCCTGGACTACTGCAGTAGTCTCCTAAGCAAATCTTTCCACCACACCCCTTTCCCCTTCCCAACCAGCCTTCATATCATCAGAGTATCATCAGAGTATGAAGAAATTTGGTCATGTTACTCTTCTCAAAACCCTGGAGTGGTAAGTTCAAACTCAGCCTTGCATTGAATATCTGTTTAATAAATATCTGCTATTAAACTATTTTTCAAGACTTATCTCCTAGTACTCCCCTCAACTTTTTACATTTCCATGAAACTGAATTAGACATTGTCTCACATCAAGTTCTAAATTTCTATTACACAACTCCCTGCTTATGCCTGGCATGCTTTCCTCTTTACTTGTTCGATTCTTACCAATACTTTGAATCTTAACTTGTCCATAAAGTTTCCCCCCATTAATAAAGTCTTTTCCCCTCCAATCAATAAACAATTATTAAGCACCTACTATGTGCCGAGTACTGTTCTCAAGGCAATCTCTTCTAGCACTCTGCTTGCATCTCTATGCATTTATCTTTGATTTAAATAATACTTACCTACAAGTCATGTATGTGCCCTCTTAAACTGTAGTTCTCAAGAAACTTACAATTTAGACAAGAGAGCATCTTATCTAAACTTTTTATCTCTCCCCCATTCCTAATATAGAATTCTGCTGGCAATATGTGTTTAGTGTTAGGTTAAACTGATGTTAGGTTAAATCTGCCCACTTCTTTGTTCAAGAAGTTTCCCCAGCCAAGAATAACTCACTACCTATCCAAATCTTATCCACCCAATTCTTCAAAAGTCAAATCAAGTCCCACTTTTCCCCAGAAGCCCTATTTAACTACACTGGCTTATATTGGTTTCTCCCTTCCATTAACCCTTAGTGAATGATATCAGAGTTTATTTATAAGGCTTCATGTGAGTATCTTCAGCATGTGAACATATAATTATTAAATGTGTGCACACAAAATATATGTGAATGCATGTCTGCAGACATACATGTATGTGCCAACATATATTGCAATATGTGTGCACATGTGAAACTAGAGGAGAGAACGAAATATACATATGTTCATATATATATATACACACATATATATGTGCAAATATAGATAAAATTTATATATGCCTGTATGTGTGTATGTACACACAAATCTATGCCTTTTATCTCACTATCTAGAACATAAGATTTTTATATATAAGAATAAGGAAGCAGCAAGTCTTATAATATTGGTGCCTTTCCCAAAACCCCCAGCACATTGCTGGGCAAAAAGCAGGTGCTCAATTCTTAATGATAGATTAATTAACCTTAAAATTGAGCCTCATGTGGTCAGTATATCCCAAAGACTGAGCTGTACCTGAGCTCATGCCACTTTGAAACAACACACTGTGCTAAATGAATGCAATAAGGTAATTAGTCATAACTCTATACCCTGAAAAGCTACTCTTTCTTATCAACTTACCTGGTACAAAGAGAACGGCCCCAACAATAACCACCACAGTAAGGAATAATCCAGCAATAATTAATCCAATAGTTTTTTCGCTTGTACAGTTGGATTTATATTTAAGTGCTTAAAAAAAAAAAAGAAAGAATTATTTCAACTCAATCATTAAAAAACCATTTTGCTTCCAAAACTTCTAGTACCTAAATAAGATACAATCCAACTGGACAAAAATGTCTTATGACTATAAGGAAAACTACCCCTACTTATTTGGGGAGTTTCATTCACTCAGACTTTTATTTCAAATAGAAAGTTATAGTTAAAATGTTCACCCTATGGAGACATGAAGGATCTCTAATCCCTTAGATGTGGTCATTCCCTTTATCAGTGAAAACAGCCATCTTGCCATACCTTCTAGGCTGGTTTATCCCATTAATCCTCCCTGGGATGCATGGGTAACTACCACACTAACAGAGCTGGCAGTGAATAAAAAGAACTAAACCATATATATTCTAGAAGGGTGCTACTTAAATGAAATTATCAAAATAAACTGAGTTTTCATAACAAAGGAGGAAATAAAATGCACGTAATTGGAGTTTTATTACTCAGGAGAAAATTAAAGGAAATATTTTTATACTGATTCAACATCATTTCTATTGCTAAAAAAACTACTGAAAGATAACAGCATCACATTTTTTTTCTTCTGGCAATTCAGATAGCAAATATTATGGATACTATTTTTTAATTAAACAAAAAATTTAACTTTCTTAATATATTTTTATTTGACTGTTACAATTACTTTATGAGGTATCATTGCATAGTAGATGAAAGTTTGCCTTGGAGCCCCAAAGACCTAGCTTTCAAGCTTGCCTTTGTTACATACTAGTAATTGTTGGTCAAGTTACTCAAATAATGGATGATTAGACACTTTTATTTTCTCCAGGCTTTGTGAACTCTCAAAAACTTCCCCAAATAGGAATTATATGCAAAAGCAATTGCTATTGTCTCCACAAGCCAAGATACCAAAAAGCCTAAAGATATTACAACCCAATGTATTGACAATAAAGAAGGTGAATTAATCCCTAACAAGATCACTCAACAGCCCCTCCCTGGCCAGCCTTCTTCTTTTGGCAGGATGGTACAACCTGACTCACTAACTTGTGCTCTGGTATCCTCTAAGCAATTTGCTTCCTGCTGTTGCTGTCTCTGCCAGTACATCATTTCCATACTCTCATTGAACCATTCTGTGGTAGCAATTAGCTGACACAAAATCTTTGTCCACCCCCTTGGGGAGGAAGAGGAGATATATTAAAGTGGAAACTGTTCATCCTGGGGGCAGCAGTATAGTGCAACAATGGTAAGTCAGAGGACTAAGAACCCAGGAAAATGGAATAAGATGCCAGCATGATATGGAGGGGGGAAAAGGGTTCAGAGAACTGCATGAAACTTTAAGGAGAAGGGCCTAGAATCATAATGTGAGAGGAAGCTAAGAGTGCTGTGACAATCTAAACAGGATCTACCATCAAAGGGGGAAAGAGTCAGAAAGTGTACAGCATGGGAATAAAAGGGGAAAAACTTTACCAAAGATTTTAGGAGGAAGAAATTTAGTGAAAAATCAACAGGGAAAATATTAAAATAGAAAAAGTGGCAACCAAGACATTAAGTTAAAACTTTCTTAATATTGTAAAACAAAGGAAATTGAAACAAGGACCTTGTGCATTGAAGAGTTCAAGAGAGAAATACAAATTCTCAAAATAAAAGTTAAAAATTGAGAAATCGTATAATTTATGACATGTACAGCAGAAATAATTGAATGAATAAAAAACTTGAATCCATAGTAGTAAGTTTCATCAAAGAAACAAGAAAACAAGTCATTGAGAATAGCTATTATAGCTAGTATTTATATATGACTTTTAAGGTTTGCAAAAGACTATATATTAAATACAACAACTCCATATGATAGGTAGTTTATTAGTCCCACTAAATGATGAGAAAACAAGGCTATGGGGAAATCAGGTGACCTTGCCTGGGTTCACATTGCTAATAAGTGTCAAAGAGGAAGGATTTGAACTCAGGTCTTCCAGATTCCAAGTCTAGCACTCTTAGGTGCTTTAACCCAACCTACCTAGATATAAACATATTTAAGTGAAGTATAGTTGGGAACAAGAGAAGCAAAATACAAAAATGTTCTTAAAAACACACACATTATCTCTATATAAACAAAACAAATTGCTCTCAAAGACAGGATGCAAAGATAATTTAAAGATCATATCTCCCTGAAGAACATAATAAGATAGGGGAAAAAACCCTGAACATCATAAAATAATAATACAAAAAGTTGACAGATTTCCTGAATACAGAAAACAAAATGCCAATCAAAAGAATCCACAGATTGCCTCCAGGAGGAAAACAAAAACAAAAATTCTAAAACTCTAAGACCCAGAGTGGTTAAATTTAACAATACCAATGACAATCAAGAAATTCTGCAAATGAAACAGAAAAAAGATCTTTAAATATAAAATAAAGGAAACTTGAAAAACACAAGACTATTCTCCATGAAAATCACAGGAGGGTAAGGGATAATATATTCTTAAAAGCCAAGAGATTAAGATGAAATTCAAAATGACATACCCTGAATAACTGAGCCTAATCAATGAAAAAAAAAATAGACATTCATTAAGAGAGGTATTGAAGAATTCCTATCAAAACAATAGACATGAGCAGATTATTTAATTTACAAATACACTAGGTGACACAAACACAAGAAAGAGCTAAGAATATTACAAGTAATTAAATAAATTACACCACATTAGAAACTTTGTGAAAGAGGGCTTACAAAAACTAGAGGGGGCAACGGGGTGGCTGAGTGGATTGAGAGCCAGACCTAGAGACAGGAGGTCTAGGATCAATCAAATCTGGCCTCAAACATTTCCTAACTGTGGTAACTCTAGGCAAGTCACTTAACCCCCATTTATTGCCTAGCTCTTACTGATCTTCTAGCTTAGAACCAATACATAGTTTTGATTCTAAGATGGAATGTTAAGAGTATAAAAAAAATAACTAGGAAAAAAAAGACTGCCAATAACAACTGAATGAAATTTCAAATGCAACCACAAAATAACAGCAGAGGAACTATAAGAAATTTCTTTCTAAAAACACATAATGGGATAAAGAAGAAATTGGAGCTTAAAAAGGAACAATGTTGGCAGAGGAGGAGACTAAGGACTAAATTTCACAAACCTCCCTCCCTCCCAGGTAAATCAAAGTTTCATTTTATTTTAGTGAAAGTAAACTACAGAATGGGAGGTTTAAAAAAAGGTGGAAGAGATAAGAAAATTGATGTTTCCTAATCTAATCAAGCCAAAGAAATAAAAGAAAAGAACTGTTTTGAAGACAAGTTATGGGAGAGGTGCCTAATGGGAAGATTAAAATTGGGAGAAATCTGAATTTAGTGATAGAGGCAGGATCCCTACTGAAGAGTTTTCCAATGCTGTGTGAGGTGGGGGAAGGGAAGGTATTCTATAATGGAAGATGGAAAAATTAAAATTATAATTTGAAGGGAATTTGGTGCTTAGAGGTAACAACCTCTGTAGGAGTATTATGCCTCCACGGCCAAAATCCTACCTCAGGAAAAAGGGAATCAAAAAGAGCTCATGGGGACAACCTGAATCAAGAAGATTTAAGAGGGTATGGATCCACACATCACGAGAAGGAAAATGACCATGCAGATGGAAAGGGTTAGAAATGAACTACAGTTCAGAGATAGAGAAATTTCTACCATGAGTGAATACTTCTACTCTTGTTTCCCAAAGGAATTAATATTTTTCGAAAAGGAGGCAAATTTGAAAAAAACTGGAAAAGGGGAACATCTACTAGGCTATAACATAGAAACTGTTCAGAAGAGAGAACTCAAAATAGGTACTTTAGAAGCTGAAAACAAGTATAAGGACTATGAATCAAAAATAAAAGTTTAGAATAGAAAGAAAAAAAGAATTAATGAAGAGAATGACAAAATAAAATTCTTTTTAGGAAGAGGGAGAAAAAATTTAAAACCCCAAAAACAAAATAAATTGAGGGAGAAAAGAGGATGGGGCAGATTCTATTTATATATACTTAATAGAAAAAAGAAGGGAAGAATTGAATAACTAGATAAAAGAAAAAATTAAAATGAATCAATATGAGTAGAATTATAAAATTAGGAAAAGGTATGACAAATGAAAGGAAGTAGGGGGTTGAGGGTGAGAGGAAGGGAGTCTCAGGGAAGAGTGTTGCCTTCAGGGAAAACTGCTATCTAAAAATAAAGATTTTTTAAAAATACCAATTCAGGAAAAAAAGTAATATTAGTGATACAAATGGAAGAAAATATAAACCTAACTCATAACTTTAAATGGGAATGGAATAAAATAAAGTGAAAGTGACTAATTATATGGATAAGAAAAAAATAACTCGACAATTTGCTGCTTATAAGAACCACAACTAAAGTACAAAGATATTCACAGAATAATGAGAAGCTAGATCAAAATTTGCTCTGCACCAAGTAAATCCAAAAATTCAGGCATTCTAATTATGCTATCACACAAAGCAAAAACAAAAATTCATTTTCCATATACATATACACAGAAATTCAATTACACTGAAAGAAGTGATAATCAAAATTAAACTTATATTTTCCAAAAGCTATCTAAAATCATAAAAGAAAAATTAACTGAATTGCACAAAAAAAAATTATAGGAGTCTCATACACTTCTCATAGATTTCAACAAATCTAAAAGAAAAAAGTGAAAATAGAGGCTTGAACAAACTGTCAAAGAAACTAGAGCTTATGGAATCTTTTTAAACAGAATGGCTATAGAATTTTTTATATTATATAGACACACATATCTGTGTGTATACCTACATGTGTCACAACCATATATTAGGACACAAAAAATATTGTAAATAAATTTTAGAAGACAGAAGTACTAAACATGCAATTTGTAGACTATAATGCAATTAAATGTAAAATTAAATGCAAAAAATGTAATCAGTTCAAGGAAAACAACCAAAAGACAAAGACCCCAAATAGAGACAATAATAATGAAATTTTAAATGAGTGGGTCAAAGAATCAATCATAAAAATAATTAACAATTAAATGAAAGAAATAATGATGAAACGTTCAACATTAGGAAAACTATCCACATAATTGACCACATCAACAAGCAAACCAACAAGAACCACATGATTATCTCAATAGATGCAGAAAAAGCCTTTGACAAAATACAACACTCATTCCTACTAAAAACACTAGAAAGCATAGGAATAGAAGGGTCATTCCTAAAAATAATAAACAGTATATATCTAAAACCATCAGCTAATATCATCTGCAATGGGGATAAACTAAATCCATTCCCATTAAGATCAGGAGTGAAACAAGGATGCCCATTATCACCTCTATTATTTGACATTGTATTAGAAACACTAGCAGTAGCAATTAGAGAAGAAAAAGAAATTGAAGGCATTAAAATAGGCAAGGAGGAGACCAAATTATCGCTCTTTGCAGATGACATGATGGTCTACTTAAAGAATCCTAGAGATTCAACCAAAAAGCTAATTGAAATAATCAACAACTTTAGCAAAGTTGCAGGATACAAAATAAACCCACATAAGTCATCAGCATTTCTATATAATTCCAACACAGCTCAGCAGCAAGAACTAGAAAGAGAAATCCCATTCAAAATTACCCTAGACAAAATAAAATACTTAGGAATCTATCTCCCGAGACAAACACAGGATCTATATGAACACAACTACAAAACACTTTCCACACAACTAAAACTAGACTTGAACAATTGGAAGAACATTAACTGCTCATGGGTAGGACGAGCCAATATAATAAAAATGACCATCCTACCCAAACTCATCTATCTATTTAGTGCCATACCCATGGAACTTCCAAAAATGTTTTTTACTGATTTAGAAAAAACCATAACAAAGTTCATTTGGAAGAACAAAAGATCAAGGATATCCAGGGAAATAATGAAAAAAAATACAAAGGAAGGGGGTCTTGCAGTCCCAGATCTCAGACTATATTACAAAGCAGCGGTCATCAAAACAATTTGGTACTGGCTAAGAGACAGAAAGGAGGATCAGTGGAATAGACTGGGGGCAAGCAACCTCAGCAAGACAGTATATGATAAACCCAAAGATTCCAGCTTTTGGGACAAAAATCCACTATTTCATAAAAACTGCTGGGAAAATTGGAGGACAGTGTGGGAAAGATTAGGCTTAGATCAACACCTCACACCCTACACCAAGATAAATTCAAAATGGGTGAATGACTTGAACATAAAGAAGGAAACTATAAGAAAATTAGGCGAACACAGAATAGTATACATGTCAGACCTTTGGGAAGGGAAATACTTCAAAACCAAGCAAGAATTAGAAAGAGTTACAAAATGCAAAATAAATAATCTGGATTACATCAAATTAAAAAGTTTTTGTACAAACAAAACCAATGTAACCAAAATCAGAAGGGTAGCAACAAATTGGGAAACAATCTTCATAAAAACCTCTGACAGAGGTTTAATTACTCAAATTTATAAAGAACTAAATCAATTGTACAAAAAATCAAGCCATTCTCCAATTGACAAATGGGCAAGGGACATGAACAGGCAGTTCTCAGCCAAAGAAATCAAAACTATTAATAAGCACATGAAAAAGTGTTCTAAATCTCTTATAATCAGAGAGATGCAAATCAAAACAACTCTGAGGTATCCCCTCACACCTAGCAGATTGGCTAACATGACAGCTATGCAAAGTAATGAATGCTGGAGGGGATGCGGCAAAGTGGGGACATTAATTCATTGCTGGTGAAGTTGTGAATTGATCCAACCATTCTGGAGGGCAATTTGGAACTATGCCCAAAGGGCGATAAAAGAATGCCTGCCCTTTGATCCAGCCATAGCACTGCTGGGTCTGTACCCCAAAGAGATAATGGACAAAAAGACTTGTACAATAATATTCATAACTGCGCTCTTTTGGTGGCCAAAAATTGGAAAATGAGGGGGATGTCCTTCAATTGGGGAATGGCTGAACAAATTGTGGTATATGTTGATGATGGAATACTATTGTGCTCAAAGGAATAATAAAGTGGAGGAATTCCATGGAGACTGGAACAACCTCCAGGAAGTGATGCAGAGCGAAAGGAGCAGAACCAGGAAAACATTGTACAAAGAGACTGATACATTGTGGTACAATAGAAGATAATGTACTTTTCCATTAGTGTCAGTGCAATGTCCCGGAACAATCTGCAGGGATCTAAAAAAATACTATCCACAAGCAAAGGATAAACTGTGGGAGTAAAAACACTGATGAAAAGCAACTGCTTGACTACAGGGTTGGAGGGGATAAGACTGAGGAGAGACTCTAAATGAACATTCTAATGCAAATTCCAACAACAGGGAAATGGGTTCCAGTCAAGAACACATGTGATAACCAGTGGAATCATGCGTCGGCTATGGGAGAGGGAAAGGCGGGGGGGGGGGGGGGGGGGGGGGGGGGGGGAGGGGAAGGAAAAGAAAATGATCTTTGTTTCCAGTGAATAATGTATGAAAACGACCAAATAAAATAATGTTAAAAAAATACTGCAAAAAAAGAAAAAAAAGAAATAATGATGAAACAACATATCAAAACTTCTGGAATGAAGTTAAAGAAATTCTCAATGGATAAATTATAACCCTAAGAACATACATTAAAAAAATAGAATGTTAATGAAATGAGTATTCATTTGCAAAAATTAGAATTGCAACAAATAAACCCAGGAGAAGAGATTTTGAAGATTAAAGAAGTAGATTATTTGTAAAACAAAAAAGACTAGAAATAATCAAACTAAAATCTGTTTCTTTGAAAAGCTGGCTATATGAACAAGAGCAAGGCCCAACCTCTCAGTGTCCTCAAACAACTCTCTTGGACTCTGTTACACACAAAGTGCTATTCTCCATTAGGGAAAGGGAATTTCCAGTGGGTGGCCCTACACTGTTAAAATCATAATATGTACAGATCACCACATACCCTTCCCCACACCTATAAACACACCAAAAAAATGTTTTACACAGGACATTCAGAACATGCTATAAGACAGTGGTGAAGGGACTGACTAGGAACATGTTGATTGTTAGAAGAAAAACTAACAAGGTTAAGATATGTGGAAAAACTATGTGATCATAATTGACAGGTAGTTAACATTAAAATAGTTTTATTTTTATGTTATGACTTCCATTAAAAAAATGACAAAACATGGGGAAAAAATAAGCTTGAAAGAACTTTAGAGAAATCTATTTAAGGCATACAATAGCTAAGCAAAATAATTCTCTCTCTCCACATTCAGAAAGGTTGCTCAGCATAGCAGATAGCTTGATTTGGAAGCACAAAAGTTCAAGGATCTCTTCTAACACATTTAGACTATAGAACCTTGGTTAAGTAACTTTAACCTCTCATTTATGCTTCCAGCAACTTTCTTAAGAAGAGAAAAGGTCCCAACAAGCATTAGTAGGAAACATTTGCTCATCAGGAGTTCTCAATACTGATAATCACAGGTCTGGTCCCTACCCCCTGCCCTGTCTCTTACATAACAAGTTATGGCAGCTTTAAAAAATTATAGACAACATTTTGAAAACTACTTCAATGCTAGAAAGAACTGAAGTCAATCAATAAGCATTTATTAAGCACCTACTTTGGGTTAGGCACTGTGCTAAACAAAAAGAGGCAAAAGATGGTACTTGTCCTCAAGAAACATACAATCTAACAGGAGAAAGAATATACAAAAACATATGTATACAAAGCAGGCAATAAAGACAGAAAGTAGGAAATGACAGAAGGAAGGCACTAGAATTATGAGGGATTGGGAAGTGTTCTTCCTCTGCTCAAAATATTCTATAGCACTTTGAATTTTGCCTTTGCTTTCATCAAACTCTGGACTTGAACCATAGTTATCTATGTTATGTTATGACTGCCTAGTCAACAACAAGCTTCTTGAAAGTAAGGACTATTGTTTTTTATCTTCATATTCCCTAGTAGTATATGGCATAAAGGATGTACTTAATAAATGTTCTTTTAATTGAATGTGGAAAATTTTTCAGTCTTTCTTCTTATAACTCTGCCAATATCCCCTTGGACCTTATGGGCAAGTCCTCACTATTTTTTGCCAGGGGGGTTTCCACAAGAAGAACTCTCATATCTCCTGTTCTTCTAGGATCACCAACAGCATCTAGGAGGGGAACTAGATGGAAAGGATTCAAAATCATAGAAAATAACATTTTCCCTGTATACAAGGGAAGTATACAGCATATTCTATAATAATTTTCATTCCAAAAAACCAGTTCTAAAGGGTTGTGCAAATTTATAAATCAGAGCCTACCACTGTTTCACTGTTATTCACAACCCATAAAACCTTTTTTCAGACTTTAACTTATTGAACAAAAGACCAAACAAGAAAAAACTCACTTAAGACAAGTTCAAGCATAAGTGGCCATTCTTAGAACAATAAAAAAATTTAAATTAATTTGAAATTCAGCTTCTTCAGACTTAGAAAAATGGAGGGGGAAAGAATAAGCATTTATTAAGCACCTTCTTTGTGACAGATAGGATGATAAGCACTTTAAAAATATCTTGTTTGATGAGGTGCTATCTTTATTCCCATTCTATGAATGAGGAAACCAAAACATATAGAGGGTGTAAAAGTGATTTGGCCAGTCACACAACTAGAAAGTTTCTGAGGCTGGATTTAAACTCAGGTTTTCCTGATTCTAGGCCAAGTGCTTCAACTATTGTGCCTACTAGTTTCTCCAAAAAAGGAATCTATGGATTATAATCTTCCTTATAATTATCCAACATGTTGGTCAGTAGCAATATCTACAACTATGTTTCTAATACAAAATCTTTGCTTCTAAGAATTATTGGATGAATTAGGTGACTCAGTGGATAGAGTCAAGCCTGGAGATGGAGGTCCTGGGTTCAAATATGGTCTCAGCTGCTTCCTAGCTGTGTGGCCTTGGTCAAGTCTTAACCAACACTGTCTTTTCCTTACTACTCTTCTGCTTTGAGAAAGAAAGAGAGAGAGAGAGACAGACAGACGGACAGACAGAGAAAGAGAGACAGAGAGAGAGAGAGAGTGACAGAGAGTGACAGAGAGAGACAGAGAAAGAAAGAGAGACAGAGAGAGAGAATGTGGGAAGAGAGAGACCGACAATTATATTCTTGCTCATTAAACAAAAATCTCCAAATTGTATGTTAGCATGATCTGTCTAATGCCCCAACAATCAATATCTTTGAAACACAAGTTCAAATTCTTTGTCAGTTCACTTCATAGTTCGCCTTGGCACAGCTCACACGTAGTTGCTATACTTTAATAATATTCTGTAGCAATCATGTAGTGTCCCATTAGCTAGCTTGTTCATAAAAACCAACAGTGTAGAAGGGCTGTAAAAATGTGGTTTTGATGCATACAACCTCTAGGGCCTTTTTATCTGTGATCTCTTCTTACCATTAAAAGTGAATCTAACTGATAAAAATTGGTCTAAAAGTTAATTAAAGGTGGCAACTTTAACAAATACCAAGTCATCTCTAAACATCTATGACCCAAGCAAAACTTCAAGTTTAATGCACTAGACTGGCACACCAGACTATGTAATTTGTTGGTATTATAGTCTAGCTACTTGATCACAGAATCTATTTCTCAACTTTAAAAATTGCTGCTTTTACAAGATGATTTCAGAATGAAAGTGAGGAAAAACCAGCATATTAAAGTTAAGTCATTATAGAAAACAATAGCTATAACTATTTTTTAAGTTTTTACTTTTAAATCATTCCATTACTCTTACTTCAGAAGACAAAAAAGACAGCAAGCATTTGCTAATTAAACACAAGGTGTCAGGCACTATGCAATGTATTGGCGGGTTCAAAGAAAGGCAAAAACACTGTCCCTACCACACCAAAAAAGTTTTGACATTCTAGTAGAAAAGACATGTGAAAAATTATGTACATAAAAAAGTACTGAGTGGATGGAAGGTGTAGCAGGACGGAAGGCACTGGTGGAGGCAGGGGTGGGAGAGCAGGAGGAAGATTAGGAAAGAAGTTGGGATTTATTCTGAGTTTTGAAGGATGCTAGAGGAAAACTGAAAAAAGGCAACAGAGAGGTGAGAGGAGGGAGTTTTCTAGATATGTAGGGCAAAATGTACATGGCAAGAGAGTTGGAAGATGGGAATGTTGTATGAGAGAAAAAACAAGTAGGCTACTGTTAATGGATTTTAGAGAGCAAAAAGGGGAGTAAAGTGTAAGTGAAGAACCATAGTTAACTCCAAAGGACTTTAAAGACCAAACAAGGTTTTATATTTGACTCTAAAGTTAACAGGAAGTTACTGAGTTTACTGAGTAGGGATTGTAACAAAGTCAGACATGCACTGTATTGTAATGAATTAAATGTAAATAAAATTATTTCGTGTATGCAAATAAATATAAATGATGCTATTTCATTTTATTGCAATAATTCTTATAAGAAAGGTGATACTATTATCCTCATTTTACAGCTGAGTAAACTGAGACTGAGATATTAAGTGGCTTGCCCAGGGTCAAACAGTTAATAAGTGTCTGAGGTGGGGTGTGAATTCAGGTCTTCCTAATGCTAAGTCTAATACTCTATCCATTATGCTACCTGGCTTATTGTCGAGTAATTCCTTTTTTTTTTTTTAACTTTTACCATCTATCTTAGAATCAATACTGTGCATTGATTCCAAGGCAAAAGAGTGGTAAAGGCTAGGCAATGGAGGGTGACGTGCCCAAGGTCACACAGCTAGGAAGTGCCTGAGGTCACATTTGAACTCAGGACCTCCTGGTTCCAGGCCTGGCTCTCTTCTACTGAGCCGCCTAACTGTCCCCTAAAATGATTTCTAATTCTGTCAGACATTTAATACTAAGTGTCCTTGGGCAAATCACCTCTCTCAACCTGTTCCCTCATCTGCAAATTGGAGAAAATAACAGCATTTACTTCATAAGGCTGTTCGGAAGAACTAATGACTTAATGAATGCAAAGCATTTTGCACACCTTAAAGATATATATATATATCTATCTATATACACACACACACAAATGCTAGCAAATAAATCCAGCAGCCATCTGCATGCAAATGAAGGAGCAAATTATAGATTTTACTCTTTTATCACTAAAGTTACATAGAGAGGGAACAGACACATTTCTCAGGGTCTAGAAAACCTTTCCATGAATAATTTAATTTCAGAATCACATAGTTTGAAAGTTGGAAGAGACCTCAGTGGACATGAACTCCAATCTACACAAGACACGTATCTCCGATAGAATATATATGACAAATGGTTTTCCCATTCCGTTGTAAGACATTCAAAGAGGAAGAACCCACCACTACCCCAGGCAGCCCACTCCACTTTTGTAAAGCTCTAATTATCAGTTTTCCCTGATGTCAGGCTTAAATTTGCCTCCAAGCAGTCCCAAAATTATGGAGAAGAGAAGGAACAAAAGCTACCACTGCCATTGAGAAATAAAGAGACACAAAGACTGACTCGTAGGATAAAGAGCAATGATTTTATTTGAATTAAGGAAAATGAAAGAGACATATAGGAAATAGTTGAGGAAGGGAAGAAACCTAATATTATGATATCAGAAATAATTATAAAATTCTATCAGATTGATAAGAGATGGCTTGATGTATGAGTAATGGAAAGAAGGGGCAGATCCTGATTCCAGTCTTCACGGTCACAAACATTTTGATTGACCTTGAGTAAGTCACTTCCATTCCCTAAGCCTCTTCTTCCTTAACTCTACAGTGAGGGGGTTAGGCCAAGCAACCCCTCTCTAAGGTCCTTTCTAGTTCTACAATTTAATGATTTTTATGACTAGATAATTGAAAGCAATGATCTAGCTAAGAGAGAAAATAGACAGGTCAAACCCGAGGTTAGAAAATGGATTGGCAATAGTAATTATAATAATGATGGTGTGCTGCTCTTTTATGGAGATGATGATCTTGGTAGATCATCAGTAGGGCATGCCCTTGGAGTAGTCTGTTGGTTGTTGTGATAGATTTGCATTACTCCAGCCACACACTCTCACCTCTGTGCAACTGTTAAATGTTTGGCAGACAACTGGCAAAGTCTAGGTTGTCAACTACAGAATGAATCAAATCAAGTGAATCAAATCTAACTGGAGATCAAACCTATGCCCTTGTCCTAACACGGTTCTCTAAACAACTAAACTATATAGCCAAAGCAATACTTATATGACTTCTTCAAAGTCTATATTTAGCAGACTCAGAATCTAATTAAAGAACTGTAGTAAATTTATAAAACAGTAAGAAGTTATAATGTTTGAACAGAATGTAAGGTGGGCTCAAGGAAAAAATATATCAAGATGACTTTCCTTTCCATGACTAACAAATGAATAGACATGAGAATAAATTTAATTTGGGGGAAAAACAAAGGGGGAAATGCCACTTTTTATTTTCTGATATAACTACTTTCTGATAGTTCAAAAAGGGAGATGGTAAGATATATCCAGGTTTCCTAATATTACTTTTTCATTCTGCTTATACAGAGAATAAACTTAAATAGATGAATATTTATAATATAAATAACCAGAATAGCAGAACAATAGTGAATTTAAATAACCTAAACTCAGAAAAAAGAAATTAAACAAGCCATAAGTGAACCCTTAAAGGGAAAAACTTGGGACCAGATGGAATTACAAATGAATTCTACCAAATTTTCAAAGAAAAATGAATTTCAATATTGTCAATTTTTTGCCAAAAGGAACCTTCCAAATTCCTTCTTTGACACAAATATGATCTTAATACCAATAATTTATGCCATGAATGCAGAGTTGAATTAATTTGGGAAAACCATAAACAGAACTGATTATTAATGACAAGAACTACAGAAACTACTATATAATATCAACAGACATAGACAACACTTGATTAAATATATAATATATATTTATGTTAAAAACAAAACTATAAAGTATGGGACTAAATGGACCATTTCTTAACAAGGTAAATAATATATATCTAAAACCAATTATATGGGATGCCAATAGAGTCCTTTCTAGAAAGTTCAGAAGTGATGCAGGGATGTCCACTGTCAAAACTACTATTTGATACAGTGTTAGAAATGGTAGCTATAGCAGTAAGATAAGAAAAATTAATTAAATAATTAGCATAAAAAAGAAACCAAATTATCACTTTTTGCAGATGATGTAATATAAACTTAGAAGATTCCATAGACAACTAAAAACTAATTGACTTTGGTGAAATTGCAGGATATAAAATAAATCCAAACAAAATCTTATTACCCACAAAATACAGAAATAAGAGATAGAAAAGGAAAAGTCATTTAAAATAACTACAGTAAGTATAAAACATCTAGGAATCTACCTATCAGGATATACACAAGAATATGAATTACAACTTCAAAATATTATTTAAGGAAAAAAGGTAAATTTAAACAATAAATTAAATGATTAAAGAACATTGAGTAGGCATGAGTAGGCAAAGTCAACCTAATAAAACATGACCATACTATCTAAATTAATTTACTTACTAAGTGCCATATGAGGCTACCAAAGGATTATATTATTGAACTAGAAAGAAGAATGAAATTTATTTGCAGTAATAAAAGCTCAAAAATGAAAATAATGAAACAATGAAAAAAAAGCAAGAAGGAAGCTGATCTGGCAATAGTAGATCCTAACCTATATTGTAAAGGAATAATCACAAAAACAATTTTGTACTGGTTAAAAAAGTTGAGCGATCATTAGTGGAACAGATAAAGTACACTGCATACTGAAGGAAATGAACCTAGTAGTCTTGTGTTTGATATAGCCAAACCAACTATTTTAGTAAGGATTCACTATTTGACAAAAAACTATGGAGAAAACTGGGTAAGAGTCTAGCAGAAATTAGGTTTACACCAACATCTCAAACCATGTACCTCTAAACAGACACATGACCATAACAGGAAAGGTTGTAAACAAATCAGAGAAACAAGGAAGAAATTATATTTTAAACTTATGAATAGGGGAAGAGTCATGACCAAACAAGGGATAAAGTCAATATAGAGAAAATAGACATTTTGATTACAATTTTTTTTGTTTGTGTACAAATTTGATGTAGCTAAATTAAAAGGAAAACAGTTAAATGGAAAAGAAATATTTGTAGTAAGATATTAAAAGAATGTATTCAAACATGTAAAAATAAGTCATTCCCCAATTAATGAATTTTCAAAGGATATGAATAAATTTTTAACTGAAGAAATCCAAGCCATCTATAGTTGTATGAAAAATGCTTCATATCATTAATAATTAGATAAATTCAAATTATAGCGATTCTGACATTCCATCATACTACTTTAATATTGGCAAAATGGACCCCCAAAATGGGAAATGACATATTGGGGGTAGGAGGGTCTGCAGGAATATGTCTATTGGCACAATGATGCACTACTGATGGAGTTATGAACTGATCGAAGCATTCTGAAAATCAATTTGGAACCATCCCTGGGAAGTTACTAAACTATACAAACCACTTGAATCAGAAATACCATTATTAGGCCTATAACCTAAGGAGATAAAAGAAAAAGCACATTTATATCAGCTTCCCATCCCCTACCTCCCCATCCCACTCCCACCCCATCAAAGAACTAGCAACTAAACAGGTACCTGACAGGGAGTGGTTGCACAAATCTTGGTATAAGAATGTAGCATTAACAGAATCTGAACTTGCTTATGTAATTGTGAATACTATTGTATAGAAAATGAAAAAAAGAGAGTTTCAGAAAAACCTGGGAAGATTTGTATGGAATAATGCAGAGTCAAGTGATCAGAACCAGAATTATACTATCACATCAATGGTGTAAAAAAATAAACAATTTTTAAAAGCCTTTGAGTGCTGAAGGATCCAAAAGAAGCTGTATTTGAGCATTAGACTAATCATAAAGGAATTCAAAGGGGCAGCTGGGTAGCTCAGTGGATTGAGAGCCAGGCCTTGAGATGGGGGGAGGGTGGGTAGATTCAAATCTGGCCTCAGACTCTTCCCAGCTGTGTGACCCTGGGCAAGTCACTTAACCCCCATTGCCCAGCCCTTACCAATCTTCTGCCTTGGAACCAATGAATAGTATAGATTCCAAGAAGGAAGGTAAGGGGCTCTAAAAACAAACAAACAAACAAACAAACAAATACATAAAGGAGACCAAGAAAGGAAAATTTAAGGACCTCTGGCTACTGGGAAATACATTAGAAAAAGGACTATGCTAAATCATGTTTTCCCCATTTAAATAATTCTGAAGTTAACAAACATCAACTAAAATGATTACTTCCATATTCATTGTAGGATAGAAAGGGCCATATGTAAAAAAGAATTTCTAATTACATACTAAGTCTCATTATCCCTGAATGCAAACATAAGGCATTTATTTATCTGTGTGGTAAGTTTAGAGTTCTTTGAATAATAAATTTTGGCCCTCTAAGTAGTTGGACCTGAAGGAGACTTGAGCCTTATGGGAAAGCCTTTCCCAAGGGACAAAAGAAAGCAGGATCTGAGAAAATAATTGGCTCAGGTAGATCACTGGAAGGCACAGTCCACAGGTTTTCATTCAGCAAGATTTTGAGGACTGAGTATTAAGCTTGATGAAAACTCAGGGCCCCTCTCTCCCCCCAAGCTAAAAGATGTATCCAAGGTTTGAGAAACAGCTTAAGCATAGCAAAGATTACTGCTAATTTAATGTACTGAATAAAACAAATCAAGACTCAAGCTGGACAACTGATTCCTCTGAGGAAAGTAAGATAACTCTAGGGCTCAAGTATTCCCCCTACCTCCTTCATACTGAAAGCAGTTTCTGCAAGACATGGTTAAGTAAAAAAGGACCTACCTCAAACTAGAAGAACTGTTCACTTCTGGTTTACTGCATTAATTTATAACTTTATGACAAGCCAACTAGTGTCAACCTCAACAAAACTCTCAATATTGTGCTCTACACAAAACCAAACAGAAAAATAAACAGCATCTGAATTTTATAAGACATTTAAAGTGTCTCTTTAGAATACTGAACACTGGTACGTCTTAATAGTTTATGTATCAATTCCTTTCTCAAACTAACAAAACAAAATCCCAACACACACACAAGCACCAAATTCAAAAATTGAAACAGAATATTGATGATGAGTCTTAAGGACACATTAACTGGAGGCTAGCAAGGCATCAGCTATTATATAATTTAGAATAAGACGGGTTCTTGGGAATAAGTCAGTCCATCTTCTCCTTTCCAAGATGAAGAAATTAGGCTAAAGTGGGGAAGTGACCTATTTAAAGTCCCACCCTTAACAACTGATAGAGAGTTAGAAAAAGAACACACACCTAGTGTTGTTACCACAATTATGGGCAGCTTCTGATCTTAGACCTTACCACTATCAATCTTTATGGATGTTCAGATAGATATAAATGAAAGTAGAAATAGCAAAGAGATAAGCTACAATGAGAGAATATTGGTTAGACACCTAAAGGATAACAGGAAACAAAATCCAAGAAAGGACCCAACAACAACAACAAAAAGACAAAAAATAGTCAACATTGCCTCAAAGAACAACACACACAGGCATTAAAAATGGACCATAGGCAAAATTAACTAGAAAGTGTAATGCAAGGAGGCATATTTGGCATGATTATCATTGAAACCCTGAAGATGAGTTTGCAACTCTACAATATTCCCTAATTCATGGCTCCTGACTATGACCTCTACAGACAAAGAGAATAAATATATTCACTCTTCCATTTGGTAGTCCTTCAAATGCTTGAAGGGTTATCATTGAATCATAGATTAATAATAGCAATAATAATAGGTAGAATTCATATAGCATTTAAGATAGTGAGGAAATTAAAACTGAGAAAAGTTGTTACTTGCTCAGGGATCACTGAGATTTGAACTCAGTTCTTCCTTACTCCAAATCCAGCACTCTATTCACCCTGTCAAGTGATTTAGAGCTGAAAGGGTCCTTGGAGATCCTTTAGTTCAACCCCTATATCTTAGAGATGAGAAAACCAAGCTCAGGGAGTTGAAGCAATTTCCTCCATTCACAGACAATCAGAGGGGGGATATGAATGAATTCCCGAGAGACAGTGATTTTTCCACTGGGTCACATCCCCTTAAGTCTTCTCTTCTTTAGGTGAAACATCCCCAGTATTTTTTTTTCCAAATGAGTCTTATGTGACATAGATTCAAGGCTCTTCACCATCTTGGTTGCTACCTTCTGGATGCTCTCCAATATATCAAAATTCTCCTAAACTATAGTACCATAAACTGAATTTGATATTTTGTATCCTTTTTAAAAACCTGTATCTTCCATCTTAGAATAAATTCTGTGTATTAGTTCCAAGGCAAAAGCAGTAATGGCTAGTCAGTGGGGGTTAGGAGACTTGCCCAGAGTCACACAGCTAGGAAGTATCTGAGGTCAGACTTGAGCCCCAAACCTCCAGTCTCTAGGTCTGGCTCTCAATCCACTGAGCCACCCAGCTGCTTCTATGACCTCTCTTCAAACTGCTTAGAATTACATTTGCCTTTGTAGATGCTGTTTCATAGCTGACAGTCAACCAAAAATCCCAGGTCTTTTAAAGATAAACTACTACCTAAGCATAAATCCTCCATCTTGTACTTATAGAGTTGATTTTTTTTAACCCAAGAGTAAGACTAACTATTTACTCCTACTGAGTTTCAACTTATGAGACTCATACTATCAATGCTTTTGGATGCTATCACTCTGCATTAGTTTTCTATCCCAGTTCTGTGTCCTCTGTCATTTGTGCCTTTATCCAAATCACTATTGAAAAGAATCAAACAATAAACTACTTGGAGCCAAAAACAAATTCGTGGGTGCTCCACTGAGGACAAATGTTTGAGGTCTCTCTTTGCCAAAAGCAGAGTACCTGGCAATTTGCTGAGTTGCCTTAACAATAACTTAATCCTTCAAAATATAGAAGAAAGGAAAATTAGGTTCTGGTCTTTTCACCAATAGGTAGAACTTGGCTGAAGGGATGAAAATGATGCTGACCTGGGGAGGAGCCATCATTCCACCTTGCACTTTGTGATAGAGAAGAGGAAAGCTAGCTACATCTGATGTCCTTGTTCTTTGGGAGAGGGGATTTCATGCACTTGAAAAAATGCATCCTTGACTGTGGGAGAGGGAGATTCAAAGGGTTCAACTGAAAAGACAGATAGGTTCCACATGGATTAATACTGCTCAAAGACAGGTCAGGCAACCATGAATAGATCTCTCTAAAGAATGAAAATTTGAAGATGGGAAGATCAATAATTCTTATGAGAAAGAATAAAGCAGAGTCACTTAAAGAGACTGATGTAAATGCACAGGGAACTCACTACCCAACCTGGATATGAAAAAGACATAAATGGGAATGGAATTAGGAGAAGGTCACTAAGAAACAATACAAAAGGTTAGCAAGAAGAGTGTCAGGGTATTTACCATGAACTAGAGTCTGGTAAGCAAAACTAAAGATAACAGAAAACTATTTTTAAAAAAAGCTTACTGGGGAAAAGGAACATCAGAGAATGGAAAGGATCACTTTTTTGAATAAACAGGAAAATAACTGACTTCAGAAAGAAGATACAGCTACTTTCTTCTTCTTTTTTTTTTTTTTTTGCTTCAGGGAAAAGCAGATGGATTAGAACAGCTGTACACAGCACAGATCAGTGCCAGAGATGACACAAGTGTGAGGATATTGAGGATTCAAAAGGCAAAGATACCACAGACCTGAAATTTTTATTTATTCATCTCAATAAGTGGCAGCTTAATATCTAATGTGCAAATACATATATAGCATATTTTGAATTGACCCTATCAATACTTCTAGACAATTATGCATAAAAGATCTGTGACTTCAACTTCAGAAATTCTCATTTCCATCACTAATGGGCAAAAACTAAATGTATAAATTATCATAAAAATAGCCGTGTAAGCACAAATAAAATTTCTCTAAACTCCAATGAATTCAACAAATACTAAAATCTTACTAAGTTTAAGGAACTGTACTAGGTATTGGAAAAAAAACAAAACAAGAAAAAGTTAACATGGAGAATAGCTATTTTACCCAGAGTAAAAATGACTGATAATCCATGCTAAATGTTATGTAACTGAAGGTCAGTACTCAGTATTATGGTCATTTGACTGAATTTAATCAAACCAAAAGAAAATTAGCATTTTTCCCTGTAGCAACTAGGGATATAGCAGGAACAATATGTCACTAATCAATGACCTTTGATTTCGTCAGCATAGAAAATTAATTTTCCTGAAGGTACTGCTTTCACTAATACAAACCAAACCTCACCTATAAATAATAGTCTTTAGAGTGTTGCCTGAGGTTCAGAGACTAAATGACTTCTCTCTTTTTTAAAAATTAAAACCCTTACCTTCTGTCTTGTAATTGATGCCAAAATATCAAGTAGTAAGGTGGTAAGGGCTACATAATAGGAGTTAAGTGACTTGCCAAAGGTTACATAGCTAGAAGTGTTTGAGGTCAGACTTGAACCCAGGTTCTCCAATTCCAGACCTAGCTCTCTCTCTCTCTTTTACTGTGCTACCTACCTGGCTGCCCCTGATTAAATGACCTCTTGTTACATAGCTTATAAGTATCAGAATTGGGCCTTGAACTTAGGTCTTTCCTGCCTCTAAATAAAGGTTCTATTCAGTAGGAGCAAACATTCTTAATACTGTATTTTGAAAATTAACTTGTTTATACTGGGAAATTTAACATTGGGAGAATAGTTCTTTAGACCCCAGGTATAATTTTAGCATTAAAATAGTATTGTGATCTAAGGACCTACCATTAAAACTTGTGGTGCTATCTCTTTATCCTTAAAAAGAAGAAGAAAAATACTGACCCTCACCCTTAGAAACTGAAAGTGGGCTAGGAAAGACAGTGATCTATTGGAAGGATTAAGTGAACCACAAACTACTATACAATCACAGCAAAACACATTATTTATTTATCGTATTGGCACTGTTTCAGAAGCATATTATCAGCAAAGTGTTTCTTTGGATATTTCTCTACCATTGTCTCAAAAGAACTGAGCAATTTTACTACCAAAAAAATGTATAGAAATTAAAAAAAAAATTACTGATTTATTTTAATACTTACTCACAATACCGAATTGTCCCCAGAAAAGCAGGATAGCCAAAATTGGAAAGATGACGATGAGAATGTTTTCTTTTGGGTGAAACCATGAAACTTTGAAGAAAAGAGAAATACACATTAGGTCTTATAATCACTTTAAGTATTTTTAATTAATTATATAATCATACTTTACTGTCATAATTGAAAAATAACTGTAGGCCCTTGATATTAATATTTAAAACTTGTAAGCCTAAAAAATCATGGTACAGCTCATTTACAACTAGTTATATAACCTTGGACAAATTGCTTAGTCTAACTGGATCACACTCTACCACTAAAAGGACCTGAGTCTAATCTGTCTTCTTATCTATAAGATGATCTATAAGGTCTCTCTCAGCTCTACCATTCTATAATTCTGTGAAAATGTCTTAATTCCTAAAAGTATATTCTATATACTTTCCATAACTTGTACTTGATGAATTGTTAGCTTTCAATCATTGGCATTAATAAAGAGGAATAAACATATTCAGAAAGTCAGATAAGAAAAGCATCTACTGGGGTATGAAATGTTTTTATCTTTCTTTTACATATTTTATTTATTAAAATGTTTTCATATTTGCCCTTAGAATCATGAAAATATAATTAATGTTGCAGGAAGTCACAAAGTAATCAAACTACATTGTGAAAACCTGACATGGGAAGAACTAGGGAGCAACTTAGTATTCCTTACCTCCCACTATATGTAACTCCTCCCCAGCAACCCACTCCACGCTAAGATTAATACAAAAATGATGCTACAGATAAAGGGATTTTCTAAAAATAAAGTACATGGAAGGAATAGGAATGTCAAAGTTGAAATAAAACACATTAGACATACAAATGAATATTTTCTTCCATCTTCCTAAATAAAGCATAAATGAAAAATCTAAATGAAGGTATATTTCAACAAATTTGAAATAACAAAGAGAATTTTTTAAGACATTGAAAAGTAAATTGAATGGCTTGCAGGTAAGCTTTATACCTCATTATTCAATGTGACAATAACAAAATTAATTCTTCTAGCAGTAGAGCATTATCAACATCATCATAACAACAATAATAAATAACAAGAGTCACAATAAAAACAGACATTTATATAATGGTTTACTATTTTAAGGTAACTTTGCATCTTTTCTCATTTGAGCTTCCCAAGAGATTGTAGAAGTTCTGTTATCCCCAGATCAAGCAACTGGTCAGTCTGAGAAGGTAGAAGAAGAATGACCCAGGTCATACTACTATACACTAACCACAATTATCTCCTAAATGCTAATATTTACAATTGGAGATATCTGGTACTTTCTAACAACTACCCCTAAAAATCACTAATACATCAGTGAAATTCACTCTACTTTCTCCTTTGCCTCACTATCCTCCATGACCAACATGTGTCAGTAAAAATCCCAAACCTACAAGTAGAAAGTTAAAACAAATAACCTTATGGCTTTTATATAATGATAAACCTTATCTTTGTAACATTAAGATTACAAAGTTAAAAAACCTATAACATTCTTGCATTAATTACTAGATAGTAGTAATTAGAAATTCCAACTTGGAAATTTCTTAGATACTATTTTTTTTAAACAGTGCTTTACTAATATCTTCTCAACTTAAGAAAGTATTCAGTGTTTGTAATGTTGATCATGATGAGAACTGTCCAATAAAAGTTTAATGACTAAAAAGAAAACAATGTTGCAATGTTGTCTGACCTTATGCTAATTATATATACACTAAGAAAGATGTTCTAGGATACGAGAATTTTTTAATTTCTTGACTTTCTCCAATATTTTATATTATATAACTAAGGTAAAAGCTGTATATTTTTTCCTCAGCTAAAGCTGAAGAATAATAAGGAAATCTATGAATGATGCTTTTATTTACACTTAGCTTCCCAAAGGTAAAATGATTTTTAAAAAAGTTCTGTTCCTTGGTTATTACACTTAATAGAAATACTAGCAAACAAATGCAGAAAAGCAGAAATAATAAATGCCACTTTTCCAGATCATAATGAGGTAAAAATTATAATTAACAAGGGTCCACGAAAAGGCAAATTTAAAATTGATTGGAAACAACTATCTAATTCTTCAAAATTGGTGGGTCAAAGAAGAAATCATAGAAACGATCACAGACTTCACTAAAGGGAACGACAATGAGGAGATATCATATCAAAACCTATAAGAGACAGGCAAAGCAGTATTCAGAGAAAAATTTGTATCTCTGAATGCCTATAACAAGAAAATAGAGGGAGATCAAAGAATTGGGCTTGCAACTTAAAAAATTAGAGAAAAGAACAAATTAAAACCCCCAAGGTAAAAACTAAATTGGAAATCCTAAAAGTTAAAGGAGAAATTAATAAAATTGAAAGTAAAAGAATTACTGAACTAATAAATTAGACTAGAAGCTGGCACTTTGAAGAAACAAATAAAAAAGATAAAGTAGTGGTTAATCTAATAAAAGAAAGAAGAGAATCAAATTAACAGTATCAAAAATGAAAAGGGTGATCTCACCTCTAATGAAGAGGAAATTAAGGTAATTATTAAGAACTATTTTGCTCAATTATGTTGCAATAAATATGACAATTTGGATTAAATGGGTGAATATTTACAGAAATAAAAATTGCCTAGATTAACAAAAGAGGAAATAGAATACTTAAATAATCCCATGCCAGAAAAAGAAACTGAACAAGCCATCAAGGAATTTGCTAAGAAAAAATTCCCTGGGCCAGATGTAAAGATAATTTTAGGATTGGGACTTAAATCCAAATTAATTGGTCGCCAAGGGAAAAATCCCAAATAGAATACCTAAGTCAGTCTGGAAATTTATGGTTATTTTAATTAACATGGAGGGAAAGAATTTAAGGAGAAGGAGCGAAGAGGATATAGGATTTTTCCCACCTGGCCTGTGCCAGGGGAAGTTTAAAATCTCCGCCTCTAGGTTTCTGAAGAAGATGAGAGGCTTCTAAGAGGATGAAGTTGGAAAGTAAAGGAGGGAAACTTCAGCCAAAAACTCACCACCAAACTGGAAAATAGCTTGTAGCCACGCTAAGATGCCGAAAGGCCCAGCACGCTGCTATTAGCCAACTCTCTGCCACAAAAGGTACTGGAGAGAGGAAGTGAGCCAGTATATAGACCTTTCACCCTTGTGTTCCCTCTTCTAAATGCCCGTTCTTTAGTTCTCATCTTCTTGGATTAGATTATATCTTTTGAGTTACTTAACACTTCTTTGTTAAGTTCACCTTTTGTTAGTTACTTGACCTTTTTGTGATTAATTTAACCATTATAGTTACTTAACACCTTTTTGTATTAAGATCTAAAAACAGACTTAGCTTAAAGTTATAGCTTCACTATAAGGTAAGAGCTAAGTATCTTCATTGTTCAATCAGGAGTTTACAACATTATCTTCCCATAAAGTAAGATCTAAGTGGAGTGGAGTAATTTAAAGTTCACACAGATGGATTCACAAGTGAATTCTATCAAGAACAACTAATCCCAATACTATACAAATTATTTGACAAAATAATAAAAGACAGAGTTTTAGCAAATTCCTTTTATGACACAAATATGGTATTGATTCCAAAGCCAGGCAGATCAAAAACAGAGAAAGAAAACTATAGATCAATCTCCTTAATGAATAAAGATGCAAAAATCTTAAATAAAATACTATCAAAAAGACTCCAGGAAGTGATCACAAGGATTATTCGCTATGATCAGGTGGGATTTATACCAGGAATTCATGGATGGTTTAATATTAGGAAAATCATCCTCATAATTGACCATATCAATAATCAAATCAATAGAAATCACATGATTATTTCAATAGATGCAGAAAAAGCCTTTGACAAAGTACAACACTCATTCCTATTGAAAACACTAGAAAGTATAGGAATAGAAGGGCCATTCCTCAAAATATCAAACAGTATATATCTGAAAACATCAGCAAGTATCATCTGCAATAGGAACAAGTTAGAAGCCTTCCAATAATATCAGGAGTGAAGCAAGGATGCCCATTATTACCTGTATTAAACATTGTTCTAGAAATGCTAGCAATAGCAACTAGAGAAGAAAAAGAAATTGAAGGGATTAAAGTAGGCAAGGAGGAAACTAAACTATCACTCTTTGCAAATGATATGATGGTATGCTTAAAGAACTTCAGAAAATCAACTAAAAGGTTAGTGGAAATAATTAACAACTTTAGCAAAGGTGCAGGGTACAAGATAAACCTACATAAATCATCAGCATATCTATATTTTCAACAAACTCAGCAGCAGGAGTTAGAAAGAGAAACTCCATTTAAAATCACTCCAGACAATCTAAAATATTTAGGAATCTATCTGCCATGACAAACACAGGAATTATATGAACCCAACTACAAAACACTTTTCATACAATTAAAATTAGATCTAAACAATTGGAAAAACATTAATTTCTCATAGGTAGGATAAGCTAATATAATAAAAATGACAATTCTACCCAAATTAATCTACTTATTCAGTGCTATACCTATCAAACTACCAAAAAACTTTTTTTAGAGAATTGAAAAAAATTATAGCAAAGTTCATCTGGAAGAACACAAGATCAAGAATATTGAAGGAACTAATGAAAAAAGTGTGAAGGATGGGGCCTAGCAGTACCAGATTTTAAACTGTACTATAAAGCAGTGATCATCAAAACAATATGGTACTGGCTAAGAGAAAGAAGGGTGGATCAGTAGAATAGACTAGGGGTAAATGACCTCAGCAAGCTAATGTTTGATAAACCCAAAGACCCCAACTTTTGGGACAAGAACTCACTATTTGACAAAAACTGCTGGGAGAATTAGAAAACTGTGGGAAAAATTAGGTTTAGATCAACATCTTACACCCTATACCAAGATAAATTCAAAATGGGTAAATTACTTAAATACAAAAAATGAAATCATAAATAAATTAGGTGAACACAGAATACTATACCTGCCAAATTTGTGGGAAAGAAAGTAATTTCAGACCAAGCAAGAGAGAAAACATTGCAAAATGTAAAATGAATGACTTTGATTATGTCAAATTAAAAAGGTTTTGTACAAACAAAGCCAATGTAACAAAAATTAGAAGGAAAGCAACAAACTGGAACAATATTTTTATAACAAAACTCTCTGCCAAAGATTTAATTTCCCAAATATATAAGGAATTAAGTCAAATTTATAAAAAAAATCAAGCCATTCTCCAATGGACTAATGGTCAAGGGACATGAATAGGCAGTTTTCACACAATCAAATCAAAATTATCAATAAGCACATGAAAAAGTGTTGGGCCAGGTTGAAAAAGGCAAAGGACTTATCCTAGAGGTTGAGGGGAGGCACTTGAGGCCCTGAATATCGGTAGGGGATGGGGGAAATATGCTTAAAGAAGATCACTTTGACAGCTGAGTGGAAGATGCACTTGAATGGGGAAAGACAGGATTCAGGGAAACCAACCAGCAAGCTACTCTAATAGTCTAAGTAAGTGGTGATAAAGGCCTGGACTGGGATGGTGGCAGTGTCAAAGAAGTAGGTATATATGAGATATCTTATGAAGCAAGAATTGTCAAAACTTCATAACCAATTGGATATGTTAAAGGGTGGGGTGACAATGTAAAGTTGAGGGTGACATGTAGCTTGTGACCTTGGGTGATAGGAATGGGCGATTGTACCCTCCATAACAATAGGGAAATAAGAAGGGGAAGAATTTGATCGGAAGAAAATGAGACTAGTTTTGGACACACTGAGTTTAAGATGTCTACAAGACATCCAACTGGAGATGATCAGTAGGTTGAGTAGAGATGCAAGACTGGAAGTCAAGACAGATGTCTGGGCTGAACAAATAGATCTAAGAACCATATTCATAAAGAACTGAATTTGTGGAAGCGAATGAGGTCAACAAACACAATATTACAGAGGGAGAAAAAGGCCAAAGATATAGACATCCATAACTAGTGAGCATGATCTCAATGACAATCCAAGCAAAAGAAACTAAGAAGACTCAGTCAGATTAGTAAGAGGAGAACCAGGAGAGAATTCTGTCACCAAAACCAAGGAGGTGAGTGTCAAAGGCTGAAGAGATCAAGAAGGATGAGGATAGAGAAAAGGCCATTAGATTTGGCAGTTAGATGATCACAGGTAACTGGAGAGTAGTTTTGGTTAAATAGTAAGGCTGGAAGCCAGACTAGAAAATTAAAAAGTGAATGAGAAGGAAACTGAGGCACCAATTACAGACAGAATTCTCAAGGCAATTGGCAACAGGGAGAAAGATGGGACAGTAGCTGGTAGATATAGAGGCAGGGAGAAATATGGGCATGTTTGTTAGCAGTGAAGTAGGCAGTAAACAGGAAGAATAAAGATTACTGAGAGTAGGAAAAAAACATTACTGAGAGTAGGGATGGTAGAGGATTCAATGTGATGGAGAAGATAGGATGGAAGGGATCATATGTGCTTACAGAAGGGGTTATTTTGGTAAGGAAAAGAACAACCTTTTCACGTGAGACGAGTATAAGAGAACAGTGACAGAAAGTATCTAAGTGAAATGACATGAGGAGGAAGGGAGAAAACGGATCTCTCAGCAAATGGCCTTAATCTTTTTCAGTGAAATATAAAAGACACTTGGGGGAGAGAAAACGAGAGAAAAAGCATTGGGATGAAAAAAAGTAGGATGAAAAGGTTTAGAAAAGCCACTATGGCAAGTGGGATATCAAATAATTAAGAAGGTATAAAAGGATTGCTCTGCTGCAGTGAGGGCCCAGTTGGGGCTAGGTCCACTACAAATTTTTGTTAGCTTTTTTCTCCAGCTTCACTCAGTAATATGTAAATAAGAGTCAAGGAATATTGTGAGAATGATCTAAAGCGGACATTTGGCAAGGCAAATCTTCAACAGGCTGAAGAGTTGGGGGACATGAGAAAAGAGGGCAGAAGAGAATTGAACTAATTCGCCAAGCAGTAAAGATGGAAAAAGGAAGAGAGTGTAGATCATGCAGGTGTGAAGACCTAAGAAATTTAGGTTAGAGGGATTAAAGGTCACAGTGAAAAAAGAACTGGGTTTGGTGTTACTAGTGTGAAATTTAGATTACTCCACCCTTCTTAGATCTTACTTTATGGAGAAGAGGAAATTGTAATCTCCTGATTGAACAATGAAGGTACTTAGTTCTTACTTTATAGTGAAGCTAGAACTTTAAGCTAAGTCTATTTTAAGATCTTAATACAAAAAGGTGTTAACTAACTATAAAGGGTAAATTAATCACAAAAAGGTTAAGTAACTAACAAAAGGTGAATTTAACAAAGAAATATAAGTAACTCAAAAGATATAATCTAATCAAAGAAGATGAGAACTAAAGAATGGGAAGTCTTGGAGAAAAGCCTCTGATATGATTAGTAGATGTGAAAATTTAAAGGAGGGGACACAAGAGTAAAAGGTCTATATATTTTGCATCACTTCCTCTCTCCAGTACCTTTGGCGGCAGAGAGGTGGCTGGTGGCAGCGTGCTGGGCGTTTCAGCATCTTGGCATGGTTACAGCTATTTCTGGTTCGGTGGTGAGTTTTTGGCTGAGTTTTTCCTCCTTTACTTTCCAAACCTTATCCTCTTAGAAACCTCTAATCTCCTTCAGAGACCTAGCGGTGGAGATCTTGAACTCCCTCTGGCACAGGCCAGGCGGGAGAAATCCTATGCCCTCTTTCCTCTTTCTCCTTAAAATCCTTCCCTCTATATTAATTAAAATTGCCATAAATTTCCAGACTGACTTGGGTATTTTATTTGGGATTTTTTCCCTGGCAACCAATTAATTTAGATTAAGTCACAACCCTACACTAGGCAGAGGAAGAGGTGGAATAACAACAAAGAATGACCAAATATAGACAGAGTTCATGCATATAGAAGTGATCATGTCTATCTCAGTGTGCAGTTGTAGTGGGGTAGAAGAATAAGCCATAGGAACTTAGTGAGGTAAGGAATTAGGAAGGTAGGGTATTAGAGAGAGTATCATTATCAATGCTAAAGTCCTCTAGTATGAGGGCAGGAGTTAGAAAGCTGAGAAAAATTGTGAGCCAGACACTGAACTCACTGAGGCAAAAAGGGGAGTATCCTGGAGGTCCACAGAGAAGAACTATAAGAACTTTTTATGGGTGATAACTATTGACTTAATGACCCTCAAAGAAGAAGTGATGAGTGATGTGTCTGGAAAAGGCAGTGGAGAGCAAGAAGGATTCTAAATATTTCTAGTGCTAGAAAGGGAGGGAAGCCAGAGAAGCTGTGTCACCAGAAAGGAGACAGGTTTCAGTGAGTACAAGAATAGGAAGGAGCAAGAAAGGTTTAAGATGAAAGCTAGTTGGCAGGCTATGGAGCAAGTATTCTGAAGAGCACAGTGAAAGGGGTGGTAACTTCAGAAGGAGGACATTAGTGAGGGGAGAGGCATAGTTTTCAGTGGCTAGTTATGTGGGATGGCGAACAGATTTTGAACAATGGCAGCTAAGTCACTGGGAAGGGTTATTCCAGAGTGTAAAATAAATTCATGACCAAGGAATGACTTTACATTATCCTTAAGGGTTCAGCCTCAAAGTAGAGTTGCCCCAGGTGTCAGGCAGATGTGTGTAGCTAGAGAAGAGAGATGTCCCCAGAGCTGTCTCGTATACACACACCCCCACATTTATCAGTCTATAACTCATCTATAATTTTACAGATATATTTATGCAAGTATGTGTATATGTAATATATAGATATGCATCAAGGGAATTAGGGGATCAGTGCCCTATGACTTGGTATATTCTCATAAAAATTTTAGGCCCTCTTCATACCAGAGGGGAAAAAATTCTGAATTTTTTCTTTTATTGGGAGTTTACAGTACCTTATTGTAAAATTTGGGTTAAATATTTTCATCTCAGGCTATATGTAGGTCAATGTTCGGATAGTTCTACATTTCTAGCCTTTGTATGTCATCTGTAACTTCTGCAAAACTCAAAAAAAAATAATTCTCATTTAATTTCTTATGCTTACCCCAATATAGCGAAGTAATGATGGGAAATGTTGCAATGTGGAAGGGATTTTTGAAGATATATACACTAACTATAAATGTGTGTGTTGTTTCCTCTATGAGATCTTATGGGTAAAGACTGTTTTTGCTTTTTCTTTATCTCTCCAGGGCCTTAGAACATATAAGCATATATTAAATGCTTAACAAATCCTCGTTAATCAATTGATCTTCCTGGACATAAAGTCATTGGCATGACTGCAGGGATGGAGAGGAAGCAGAGCTGACAAAAGGCTCAAATGCCACTGGAGATTCCAGCTTAGGCCCTCTAGCAATTTTGGGTTCAAAGTGGCAGGAACTGGATCCTTCCAAAGAAACTGTGGGCTATCCCAGCCCTCAGTGCCTAATTCAGTCCTCTTCTCCCTTCTTTCCAGTGCCAGTTCCACTTATGAATAACATAACAAACATTACATTTACACAACACACAAAGTACTTTCAACAATCCTGAGAGTTAGGCAGTGTAAGTATCATTATTATCATTTTATAGATAAGGAAGCTGAGAATTAGAAAGGGTAAGTAATTTGCCAAGCATTACACAGATAGTAATATGGAAGAAAATCCAGGTATTCTGATAGGTCTAGGGCTCTTTCCTTCATAGTATGATGCAGAATTATAGTCATGACTTGTCTACATCTCTCTGACACTCTTGATTTTTTGCAAACACACACATACACACAGATGTAGTTCCTAGAGATAACATCTTACAGTAATAAGGCAAAAGCAGCCTTTTGTACAAGCACTTTTGAATTGTTTGAGTTTGTGTATCATTGAAAACTAGAAAATGAAGCAGGAAATGAGGCAAGTAGTAAAGGAAAAATCTATATGAATTGGTGTCAAAAGAGCAAAAAAAAAATGTACCACATAGAAAAATGACTAGTGCTGGTGTCCATGTATGTATAGACAAGTATGATGTAACTAACTGGGCTGATAGTTAGGAGATGGGAGTCTTAAACCACAGATTAATTCAGCCTCATTTTTTAGTTATAGTTTTCAGAGTTTCATAACTAGAGACCTTAGAGACCATGTAATCTAAACCCTTGATTTTACCCAGAAAGATGAGAAAACTGAGTTTGTGAAGCATGAAATGCTTTGCACGAGGTCACAGAGCTAATTAGTGGAAAAACCAGGTCTCCTGGCTCCTAATCCAGTGTTCATTTCTCTTGCACTATACTGTCCTCCTCTCTTAATAATCTACCAAAGTATGCTGATATATAAAAAAAAAGTTAATACTGTGAAATTTATTAAACAGCTAACTTTTTGTCCCTTAAAATTTAAGTTTGGGGGGCAACTGGGTAGCTCAGTGGATTGAGAGCCAGGCCTGGAGAAACTTCCCAGCTGTGTGACCCTAGGCAAGTCACTTAACCCCCATTGCCTAGCCTTTACTACTCTTCTGCCTTTTGATTCCAAGACGGAAGGTAAAAGTTAAAAAAAAATTTTAAGTTTGACCATGTAATATCTACTTAAAAGGAAATATATTGCACACACACACCCCCCACAAAACACCCATTGTACTATATTCCAGAAACATTAAAAAATCCTTATTTGTAAAATATGTTAAAATAGAATGCTAAAAATCAATCCAAAGTTGAATATAGTTACATATTTTTAGTATTAAGCTAAAATGTATTATTAAGAATTTCTGCAGCAGGTGAATTTTTAACTAACAATGTTTTGTCATTTCTTTTAAAAGAAGTTCTTTCCTAAACTTCAGAAAGTACTTAATTTTGCTGCATCGATACAACTGAAATAGGTACTAAATCAGTTATATGGTACCTTAAGATTTGCAGCATTTCATTTGATCCTCACATCGATGGGAGGTGTTTTACTATTCCCATTTTGGAGATGAGGAGACTGCAGTTAGTTAGACTGCACACTTGCTTAGAGTCTCAAAACTAGTATTTGAGTTAGGATAGGAAGTCAAATCTTAATTTGGATTTGATTCCAAATCCAACAGTATCACCCACTTTGCCACTTAGCTGCCTTAGGAGATAACAAAAGTTGTAATTAACACTTTGAGCTAGAGTTGCAAATGCTCAGGTAGAACAAAACAAAAATTATTCAAACAATGCCATAATTTTGTTTTGATAGGGGCAATGTACCTCTGTAGACAGAACATAGAGCTTGAGACCAGAAAGGCTGTGTTTAACTCCTGCCTTTGACATTGGCTGAATAAACTTAATCTCAATATGCCTATTTGGGGGGAGACAAACAGAGCTGTGAAAAGAGCACTAGCCTTGAAATCTGAGAATGTGGGTTCAAATCATGCCTAATATGTTCACTGCCTGTATAACCTTAAACAAGCCTCTTACTCAACCTCGGATTCAATTCTCTAAATGAAACATGAAAGAGATGATATGATGACTCCTGAAGTTCCTTTCAGTTCTACGTCAATAATTTGATAATTTACTAAATCAGACAGACAGTAGTTATGAATTACATTAGTAGCTTCAATTCCCCAAGCTGATGGAAGGAATCACAGACCACACCTGCTGGTCTACCAAGACAACACTTCAGATACTGTTCACTTTGAGTTTTGCAAAGTCCATCACAAAATGTCTCATAATATTTTTGTGGATAAGATGACCAAATATGGGCAATGGGATTCAGATGAATACCAGGTCACCAAGGCACTTATTTTTGATAATCAGTATTTGATAAAAAGAATACTAGGTATAAGCTTCAATTTTAAATCATAAGCAATCAAATTTTCTTAAATATTTGAGGTATTATACAAGGACCAATTCTTTCAGATGCAGAGGGAAACATGTAGTAGTCACATGTTTAGCTGTCCCTTACTCTTGCTTTTACAGAGGAAGAGAAGCAATGCCATAAAAGTCTGCTACCTTGGAGCCATTAAGCCTGGATAAGAATTCCACTAGAGCAAAAGAGTTCAGTCTGAGAGCTCAGATAAATTCCTAACATGTTAGCATTCTACTTATGACCATTTCAAGAAACATATAACTATTCAACACCTTCCCATCTCTTAAAAATAATCCTTTCCCTATCAAACAACTTAATACCTTTAAAACTGGTGCCACTTCCCAACCCAATTCTGACCATCCTCATCCTCTAAATCATCTAGTTGACTAAAACTCATTTAGGAAAATATCTACCAGGGAAAGGGAAATTCTAAACTTTTGACAGGTTGCATCACTGCCCAGAAGCCTCTTGTTCCTCCTGACAAATCCAAGAGGAGTAAGGGGGAGGAAATCAAAATACATCTGACCATTTGAAAGCACGTTTAAGGGTAACTTATTGAATATTTTTCACACTTTAAGTTTCAGTCAGCAACACAGATTCAAAACAAATTTGTCAAGACCTTGATTGGATTAATGTCAATCTGGGGGAAATTCTCTCATGTCCTACCGAGAGATCTGCCCTTGGCCCTGTCTTGTTTAATATTTTTTTATATTGGATTTTTATAACTAACACACTGGAACTGTGCTTATTAAATCTGCAGACAATATGAAGCTGGTTGAAATGAATGACAGTGTGTGGACTGAAAGAGATCTAGGTAGACTAGAAAAATGGTATGAAATCAACTAAATAAAAGACAGAATAAATAAATATAAAGTCATGTAGTCAGGTTCAAAAAATCATTTGTATTTGTATAGGATAAGGGAGACTGTCTTGGCAGCATTTCACATGGAAATCCTTAAGGGATGATGCGAAACATAAGCATACAGAACCAAATTTTACAGTTAAAGGCTATCAAAATAGCTAACTCAAAACAAATGCTATTATACTAGAAATATAAGATCTATCTTTTTAACAATGAATCCAGTCATGCTATACTTCTGAGACTCCAAAAAGATTAATGGGAAGAGTTATCCAAAAGGCAATGGAGAGGTACATGCAACAGATCACCAATACAGAATGAACCATGCAGGAGAAGAGGCATATTATTTAAGATATTTTTTTAATCACTGTTTTTTTGGTTCACACCCTGGTTTTTATCAGCATGGGAACTCCTGATGTGGAAATTCCTTCCAACATACAAATAGAAACCCATTTACACCTGCTAGACAGTCTTAATCATTTGGGTTTTCAAAGGTTAAGTGTCTTGACCAAACATGGCTACACTGGCAGTGTCCAAGGTAGTACTTTATCCTAGGCTTCCCTAACTCCAAAATTAGCCTTCTATCCACTGTGACACATTTACTCTCTAGAGATGCATGATAGAAGGAAAAGGTGACCTAGACAAGTAGTGAGGGTTACCCAACAAATAGCTTACATGAGTATTCCACATTGTTTTTTCTTACAATTTCTTTAGAAAGAAAGGGCCCCAGAATATTGGTTAGACCCCCAAGGGAAGAATTATTTGAGGGTACGGATAAGAATCAAATAGAGTAGACGAACATTAGAAGAGTTGTGGTGTGCTTCACTGGAAGATATGCTCAGATAAATGCAATCACAGATCACTCAAAGTACAAATAAAAGAGTAGTGAGAATCCCATAGTCTGTGTTGGTTACACTACAATGGGGAATATTGTATATAGTTAGAATACTATATTTGTGGCAATTTTCTCTGATTAAGATCTCGTTTCTCAAATATATAGAAAACTCAGCCAAATTTATAAAAATAGGAGCCATTCCCCAATTGATAAATGGTCAAAGGATATGAATGAACAGTTTTCAGAAGGCAAAGATAATCAATAATTAAAATACATCTGAGGTACCACCTCATACCCATAAGATTGGTTAAAATGATAGAAAATTAAAATGACAAATGCTGAAAGAGATGTGAAAAAATAAACTCTAACACATTGCTGGTGGAGATGTGAACTAGATCCAACCATTCTGTAAGATAATTTGGAATTATGTCCAAAGAGCTATAAAATTGTGCATACCCTTTGACCCAGAAATACTGTTAGTAGGTCTATACCCCAACGAGATCAAGGAAAAGTATACATATGTATGAAAATATTTATAGTGGCTCTTCTTGATGTGGCAAAGAATTGGAAATTGAGGGGATGCCCACCAACTAGGGAAAGACAACAAAGTTATGGTATATGGATTGTGCTACAAGAAATGATGAAGAGGATAGTTTCAGAAAAACCTGGAAGATTTATATGAACTGATAGAAAGTGAAATAAGCAGAACTGGGAGAACTATCTACAAAGTAAACAGCAACACCATCAACTGTGAAAGACTTAGTTAACTGATCAAAACTATGAACCAGCAAAATTCCAAAGGACTCATGATGTACAATACTATCTACTTTCAAAGAGAAATTATGGATTCAAGAATCCCATTTTCCCCCTCTATTTGTCTGGCACATAGTTAATGAAGAAGAAGAGTGTTTTATACGACTTTATATGTATAAGTATCATATTTCTTGCTTCTCAATGGGTGAGGGAAGAGGTAGGAAGAGAATTTGGAATTTAAAAAAGTAAAAAGAAAAGAACATTATACTTCATGAGTTCTTTAACAAAACCATAGAATTTCTAGGAGATGTTGACCACAGGGTAAAAAGTCTAGAATTTATTTTATGAAGAAAGGCTGAATAAATTACTGACATTGAGTTTCAAGAAAAAGACTTAAGATTAATTTGGGAATGGCTAGCAAGTGGAAAATGAAAAAGATATACCAAATACACTATTTCCAGAGGACAAAGGCAGGAACAATGCATTAAAGTTATATATTGGCCAGTTTGGATACAACATAAAGAAATACTTTCTGGCAATTTTATCTGTGCATGAGGCAAATAATGCACATAATGACAAAACTGTCATTCTGGGGAGGCTGTTAAGCTCTCAGTCTCCTCAGAAAATGACAGTTAAACGATTACTTCCATTGTCTCCTGGCTATTGATGCTGGTGTAACAAATGTAAACATAAGGAACAATAAATTAAATGAATATTCTTTAATTATATTGAACAAGCTTAGCCCTCAAGAAGAGCTGAGAAAATGTACCTCCCTTCTACTTTTGGTAGACTATATGTATGGAATATTGCATATGCTGTCAGACTAGCTGAAGTATTGGTTCATTTTGTCAAACTGGTTTTCTTTTTTCTTCTCTTTAAAAAAAATCTTTGGCATGAGGTTTAACCACTGGGTGGGGCCAGGGGAAGGGTTATATTGGAATTAAAAGTAATGTAAATTAAATAAGATAAGAATTATATCTATTCAATAAAGCAAGAAGATACTTCATGAAATAATGAGCTCAGTAATTATCGAATCAGTAATTCTTTCCATTCTCAAGCTCAGGAGAGCAACTTGACAAGAGTGGAACTAAAGTTTCCAATTCCACTCTAAAGGAAGACTACAATTGTCACTCTAGAGGCAGCTGGGTAGTGCAGGGGATAGAGAGCCAGACCTGGAGTCAAGACCTGAATTCAAATTCAGCCTCAGACACTTAATATCTATATAGCCCTGGGGTACATCATTAACCCTGTTTGTCTCCATTATCTCATTTGTAAAATGAGTCAGAAAAGGAAATGGCATATCACTCTAGTATATCTGACAAGAAAACCCCAACTGGGTTCCCAAAGAGTGCGACACAACTGAACTGAACAACTATCACAGTACTGGGGGGTAATGCAGAGGGAAGGAGCAGGTTATCATTGGAGTTTACCAGCCTTGGCAGAATAAAACAAATAGAAAAAAGCTAGGATGAAACTTAAAGAGATAATTAGCACATCTCTACTAGCAGCAATGCAATGATCCAGGACAATTCTGAGGGACTTATGACACAGAATGATATCCACATTCAGAGAAAGAACTGTGAGAATAGAAACACAGAAGAAAAACAACTGCTTGATTACATGGGTTTGTGGGGACATGTCTGGGGATGTAGACTCTAAATTATCACCCTGGTGCAATTATCAATAATATGGAAATAGGTCTTGATCAATGACACAAGTAAAACCCAGTGGAATTGCTCATCAGCTACGGGGGTAGGGGGGGTGGGGAGACCATGAATCATGTAACCATGGAAAAATATTCTAAAATAATTAATTAAATAAAAATTTTCAATTCTTAAAAAAAAAAAATCACCAGTCCAACTCCTTAATTCTAGAGAGGAAGAAAATAAAAACAATAGAGATTAAATATCCTCCAAAATGTCATAATGACAATACTCTAAACCCAGGATCACCAATTCCAGTAAAATGTCCATTATACTACTGAAAAAGAGCCAGTCTAGACAGGAGACTAGAATGTATTATGGGGAAACAGAGCAGAGAGAAGACTGGGGATTCTACCACCCTCCTAGCTTCAGATGAAAATATCCCAATACTTTTTAAAGATGTTAACTCCCCATCAGCAAATTCTCCATGTTGTCACTTATGTCTAAGAACAGTTCAGTCTCCTATCTTCAACCAAATTTATTGTCTACTCTTCTCTCTCTTATACCTAATAGGTATAGAGCTTCCAAGATTTTGCCCTTTTACCCTCTACTCTCTCCCTTAGCAAACTCTTCTACTCCCTGACTATAGCTATCACTTCTTTATGGACTATAAAATGTGTCTCTCTAGTTATGATTCTCATCTGCACTCCAGATCTTCTTCTCCAGTTGCCTAAAGCATATATCCCTCTGGCAACTTGGAGGAGTACAAAAATATGATCATTTAATGATTTCTGTGTCCTATATAAAACATTTTTAATGCCAAGCTTATCACCAAAGAATATATGAACAAATATCCTAGTACCTTCCTCCCTTTTTTTAGAGAGGCAGAAGACTGGTGCAGATCACCATATGACTTCTCAAAGGGATAATGTTTTGTTTAGTTTTTTTCAACTCCTTTTTCTTTCTCTTTTATTTTTTTGATGCAAGAAATAGTTCACTGAATAAAGCAAGGGATATGTTTTTAAAATATTTGTAAAGATTAAATTGCATTATGAAAGGCTATTTCATGAGTCAACATAGACCTATTTGTGGGAACCCACACAGCCACTTCTTGATCTTGGATATCCCCAAGCTACTCCACATAAGACTCACCGCCCTTCCCCACAAATACCAAGTTGTCAAGACACTTCAAGCCCAACTCTTATGAACATCATCTGGAATGATACCTATAGAGAATGGATCAACCACCCCCACCAACTGTGGTGCAGAGGGTAGGCAAGCTAGTCTAAGAGTCAGAAGCTCCTATGTGTCAGGCAATTCAAAATAACACCACCATTTTTGAATACCATCTCTTTTTAGACCATGATAGACAGCTCAGGACCCTAAATTTAAGAGCCGTGGAGATAGCAGTACTTGTAGTGCAGTACCCTCAGCCATCATCCTGGGATATAACCCTTTTGAAGATGCACCCTGACAACTGCCCCTGCAATTTCTGCAGCCACATCTACTGAAGACCCAGAAAAGAAAATTCTTTTTCACCAAAGTCCTTGGTTCTGTCAAATGGCAATATAAAAACTTATGTGATTTTATTAGTCAAAATGGTATTAAAGAAGAGGAATTACCACATATCTGCTTTGCCATTGTACTCTAAGAATCATGGGATCCTTCCATTTGCCTTGTAGCTGAAAACTTCCAAGTGCTGGTTGTCTCCTCTATTAAAATGTGATCTCTTTGAAAAACAAAGATTTTCTTAATTTTCTTTCTGTATCTCCAGCACTTACACAAGTGCTTTGCACAAAAAATGTTCAATAAATATTTCATTCATTCATTCATTCCTATGCATTTTATTCAGAATGGATGAGGTTTGGATTTATTTGATTAAATATTCTTATTGGGAATGCCACAAATAGATCAACAACTTAAAAGAATGAAAATACAAAAAAAAATTTTAATTATATTTAACATAATTTAGTCTGCTTTGATGATTCAGAAGGCACGTTATGCCACTTCAGTTTTATCATATTATTATAACAGTAATGTATATGTATGCAGGTATATATACATATATAGGTTTATCTTTCATGAAAGGAAACAATAATAAAAAACTGTTTAAGGCTTCTTTAAAAAATTTTTAGCTTTCCAAATGTTTATATTTCTGAGAAGAGCAATTTACCACATATGTTCTATTTAGTAACTAAACATAAATAATAAAAATAAGTATAATGTATGCACAAATTATGTCACATTTCAGAGAAAAGGAATTTACCATATACAATGCATCTAGACATTGCACTAAAATAAGTAAAAATAAAAAATAAACATAACATATTATTTGTATCTTCCATATATGGTATTTTTACTTATCAGTTATAATTCTCTTAACCAAAACTTATACTCTCATTTATAATTTTAATTACAAATAACGCAAAATGGAAAATAGGTATCTATAGTATCCCTAAAGCCTACAATTGGGGTTCTTTCCTCATCAAATAAATTTTCCATGTTTCAAAGTGAGATACCATCCTACTATTTATTAAAAGTAAAAAGTTTTATTTTTTTATGAAGTTACTATAAAATCTTGCTTTGAAAGAGATTGCTAATCCATTGGATTTCAGAATATAAGGGCAACTTCTGTATTTTATAAATGAGGAAAATAAGGTACAAACTGAAGTGATTTGAACCCAATCCCTCTGAAGCCAAGTCCAAGGCTACTTCCACTATACTCCACGTGTTAGCAACATAGGAAGGGGAAAACCACTAATCTCACAGTCGAGAGATCTAAATTCAGTGATGTAAGTTACTAGCTATATGACAATGGAAAAGTAATTTCATCTGTTTCATCTCTTTGAGTTGCAGTTACAAAGTAAAAACTTGTAATATGAGCCTAATAATCTTCCTAATAACTACCAAAGTTATTGAGAGTGAAGTTTTTATAAATCTTAAGGCAAAACAGAAATGTTACCATTCATTTATTCATTTAATGAATAATTACGTTCCTAGAAGATATCAAAATAATCTGAAATATATGCATGTATATCTGTGTATTTAAGTTACAGTATAAGTCATATGCAGATATTATGTTCACATACATTATATAAAATTATTTACCTGTAAATATATATGTGTAGGGGGAAGAGAGGAAGGAAGAGGAGAGGGAGAGAGAGAGAGAGAGAGAGACAGCCCTGAAATTCAGTATATACCTACCTCAAAGAACTGTGAGGTAAACTTTCTGGAAATGTTTATTAATGTGAATTACTCTGACTTTGCCTTGAATCCTTGGCAAAACTATAATCTGCCTTTGCTACCCTTCCACTTCCTATGTCTACAATGCTACCTCCCCAAATAAGCAACCAGTAACCTCAGTCTTTTCACAGACTCTCAAAAGTCATTCCTACAACTTCAATGGTCTACCTCTACCCAATTCTATATTACCTGAAGTAGCCCATGCTTCAAAATATATCTCCTCTTCTCAGCACTTCTAGCCCTTCCATATCAACCTCCCTAATCTCTAAATCATATAAATCATAATTCACCATCAGATTTTTTTAAAGTAATTTACATCAAAATGTAGCTGACTGATGGATTTTTTTTTTATTTGAGCATTTCCAAACATTATTCACTGGAGATGAAGATCATTTTCTTTTCCTCCCCTCCTCCCCCCACCTCTCCCATAGCTGATGCGCGATTCTACTGGGTATCACATGTGTTCTTGATTCGAACCCATTTCCATGTTGTTGGTATTTGCATTAGAGTGTTGATTTAGAGTCTCTCCTCAGACATGTCCCCTCAACCCCTGTATTCAAGCAGTTGCTTTTCCTCAGTGTTTTTACTCACAGTTTGTCCTCTGCTTGTAGATAGTGTTTTTTCTTCTAGATCCCTGCAGATTGTTCAGGGACATTACACTGCCTCTAATGGAGAAGACCATTATGCTCGATTGTACCACAGTGTATCAGTCTCTGTGTACAATATTTTCCTGGTTCTTCTCCTCTCACTCTGCATCACTTCCTGGAGGTTGTTCCAGTCTCCATGGAATTCCTCCACTTTATTATTCCTTTGAGCACAATAGTATTCCATTACCAACATATACCACAATTTGTTCAGCCATTCTCCAATTGAAGGGCATCCCCTCATTTTCCAATTTTGGGCCACCACAAAGAGCACAGCTTTGAATATTCTTGTACAAGTCTTTTTGTCCATTATCTCTTTGGGGTACAAACCCAGCAGTGCTATGGCTGGATCAAAGGGCAGACAGTCTTTTCCAAATTGCCTTCCAGAATGATTGGATCAATTCACAACTCCACCAGCAATGAATTAATGTCCCCACTTTGCCACATCCCCTCCAGCATTCACTACTTTCCTCTGCTGTCATGTTAGCCAATCTGCTATATGTGAGGTGGTACCTCAGAGTTGTTTTGATTTGCATCTCTCTGATTATAAGAGATTTAGAACACTTTTTCATTGCTTATTAATAGTTTTGATTCCTTTATCTGAAAACTGCCTATTTATGTCCCTTGCCCATTTATCAATTGGAGAATGGCTGATATTTTGTACAATTGATTTAGCTCTTTGTAAATTTGAGTAATTAAACCTTTGTCAGAGGTTTTTTATGAAGATTGTTTCCCAATTTGTTGCTTCCTTTCTGATTTTAGTTACATTGGTTTTGTTTGTACAAAAACTTTTTAATTTGATGTAGTAAAAATTATTTTACATTTTGTGACTCTTTCTATGTCTTGCTTGCTTTTAAAGTCTTTCCCTTCCCAAAGGTCTGACATGTATACTATTCTGTGTTTACCTAATTTACGTATAGTTTCCTTCTTTATGTTCAAGTCATTCACCCATTTTGAATTTATCTTGGTGAAGGGTGTAAGGTGTTGATCCAAACTTAATCTCTCCCACACTGTCTTCCAGTTTTCCCAGCAATTTTTATCAAATAGTGGATTTTTGTCCCAAGAGCTGGGATCTTTGGGTTTATCATATACTGTCTTGCTGAGGTCACTTGCCCCAAGTCTATTCCATGGATCCTCCTTTCTGTCTCTTAGCCAGTACCAAATTGTTTTGATGACTGCTGCTTTGTAATATAGTTTGAGATCTGGGACTGCAAAGCCCCCTTCCTTTGTATTTTTTTTTTCAGTATTTCCCTGGATATCCTCGATCTTTTGTTCTTCCAAATAAACTTTGTTATGTTTTTTTCTAAATCAGTAAGGAAATTTTTTGAAAGTTCAATGGGTATGGCACTAAATAGATAAATAAGTTTGGGTAGGATGTTCATTTTTATTATATTGGCTCGTCCTACCCATGAGCAGTTAATGTTTTTCCAATTGCTCAAGTCTAGTTTTAGTTGTGTGGAGTGTTTTGTAGTTGTGTTCATATAGTTCCTGTGTTTGTCTTGGGAGATAGATTCCTAGGTATTTTATTTTGTCTAAGGTGATTTTGAATGGGATTTCTCTTTCTAGTTTTTGCTGCTGAGCTGTGTTGGAATTATATAGAAATGCTGATGACTTATGCGGTTTTATTTTGTATCCTGCAACTCTGCTAAAGTTGTTGATTATTTCAATTAGCTTTTTGGTTGAATCTCTAGGATTCTTTAAGTAGACCATCATGTCATCTGCAAAGAGCGATAACTTGGTCTCCTCCTTGCCTATTTTGATGCCTTCAATTTCTTTTTCTTCTCTAATTGCTACTGCTAGTGTTTCTAATACAATGTCAAATAGTAGAGGTGATAATGGGCATCCTTGTTTCACTCCTGATCTTATTGGGAATGCATCTAATTTATCCCCATTGCAGATGATATTAGCTGATGGTTTTAGATATATACTGTTTATTATTTTTAGGAACGACCCTTCTGTTCCTATGCTTTCTAGTGTTTTTAATAGGAATGGGTGTTGTATTTTATCAAAGGCTTTTTCTGCATCTATTGAAATCATGTGATTTTTGTTGGTTTGTTTGTTGATATGGTCAATTATGTGGATGGTTTTCCTAATATTGAACCAGCCCTGCATCCCTGGTATAAATCCTACTTGATCATGGTGGATGACCCTTCTGATCACTTGCTGGAGTCTTTTTGCTAGTATCCTATTTAAGATTTTTGCATCTATATTCATTAGGGAGATTGGTCTATAATTTTCTTTCTCTGTTTTTGACCTGCCTGGTTTTGGAATCAGTACCATGTTTGTGTCATAAAAGGAGTTTGGTAGAACTCCCTCTTTGCTTATTATGTCAAATAGTTTGTATAGTATTGGGATTAACTGTTCTTTGAATGTCTGATAGACTTCACTGGTGAATCCATCTGGCCCTGGGGATTTTTTCTTAGGGAGTTCTTTGATGGCCTGTTGGATTTCTTTTTCTGATATTGGATTATTTAAGAATTCTATTACTTCTTCTGTTAGTCTAGGCAGTTTGTATTTCTGTATATATTCGTCCATATCGCCTAGATTGGATATTTATTGCCATATAATTGGGCAAAGTAATTTTTAATGATTGCCTGAATTTCCTCCTCGTTGGAGGTGATGTCCCCCTTTTCATCTTTGATGCTGTTAATTTGCTTTTCTTCTTTCCTTTTTAAAATTAGATTGACCGGTACTTTGTCTATTTTCTTTGTTTTTTCAAAGTACCAGCTTCTTCTCTTATTTATTAAATCAATAGTTCTATCACTTTCAATTTTATTAATTTCTCCCTTAATTTTTAGGATCTCTAGCTTGGTTTTCTTCTGGGGGGGTTTAATTTGTTTGCTTTCAAGTTTTTTGATTTGCATTTCCAATTCATTGATCTCTGCCCTCCCTAGTTTGTTAATATATGCACTCAGGGATATGAATTTACCTCTGATTACTGCTTTGGCTGCATCCCAAAAGGTTTGAAAGGATGTCACACCATTGTCATTTTCCTCAATGAAATTATTAATTGTTTCTATGATTTCTTCTCTAACTAACCGATTTTGGAGTATCATATTATTAATTTCCAATTAATTTTTGATTTGGTTATCCATATACCCTTACTGATCGTTATTTTTACTGCCTTGTGATTTGAAAAGGCTGCATTCATTATTTCTGCTTTTCTGCATTTGTATGCCATGTTTCTGTGACCTAGTGTATGGCCAATCTTTGTGAATGTGCCATGTGGTGCTGAGAAGAAGGTGTATTCCTTTTTGCCCCTATTTATTTTTCTCCATATGTCTATTAACTCTAATTTTTCTAAGATTTCATTCACTTCTTTTACCGCTTTCTTATTTTTTATTTGATTTATCTAAATTTGATAGTGGTTGGTTCAGATCTCCCACTAATATGGTTTTACTGTCTATTTCTTCCTTCAATTCTCCTAGTTTCTCCATTAGAAATTTGGGTGCTATACTATTTGGTGCATACATATTGATTAGTGATATTTCCTCTTTATCTAAAGTCCCTTTTAACAAAATATAATTACCTCCCCTATCCCTTTTAATCATGTCTATTTTTGCTTTATCTTTGTCAGATATCATAATTGCAACTCCTGCCTTCTTTCTATTAGTTTAGGCCCAGAAGGTCTTACTCCATCCTTTAATTCTGACCTTGTTGGTGTCTACCTGCTTCATGTGTGTTTCTTGAAGACAACATATGGTAGGGTTTTGGAATGTAATCCATTCTGCTATTTGTCTACGTTTTATGGGTGAGTTCATCCCATTCACATTCAAAGTTATGATTGTCACTTGTGGACTCCCTGGCATTTTGATATCCTCCCTTAATTCTGAGCTTTCTTCCCTAGCTATAACCTTTTAAGCCAGTGATTTACTTTAAATCAGTTCCCCTAGACCCCTCCCTTGATATGTTTCCCTTTCTAGCCCCTCCCTTTTTTCCGTCCCCCTCTCTCCTTCCCTCCCTTTTTGTGTTCACTTCCCCCAACCCCCCTTGGTTTTCCCTTCTCCCTACCCCTGTTGGATAAGATAGAATTCAAGATCCCAATGGATCTGGATGCTCTTCCCTCTCAGAGTTGATTTCACTGAGAATAAGGTATAAGTAAAAACTCTCTTCCTCTCCCTCCCCTTCCCATGTGTTTGTGTGAGAAAGATTATTGTATTTAGTTTTTTTCTCCCCCCCCATTTCTTCGAGTATATCTTAGTACCATCAACAATTCCCCTCTCCCTTTTCCTTTCTATCCCCCCCTTTCTCCATATCATCTTGAGGCCCCAAACGTTCCCTATGCATGATTCTTCTTACTACTCTGATGATGCATATAATTTTTGAGAGTTACACATTACATTTTCCACAGATATTAATATATATAAATTGATATAAATGTAGTTCTTATAGAAGAGAATTTGAATAAAAGAAAAAGATGACATTTTTCTCCTTTTCTCTTTCCTTCATATTTACCTTTTCAGGTATTCCATGCTCTTTGTTTTTCGATATCGAATTTTCCACAGAGCTCTGGTCTTTTCTTTGCAAAAACTTGGAAATCTTCTATTTTGTTGAATGCCCAAACTTTTCCCTGGAAGTATATAGTCAGTTTTGATGGATAGTTGATTCTTGGTTGAAGACCCAGCTCTCTTGCCTTTCTGAAAATCATGTTCCATGCCTTACGGTCATTCAGAGTGGAAATTGCAAGGTCTTGGGTGACCCTGATTGGCATTCCTTTATATCTAAATTGTCTTTTTCTGGTTTCTTGTAAGATTTTTTCTTTTGCTTGAAAGCTTTGGAATTTGGCAATTACATTCCTTAGAGTTGTCTTTTGGGGATTTAGTGTTGAGGGTGTTCTGTGAACTCTTTCAATGCCTGTATTGCCCCCTTGTTCTAGAATCCCTGGGCAGTTTTCTTTGATGAGATCTTGTATTATAATGTCTAGATTATTATTTATTTCTGGTTTTTCTAGAAGGCCAATTATTCTCAGATTGTCTCTCCTTCCTCCATTTTCCAAATCTATCACCTTGTCATTGAGATATTTTATGTTCTCTTCTAATTTCTTGGTCTTGTGGCTTTGCTTTATTAATTCTTGCTCTTTTGCAAGATCATTGTCTTCCAGTTGCCTGATTCTGACCTTTAAAGCCTGGTTTTCCTTTTCAGTTTGATCAAACTGTTTTTGTAGTTGCGTTTTTTCATGCTTCAAATTGTTGAATTCCTTTTGCATTATTTCCCACTTTTCCTGCCAGAAGGCTTCCATCTTTTTGATCATTTCCAATTCAAATTCTTCAAGAGTTTGTGGAGAGTTTCCATTTCCTTTGGAGGGTATCAGAGCATTTGCTTGTGTTTCCTATTCTATCTCCTCTGTATTTTGTATTTTTGCTCCATAAAATGTGTCCAAAGTCACCCCCTTCTTCTTGATTTTCTTGGTGTTTGGAGGTTTTTGTACTTCTGTACTTTTTGCCATTTCTATCTGAGTGAGGAGGACTGGCTCTTTGTGTATCTGTCTGATGGCCCGAGGCTTTAGCCCCAGGCAGATTGTCCTTTCTCCGCAGCTGTTCTGTCTTCCTGGGGAGGCCCAGGGTCTGTCCTCCCCTGCCTGCTGGCGTTTTGGGAGTTACTGCTCTTAGTTCCCTCCAGTTGCTTCTCCGCTGCCTTATTTCCACGCTCTGGGCCTGGCACAGCACTGTCCTCAAGGTATCTCAGTGCCTTTGCCGGCCCTGAGGTTTCTGTTCTTTCAGAAGACCCTGCTCTCTAAGGCGGGAGGGGTCCTGGTCTCCCTGGGTTCTTAGGGCTTCTGATGGGATTAAGTTCAGCTGGTGTGGGCCAAATGATCCCCGAAAAAAAAAAAAAAAAACCTCCTCTACAGTCTGTGTTGAATGCCCAGAGACTGGCCCAGGTTACTTTCAAGGTAAGCCCTTCGGAGCAACCCCTTTGCAGGCCCTGAGGTTTCTGTCTTTTCAGAAGCTCTGAAGGCTCCTGATGGGATTGGGTTCAGCTGGTACCCTAAAGCTGGAATCTCCCTTGAGACTCAGATGGAAGGACCCAGCCAGGGGGCTACAGGCTTCCCTCTTCTCTCTATGTTTCCCTGCCATCTGTGTTGGGTGGCCCGGAGACTGGCTCAGGTTGCTTTCAAGATGAGTCCTTCAGAATAGCCAGCCCTGAGGCCCTTTTGCTGGCCCTGAGGTTCCCGCTGCTGCCGCGGGCTCAGCACTCTGGGTTGGGGGGGATGGATCCTGGGACCTTCCTTCTGCCTACACCTTAGATCCAAGTGTTCTAGGATCTGGCTTTTGGGGGGCCGTACCTTTTGATCCAGATCCAGGAGGAGGGTTCCCCGGGTCTGTCCTGTTGTTCAGTTTGAATTTCGTTGTCCTAGGAGCATTCAGTTTGTGATCGGTAAGGAAGGGTTTTCCGAGGTCTGAACTTTCGCTGCCTCTTGACCCTGACTCATGGATTTTTGCTCCTGGGGTATATATGCATTCTAAATAGTAAAAAGATATTTGTAAAAAAAAAAGAAGCCCTACAGTTATTCTCTGCTGCCTGCCTCTTAATAGCTCCTTCAGCCATCCTATTACACAAATATTTCTTGTGAAATTAGCTAGAATATTTCATATTAGATGAAAAAATTCACTATGGTAAGGTATATACAGCAGAAACAAGAAGAGTTACTGCTACTAAATGATCTAATTACCAGGTCTAAAAATAATGGTTCTTCAAGTACAACCCAGGGACTTTCTGATCTAAAAGTCTGCCTGAAGGGGGCAGCTGGGTAGCTCAGTGGATTGAGAGCCAGGCCTAGACATGAGAGGTCCTAGGTTCAAATCTTCCCTCAGGCACTTCCCAGCTGTGTGACCCTGGGTAAGTCACTTAACCCACATTGCCTAGCCCTTACCACTCTTCTGCCTTGAAACCAATAAACAATATTGATTCCAAGATGGAAGGTAAGGGGTTTTGGGGAAAAAAATAATAAATAAATAAAAAATAAATAAATAAAAGCCTGCCCAAAATACAATGATGGCATGCAATGACCAAGTATGATTTCACAATACTGATGAAGAAGCACATTCCCTACCTCCTGATAAAGAGATGATTCTCTGACATGGCTAATATGTGGATATTTTGCTTAACTATGCATAATTGTAATAATGGTTTTCCTTCTTGTATTTAATTTTTTCAGTCTGAGGATAGATAGGAAAATTAAATTATAGATAGGGTAACCAAAAGAATTTTTTTAAGAAAGGAAAGATCATTTTTAAAGATATAGGAAAAAATAGATTGAGAGACAAGCAAGATAGCTTTAAAAGTTACTTGTTAGATTTATTACATATTTTGAAAGAAGAGTAAGCTGACTATAAAAGAGATGTATAGTTTCATGAGTAATCCCTATTTTTTGTTCTACTACATATTTGGAAATATGCATTTTATTTGATATTAAGTTTGGAATTTTAAAAAATCTTTTTAAAAAACATCTCAAAACAAAATTCAATGTCAGGATGTGTTCATATCTGTTAGCCAGATAGCAAAAAAAGGAAACAGAAGGCATGAGGTTAGGACCTTCTGCCTCTTTGTGTATCCCAACATTTAGCACATTATCTAATTCATAGTAGATACTTAATGAATAAATGATTTAACTACTAGAAACTCACTAACCATAGCTGACTAAAGGACATTAGGAATGTGAGTTATAGCCACTGTTTCAGTTAGTTCAGAGGAAGTCAGACACCCATCTTGGCTAGCACCTAGCTAGAAGTGAGCAAACAACATGAATGGAGAGAAAGCAAAAAAAGAGAAGCATGGAAAGTGTTGACAAGATTATTTTTCTCAATATTTGGTCTCTAGTCTCAAATCCTTCCCTCCCATTAAGAGTCCATAGCATTAGCCCTACTTTTCCTCCACTTAAATGTAAAATCTGTAAAAGGTCAGGCAACTGAATGTAGAAAGGGTCCTTACAGAACTATAGTTTTTGGGTGGGGATAAAAAGAAACAGATTGGGCTGGTGAATTTTCTGCCTTGAAGTAATTCCTGACTGAAAAATATAAGGGTCATTTGTCCATAGAACATATCCTCATAATTTAAATTTTGTTTAAAAACAACAACAACAACAACAAAAAACAACACAAAGACACTAGGTATACTTCAGTGTGAAATGCTTAACAGGAAATAAACAAGATTCCTTAAAGCTGTAAAACATTACATCAACATACATTATTAATAGCCTGCTTTGATTTCAAGTTTTCTTTCCAATTCATTCAATACTTGTCCTTATTCTATGAGACATGATTCACTGCAATATGAATAAAGTAGAAGCTTTTACACAACTTACCCATATGATACCTTAGCTCCACTATGATTTCTCCTTCTCTATTTGATTCTGTAACTTCACAAGTGTAATTCCCAGGGACAGCATCACTTGCTTTAAGTTGCAAAGAGGCATTTCCTTCTGTTAAGTGTGAAAATGCAATGGTTGCACTTTTAAAATCATCACTGGAATTGAACTTGTTATCAACTCCATCAAATGTAAAAATTTCTTTTCCTTTGTGTTTCCATTTTACATACATGGCTTTAAGTTTCCTCAACTCTAGATTACTAACAATGCAGGGAAGTATAACAGTTTCATTGCAAATAGTTTTTTCCACAATTCTCGTTGAATTAAATGTCAGCTGTGCAGAACCTAGAAAAGAAGAAAAAAAAACAACTGTTTTATTTAACTCCTAGAACTGTGCAGTGTATACTACTGAATATGCTAAGAATGCTTATGAATAATGTTTTAATTACTGACAAAACTAAGCAATCAGATAATGCAGCATGAGGCAAGACAAGCATAACTCAATAATTTTTTAACAGTAACATACACTGTTGCTGTTTCAAAGCATCACTTTTTCCATATTCTCTCCCAGTAACACAAAGTGTATTTCATGATACATTTGGGGCGGGGATGGAATCACAGAAGAGAATCAACTATTGTGTTAGGCTAACATTTAGTATCCAACTTTGAAAGCCATGGAGCAATGTGTGCTCCTGACTGCTGATGATACATAAGTGTCATGTCCTCACCATGAACAAATTCTGAACAGAAAAGCAAGCCAAGTATTATATTCAGCCTCAATTTCTATATACTTTCTCTAAATAGAACCTGCTAAAATGACATGAAGTTTATCTCCACCCTTATGCTACATTTCCAGGAAAGTGGCTGATCCTACTTTAATATACAAAATAAATCGGATGAATCACATCTTTCCACTAAGGTTGGAAATTCTAAGAATGCTAACAAGGAAAACTGATTCTATGTGGCCGTTTTTCACACTACTAAATACAGATTGCAGTAGACATTTTGTATGCAAAGGGTTATATATGACTGAATGGCATTTACCACCCCCATGCTTCACTGAAAACTGTTCAGCAATGGATTTCCAAAATCATTGTTATAGGTACTTCTTCCAAGATACCATAAAATGTTCTACAAATTAGTCCAAGAGAGCCATTCATTCTAATGAGTGAGACACATGGTATCCACCCTTCCATTCTGACAAGTTGCCAGTTGACCCCTTCCAATAGAAGTTGGGAAGGAAAATAATAATCAGCAACTAGCTTGCCATGCAACTATGTGAAGAGAAGTAACAGTGGGCCACACCAAAATCTTCATGTTTTACAGCCATTGGTCTAAACCAGTATTTCTCAAACCTTCTTTTAGTCTCAGAACCCCTTTGCAATCTTAATAATTACTAAAGACTTAAAAGAGAGAGGATTTGTTTATGTGGATTATGTTCACTGTATTAGAAATTAAAACATCTTGGTACTGTTATAACAACTTTGACCTCACAGGTCCCCTGAAAGAATCTCTGGGAATCACAGATGTCCTCAGACCACACTTTAAGAACTGACAATCTAGATTATTTATGACAAATGAAGAATTACTTATTATATGAAGATAAAAAAAAAACCTCAAAAATATAACAAAGTGAAAAAATAAAGCCTCAGTGTAATTATTCCCACCAATATATCATTTTTTAAGCATCCTAGGAAAATAATATCCCTATTTTAGAGGTAGAAAAACTGAGGCCCAGAGTACTTAAATGACTTGACTAAAGTTGTATAGCTAGCAGGCAGAACCTCAACCTATGTCACCTGACTAAAAATCTGGTATTCTTTGTTCTTGGCCAAAAAGTGGACCAGTTCCCAAAAGTACAATTGTTTCATAGCTAGCATAATAAAAAGTACTCAATAAATACTTGCTGAGTCATGGATTTGTGACTGAAAAATACCTTAAGGGTTATTCTAGTCCAATCTTTTAACTTTATTTTTTTTAACCATATTCAGCTGAAGGCAGCAACTACTACAGACTGGCATGAGAGCTTTACCTTGCTCTATTTTGCCCATTTTCCCAGACTGGTGGCACTATCTCCCCACCTACCTGAAGTGCCACCATTAGTGGCAGACTGTGCAGCTCAACTCCCAAACTCAAATGATCCATCAGCCTCAGCTTCCTGGGGTAGCAGGGATTACAGGCATGTGATACCATATCTAGCTAACCTTTGCATTTTACAGGTGAGGAAACTGAGGCCCAAACAGCTTGAACAGTTTGTTATAGAGGACATAAGTAGTTATAGAGCAGAAAGTCAAATCTGAGTCCTCTAGTTCCAAATTCAGCATTCTTTCTACCCTATTACCCTGCTTCTATGCTAGTGACCAAATAATACCTATAGACAAGAACAAAATAATTATTAAGAGATATAAAGAGATATAAAGCATATGTAATGAGACTGACTACTGCCACTGCTGTATTTATCTACAATAATGCTGGATTTGAAAGGAGGGAGGAGGTAGGGAAGGGAGATTGAGGGAACTGGCTAGTATTTTTCTTTCACTCAAAGGTCTCCTTTGTAGTACATTAAAGAGAAATGTTCTATCTTGTTTCATGCTCCCTGCTTAATTTTCCTTCTATAAGACTATCAAAAACATTTTTTAAGGAAAAAAAGACTATTTATCCTATGTACTTTTCTTATTTCTCCACTGCTAAAAGTATTTGTATGTTTAGATTTCTTTGTGGGCCAAACATCTAGGGTCTAGATAGTCTCTTTATATTTTTTAAAATCTGCATTAAGGTTGTAGTTCCATAGCTCAGTGGATAGCAAGCCAGGCCTGGAGACAAGAGATCCCAGGTTCAAATCTGGTCTCAGACACTTCCTAGCTATGTGACGCTAGGTAAGTCACTTGACTGCCATTGCCTACCCCTCACCATTCTTCTGCCTTGGAATCAATACAAAGTATTGATTCTAGGAAGGAAAGTAAGAGGGTTTTTTTTTTGTTTGTTTGTTTTTTAACTACATTAAGTTGTATTTCTCAGTCTCAGTACTCCCTTTGGAAATCATTTTTTCTGATTTCCTTATTAAATTCTGTTTTCTAGTCAGGAATTTATAAAATTGTAACAAGGAATGAGAGTCTGAAGATCTAGGCTCTCTTCTCACTTTGCTAGAAATTTAACCTTGGGTAAGTTATTTAACCTGAGATTCCATTTATTCATGTACAAAAAACAGAGCCAATACCTGACTTGAATACCTCACTGGATATTGGTAGATCAACACAAAATGCATGTAGAAGTTTGTGAATCTTAACAATGAATTGCTTGAAGAGTTTTCTTTGTCTCAAAGGCCTAAATTGTAACTTTGGGGCTTCTGATCTCATGAGTATCCATAGTTTACCTTTTTTAGACAGTTCTCTGAATTATCAGGTTTTTTTTCAAGCATATACACATTCCTAAGGTCTTAAATCTCTATATCTTTAGACCTTCTACAATTTCAGTCTTCCTGGCCTGGCTATTCATTTCCCCTGAGTGAAGTTGCCGGAAGTTCCCTCTCAAAGGGAAGTTGCCCTGGTTCATTCATTCAAAAACAATTTAAGCACCCACTATGTGAAGTAAGCATAAGATTAGATAGTAGTGGGCCTGGAATGAAACAAGGACAAATAAGGCATGGTCTATTATATGAAGACAAAGAAAAGCAAGCCATTGAATGCAAAAGAAATGAAAAGCACTTTTCCTTCTGAAGTTTAACTTTCCTAATAAATAAGTAAATGAGGAATGGTCTGCCAGCACCACAGAATCTAGTGTTTTCCTTTTACTGATTTACAAGGGATAAGAGAAAGTAGTTTTAATTACATTGGATTATTTATTATAATCAAGTAATTTATTATAACTGAAGCAATTAAGTAGAACAAATGTCAACAAATTGAAAGCAAGACTGACCTGGGTAAATAATTGGGATAATCCACCCACTAATAATCTGAAACTCATCATTAATAACGTTCAGTTTCTGCCTTCTCTACCGCCTAGCAATGTGTCTTGAACATAGTAAGTACTTAATAAATTTGTTTGATTATATTAGTGCTCTAGATAAGTTATTAAGTAGCCAAAGGGCCTGATTTGGCTTTTCTTTCCTATGCCTTCTTTTTTTCATCTTTAGATAGAAAAGCAGAAGAGAGAAAAAGGAAAGACATCATAGGAAAAAGTCAAAGGAGAAATGGATAATCATCAAATTTTTTAACCAGTTTCTAAATATTCAAGATTTGGCAGCAACAGGCAAAATCAGCATCACCTAATTAGACAGAAGTATTACAAATGTAGCTGAAAATGATGTCAGAATGACACAGGAATATTCAAATGAACTAGGAAAGAATTGCAAGAGACAACTACTACGCATACTGGACCCTACACCCTAGAAACAACTCAAACCATCTCCTAATTCCCTGAGCTTCAAAATTTATCTTGGAGTAGCAAAGAATGCTCAATGACAGATCTTCAGTTGACAAACAGGCCTCCATTCCTTTACTCCTTACCTGAAGATCAAATGTAATATTATCTACAGAGTACTATACAAATGCATTATTATTACTCTTATTGTTGTTGACACAGGTTGGCTCTAATCTCCTCAAATCTTACAAATTAAAATTGCTTGTCAGGAATTCATCAAAAGAGGTTTTCGGGAGGAGATGCCCTTCAATTGGGGAATGGCTGAGAAAACTGTGGTATATGTTGGTGATGGAATATTATTGGGCTCAAAGAAATAAACTGGAGGAATTCCATGTGAACTGGAACAAGCTCCAGGAATTGATGCAGAGTGAAAGGAGCAGAGCCAGGAGAACATTATACACAGAGCAGTCTCTGTGATACACTATGGTACAATTGAATATAATGGACTTTTCTACTAGCAGCAATGCAATGATCCAGGAAAATTCTGAGGGCTCATGAGAAAGAACACTATTGACATCCAGAGGAAGAACTGTGGGAGTAGAAACACAAAAGAAAAACAACTGCTTGATTACATGGGTTGATGGGGATATGATTGGGGATGTAGACTCTAAACAAGCATCCTAGTATAATCATCAATAATAGGGAAATAGGTCTTGATCAATGATACATGTAGAACCCAGTGGAACTGCATGTTGGCTACTGGGTGGGAGGAAGGAGGGGGAGGAAAGAAAATGAATCATGTAACCGTGGAAAAATATTCTAAATTAATTAATTAAATAAAAATTTTCAATTAAAATAAAGGTTTTTGGTAAGCCTTGGTCAATGCACCTTTCTCTACTACTATCAAAACCCCAAAATTAAAAACCTCTCAGAGAATTATACAACAAATGAACAAATCTTTATCTGAAAATCCAGAGCTGATCCAGTCATATCTAGTTTCAATAGTATAAGTGCTCACCAAGGCCAGGCTTCTACAGCATTATAATTATGAGTTAAATATTTATTGTAAAGGAATGGAAGGGGTTGGTAGAAGTTCCCAATTCCCACTCCATCCCAGTTCTCTCTTTGCCCTTCAATGTCTTCTGACATTTTAAGCATTAACTGAATGTCAGTGATATAGAGCTCAGGAACTTATGTAGCCAATCTGATTAATTCTGATTTGGAACATATTCATGAAGTTGGAAAGATTTTCTAGAGTGGGTCAGCTCTGTGTTGATATGCCTGTAGTAGAATGTCAACTCCCACTTAACAGAACCAGATTGGGGGGAAGGGGGCCAAAGGCAGATCAGAGATGAATTTTAAGGTTAATACGACTTCTAATAATTTTTAGCCTTACTGTTCTTGGAAATCAGGATAAAAAGCTTGGGAATTGTGGAGACATCTTTCATTTCCTTTTTGTTTTAAACACTTAAGTACTTTTTCTGCTCTTAGACCTCGAATGCCTCTGATCTTTTGAGTTCCTAAACATTCTTTAAAAAGCTTAACTCAAATGCTACCTCATTCATGATACAGGCCCTGCCCCTGTCTTCACATATAATTACTCTTTGCATCTTCTGACTACTAAAGCACTTTGAATGCACATCTCATCCATCTATCATAAGATTCTTGATTATAGTTTGTATATGGGTCATAGCTTTTACTTGACTATAAACTCCATGAGGATAAGGTCCTTTTCTTTATCTAAACATCCTTCACATGGCTTTAATGAAAATTTGAAAATTTTAATTTGTTGAAGAAATCTAATAAAAAGTTAAGACATATTCAAAATAATTATAATACAAATTAGAATGTGATAAGGACACAGAAGTTGTAGCAGCAATATCACTAGTAGTTATATAGGGCTTTAAAGTTTGTAAAGCACTTCACAAATATTGTCTCATTTGATCCTTATAACTTGGAGGTGCTATGATTGTACCCATTTTACAGATGAGAAAATAGAAAGGATTTAAAGATTAGGGAAGGAGGAATTATTTTTTAAAGGAGGAATGATATTAAATGAATTCATCACAGGAGAATAAAAAGCACCTAAACTGGATTTATAAGTGATGATTTTCATTAATGTTTCTATCAGATTCCTAAGATCTCTTTTCCCTGTTAGACAACTATGGTGGTGGTAAGAGTATTGCATTTATAACCAAAAGAGAGATTAGAATCTCATCTCTGCCATTTACTCTATAGTGACCTTGGGCAAGTCATTTTCATCAACAAAATAAGGGAGCTTGATTATATGATATTTAAGGTCCTTTTTAACTCTTAAATCCTATAATCCAAGGCATTAATGTAGTACAATAACGGAGTTATGGATGAAGTACCTGTCAATATTTATCCAATACCCAAGATACCATACTGAAAACAAGGATCCTAATAGCTGAGCTACAATCTAAACTTCTAGAATATTTTTACTTCAAATTGGCCCCCACTGTGTATTACAAGACACTGAGGACAAAGTAGAAACTCATTAAATGTTGATTTAATGTGGATCAAATCTTTTCTTCCCTAACACAAAAATACAAGATCTGACTCTATTCAGGAACATACAATGGCCTCCCCCTCCAAATAATTTTTGTGTTTGTCCAAAATCACTGAGATTCCTGATGGAGTTCTAAGGGTTCTAAGTCATAACTGTATTGGGCCTTAATAATAGGTTTTGTTGCACTTTACACAAATCTCCATTTTACTAACAAGGAAACTGAAGTTCAGGAAATCTAAAAGTGACTTGTCCAAGATGATATAATAACTAGATAGTCTGAAGCCTTGAATCTAGGTCCCTTAACTCCAATGTACAGTGCTTCCTCTACCTTTCATTTCACTGTGTTGCCAAGAAGCCAGAGGTTCATTTTCTTTACTTCAATAACATTAAACTCCTCAAGAAGCATTATGAAAAATGGATGAGAGGTTTTTTTGGAGTCAGAAATGCCTGGGTTCAAAGCCTGTCCCCCTAACTCAATTGTCCCAGCCCCAGCTAACCTTAAGATTGCAAATTGAAGAGAAATTGTTTATAGGGATTAGAAGAGGGAGTTACACCAATACAATCTTGTCTAAGGCAATGAAAACACATATCCTGACCAAAACGGAATCCCATTTGCCAGAAAACTATAAAGAAAAAAATTCAGGTCATGATATTATAGGGAACAGAATGTTTCTCTAATGGAATAAACATTTTTAAAACCTATTTTGCAAGGTTATTATGGGGCTCAAATTAGATAATGTATTAAAGTGCTTCCCCAACTTTAAAGGATTGCATATCAAGTACTTATTCTTTTGTAAAAATAAAATTGCTAAACTAATCAGTTCTAACATTATTCTTCTTGTTTTTAACAACATAGAAATGTCTGCAATAATGTTAAATATCCATTACATTAACATATGAAAAATGCTTACATCAATATTGCAAGGATCTGTGATTTCACTAGTATAAGTAGAGTCTTTACCAACACAAATCACAAACCCTCTAGGCACAGTAGATGGTCTTAGAGAGTTGCTATGGCTGAAAAATTCATCACCCTGAGGCCAAGCTAAGAATTAACCAAGCTGGTCCTTGGAAGACAGATAAGTCTTATCACCAAGCTCATCATACTGAAAACCTTTCCACTGGGGTAGAGATTGTGCTCCACTGGCATAGCTTTTGAAAACTTAAAGTCATTTCTACCTCATGATGAAGACTTTAGAGGAAAACAAGAGAGATGAGCTGAAAATAATTTGGAAAATTTAGCTACAGGAAATCTCAGTGGAAGGAAAATGCTAAAAAGAGTGATAAAACACTTAAAACTGTTATTTCTCTTAGTATTGCAAGTAGCAGCATTAACACTGAGAAACCAGAATTGATGCTTTGTTGTGTGGACGATTTGGGAGCCTATAGATTACTTATCAATTTGAGGGGAAACATTCATCTCTCATAACCTCTCTCTCAAATCTCCATTCCCAATTCAGTGTCAATGATAAAGCATCTGCCAAAACACAGATGACAGCATGAGTGAGTATCCTAATGGCAAGTATGAACTATAATCCTTTAACTCTACCTCCAGACCACTAGGCCAACCTCAGACATATACTTTTAAATAGGCATTTACTTCTTTAAAATGGCAACTCATGTTTAAAAATAATATATTTATTAGAAGAAAAATGCAATTTGTTTTGAACAAACCAAATTACTCTTTTGCTCAGACAGTAAGGATTTTTTTGTCATGCATAACTCTGATTTTAAAAGCTCATAACAAAGAAAATTCTTGAATGTGGCAATTTATATACCTGTCATCTTCTATTTGAGGTTTGTTTGGTTTATTTATCAATTTTGCATTAAATAAATGCTTGGCAACAAGAATGATGATGCCTTTTTAGAGGAAATGCAATAGATCTTGAGTAGGCTCAAAAATATAAAAGGAAAAAAAACACATTTGTACAGAGAAAATAACTCATTATCAGAGGGTATATCTTGTAATGAAATGCCACAAGGTTTAATACAGCTTTACTGTACTCAAATAGAAGGAATTTTTAAGATCAGAATTCACCTTGCAATGGAAAACAATGATATTGTAGAAAAGTTGCTACACTACAGGAAAAAAAAATATTACCTACCTATTAGAAATAAAACTGAAAGCAAGCCTATGACCATATTAAGTAGAAGAGTTCACTCTAAATCAATGTATGTTTTGTTTATTATCTATTTGAACCAAATTTTACAGGCATGTAGTCTATAAAAACTTTCATCTTTTGAGGATAATTTTTTCCCTTCTCTATATATTTTCATTAAAGTACATATTAAATGCAAGTATATTTGAATGTGGCTAATTACAAATGAGTCTTACCTATTCATTAAAGCAGGTCCACAAGGAGCTCTATCTGGAAGCTACTCTTATACTACTTCTTTCTAATAATTTGCTCTGAGGCAAGAACACTGTTTAAAAAAATATTCTTTAATTCAATCTTTTACTTACTCAGACTAGACTTGACTAAATTAAGTCTGAATAAACAATTAGTCTGAAATGTCGATGCTTTATATTGCTCATAATCACCTTTTAAATGAAAATGTAAACACAGGGCTTTCTGAAATGGAATCATTACAAGAATGATGATGACTTTTTAAACCAGTATCTGTTGCAATATTTCAATAATGCACTATTTGAATATCTGGATAGCCTAACAACTCTTCATTGCAAGATGTTCAGGAAAAGAAAAGTGAAAAAGATCTACTGGAATCTTTATAATAATCTAAAGTCATATCCCATTATCAACAAGACTTCAAGGGCAGTACTCAGTTCAGAGTCAAATTATTTTTGCTCTCCACAAATCAACTTCATGTTTGCTATTACTGTATGTTATTCAGAGCAGAAACGTATATTACAGCAAGAATTTACAAAAAGCTTAACATAAAAATCTTGGATAAAAGATCTTGACTATTAACCGTGACAGTAACCTCAAAATCACTGACATTTTTCAAAGTATGGTGAACCTACAAAGCTTTGGGTCCAAAAAATCTAAAAAACCGGCTGCTCTGGGCAGCATCTCCCCCCGACCCCAGGCAAATGATTTTTTACTACTGGATATTATTTAACATATTTGGAGCATAAGATGTGGGTGGTTTAAATAAAGTAAGCATGCTTGAGTGAAGAATATAGTATTCTGAAGTGGTTAATTGGGGTGGGGATGGGGGGAGGGGGAATTATCTGAACCTCTATCCCAGTGTCAAAAAAAGCAGCCAGAGTAGGCTTTCTTCCCTAAGGTTGGCTAGGAAAAAACTTAACTGTGTCCTTTATGTCCTCTTCCCTACTAAGAACATGTGAGAGGTAAACTGTATAGACCTGGTCTTCCCTACTTCACCAAAATGCGTACTCCACTGGTTAAGAGGCCCATGTTTTTTCTACTCTTCCCCCCCCCCCATACATCTAAAGCCATAGAGACTGGGCAAGGGGGTAGGGGTGATGGAGTGTGTGGGGCGGCGGGGGTGGGGAGGGGGGAGGTAACTATCTCCGCCCCCATCTCATTCTTTTTTTGGAGGGAGGGGGAGAGTGGGAAATGAATGTTTTGACGTCTCTCGGATGTCTGCATTTTGGAGGTGGCAAGGGGAGTTAAGACCTGCGTCGGCACTAGGGGAGGGAGAAGGGGGAGGAGAAGGGAAACGGGGTAAGGGGATCCCTTAGAAGACGTGGCGAAGTGGGGGGTTGGGGAGAAGATTGCTCCCACGTTCCCATTTTGGATGTGAAAGTGAAAGGGACATATGGGTTTATGTGTTTGTGTAGGACACACACGCCCGCCTGCCTCGCTCCCTCCTCCTCTGGCCACAGCCATGGCCATGGCCACGGCCACGGCCAGTACAGGGCGGACACACCCGCCGCCCAGTAGTCCTCACTCGGGGGCGCAATTCCCCTGGGGCCGGGGGCAAAATGGGAGTGACTGGAAAGGAGGGCTCTACCAGATGCGGGGCGGGGGCGGGAGGATGCCGGTCCCGGGGAGCCAAAGAGCCACTTACCGCCGCACACGGTGCCAAGCAGGAGCACTGCCACCAAGGGCCACATCTCTGCGCGACCACTGCAGCCTCGCCAGCGCCTCCCGTCTCTCCTATTCCTCTTCTTCCTCCTTCTCCTCCTCTTTTTCCGCTCTCTCCTTCTCTTTCTCCTTTTCTTTCTCTTCCTCCTTTTTCTCCTCCTCCACCGCCTCAGGTGTCTGGAAAAACACGCCGCCGCCCGTCACCAACAGGACCCTGCGCTGGCCCTGCCGCCCCTGCCGCCGCCGCTGCTCGTGCTGCCGCGCGCGCGCGCTCCCAGGCTCTCCGCTTCCCTCCCGCAGCTGGAGCCCTAGCGGCGCGCACGCGCTGCCCCCCCCCCCCTTCCCCATTCTCCCCACCCATCCCCCGCCCCCTTCCTCCTGCTCGGGCCACGGCTGTCGCTGCTGACGCGGCGTACTCTGCTTCTTTCCACCTCCTTCCCTCCCTGCTTCCTTTCCTCCGATCCCCGCGCCGCCTCCTCGCGCCTTCCCTGGCCCCTGGGGGGACGGAGTGCGCGCGGCTGCTGCTGCGGCGGCGAGTATGGGGAGAGGACTGAGAGCTGGCAGGAGGATGCAGACGCTGCAGCTTCTGGGGCTCTGCTGAGCTGGCGGGGATGCCAAAATGTTTCTACCTCCCAACGTCTCCCAACTCTACCCCCAGCCCACTAAATGAAATAAACAAACTGGCAAAAAACCAAACAAACCCAGAACAAAAACCACCGCGCTCCAACCGTATTTTCCGCACTTTCCACCACTACCACCCCTTGGGATAGTGTGCGTACGTTCACATGGTTGCTTTTGCACTTGTGCTTTTTTCTTTCAGTTTACGAAACCTTTAGCTCTCTTCCTCTTCTTCATCCGGTCTACCAACTGTAATCCCCCTCCCCATTGTCTCGTGACTCCACCCAGATTCCAACACCGAACGCCACCCCTCCTACCCCGCTCTCCACACTGCTTTCCCCTTTCTGACCCATGCTTCCACTGCACCCGTAACTGCCCGAGCTCTCTCCCTTTGTATTAAGCCAGACGCTTCCTCACCTTGACCCTACTCGCTCTCTGGTTTCGCTTTTCTGAACTCTTCCTTTTCTCCTTGTCTTTCTACCCCTTCCTCTGCTCTCGTGTCTTCTCCCGCATAACCCTTACAAAACATACTTGCTCCCTCCTTCCAGTTCTCCAAGTCTTATCTTTCTTTTTTTTCTACAAGAAGCTTTTTCCGATGCTGCTTAATGTTAGTTTCTTCCCTCTGTTTATTGTCTCCTATATATCATGTTTGTCCATAGTACCAACTATCTTGCCTAGACTACTCTTTGGGATCAAGGATTGTCCTTTACCTTTCTTTGCATGCCCAGCACAGTGTTTGGTACGTGGTGAGTAATTAGTAAAATGCTTGTTGACTGACTCTGCCAGCCCTAGTCTATTCTACTCTGCTTTTGCTTTTTGCTTTTTTTTCCCTTTTACCATCTCTGCCCCTTTTCTCTTCACTTTATCCCCCTTTCCCAGACTCTTCAGCACCCCTGTTTTTCTGAAGAGGGTCCATCCAAGTTCTTTCCATAATGTGAACTGGATTTTTCCAATGTGATTAAAACGGGCACTCCAGTGGAGACTAAGCCTGGTCACAAAAATGTGTTAGTAAAAGTAGAGTGGAAACTCATCCCCTCAAGCACTGTTATTGAACATAGTTTATGACTGTGCAGTGTTTGGGTTTAGCCATGATTGAAAAATGGGTTTGAATATGGCTCCAAGCTGTAATGTGGACAGGGTCTTTGAATTTGTCATTGAATCATATGGTACAAAATCAGTCATCCTGAAGCAAACACACTTTTAAAGCTACCTTTAGAGTTTATCCAAAAATGATGAACTCTTTTCTCAATAAAGAGGTTTGGTCAGTTGTTATAATAGTGTACATGTTATTATTCACTAGCTTAATTATTTTGTCTCTTTCTCACCTGCTTGTCAGGAAAGGACTAACTCCCTCTATTTTTTAACCTCTCCCCCCCCAACCCCTACTTCACCCCAATTTTTTTAAATCCACACTACAAAACTTATCATAGTAGCTAGTAGCACTCAATTCTTGTTACTCCTGTTGCACTTACTATACTATACACAATTTAACAATTTATTATATATTGTATTACATTACTCCTTCATAGTTTATATGTATCAATCTGTTTCATTATCAACTCCCCACCTTCAATATTGTATTTTCTTTAAGGAGAAACAATATCATACAAAATTATACCCTATTTGCCCCAACCCCTTCCTCAAACTCTCACCCATTGTCCTATTACCACTTTCAGATGAGCTAACAAAAGATAAAGTGACTTCCTCCTAGTCAAAGAGTTGTGACAAAGCCAAAGACTTAGTCCTTTAAGTACTCCACTGTTTTTCATCTGTAGCCTTCACAGGTTAGCACACACCTAGCATAATTCCAAGAAGTGCTGAATAGATCATTCTTGACAACTCTAGTGCATTGAAAAGAATATAGGACCTGGAGGCAGAGGTCCTTGGTTCTGTTACTTAATGCCTATGTGACTTTGACCTCGTCTTTATGGGCCTCTATTCCTCACATGCAAACTGCAGGAGGCTGTAGAGAGTGAGTTGCTGATATCTGAGGCGTCTACCAGCCCTATGATTCTAATTAAGCCTGATATCAATCAATCAATAAACATTTAATAAACGCCTGCTATGTATGAGACACTGTGATAAAATTTGGGATTCCAAAAAAAAAAAGGGGGAAAAAGATAGGCCCTACCTTCAAAGAGTTCATAATCTAATGATCTAATTCCCTTCAAAGAACCAAAAAAGAATTAGTGCTCTTAATATCTCCATGGAAATCTAACAAAAAATGTAGTAAAAGAGTGCGCACTGACTCAGTATTGTCCCCACTCCCTCAACAAACTGAAAGACAGCTTCCATGAGTTAAAATCTAGGGAAGGGGGTTCCAAAAAACTTAGAGTGAGATATCTGAGTAAACCACCAGATGGCACTGATTGAGCTTTCTCCACCAAGATAACTAGTCATTTTGCCTTTGGGAGAGGGGGTAGACAATAAAGGGGAACACAGGGGAGCTGAAGGTGGCTTTTTTCTTAACCCCACACTGTAACTTTCCAAAACAGCCAAGTAATGATTATTAGTATTAATTAGTATTAAGATGACAATCATTTCAATTATATTGGCTCAGCCCACATGCCTAGGAATAATTCTCTCAGTTTCTTTTCCCTGTACCCAACAAATTCAGGCAAGCAGCATATAAACTACTGCAACTTAATTACAGTAGTGTGAAAGATAAATCAACACACTCTCCTAAACCCAGCCAGTCACTTTTCCCACCCCTCCCAACTTGTTTTTCTGTGCTAGGGATTTCCACACACTCCTGGGATTTCCACACAATCCTGGGGCTTCCAAGAGTGTGGGGATAGGCAGCTTTTCCTACAGATAATGTAAGGTTGAAGAGCAGAGCCCCAGTAAGTTTCTAACATATGCTAGGAAGAATTTTTGCAACTCTTCTGGGTTTTCAGTAAGCTCTGGGCTATGTCTAATTAGCTTTTTTCTTGAGTCCAACTTAACCTCTCCCAGTCCCATCAGTGTCTCTTCTCCCAACCATTCTGTTGTCAGCTTGCCCAATCCAGGAAGCATTGATAATTCAGACAGTCCTAATAATTGTTCATCACTTCCATTCTCTTTATATAATGATCTTTGCTGCAAGAGCAGACTGGGGGAAGGTGTATTAATACGATTTCCAAAGCAGTTTTTTAAGGTAGAAATATTCCAGAATCTATTTTGCTTTATTCTTTTTTATCAATCTTTAGAGGTCCTTAGAAGATACAGAGACAGACAATGAAGCAAAACTGCCATAATTACAAAAGCAACAGTGAGAAATTGTTGTTTAGCCATTTCAGAGTCTTCGTGGTCCCATTTGGGATTTTCTTTGCAAAGATTTGCCATTTAGAGATACTTGCCATTTTCTTCTCTAATTCATTTGATAGATGGGGAAACTGATGCAAACAAGAGTTAAGTGACCTGCCTAGGGTCACACAGCTGTTAAGCATCAGAGCCAGATTTCAATTCAGGTTCTCCTGACTTCAAGCCTAGCACTCTATCCACTGTGCCACCTAGTTACCCAATAGTGACAATTACAATAGTAGTGACATTATGGGAAGCCATGATTCTAAAAAACTAAGAAAATTTATCAATCTTATTCCAACTACAATTTATTTGCATGCAATAAAAGTGGACCAGAGACCTTGTATATCCCCTTCATGGGTCACTTTGAGGAGTTGGTTACCTTAAAAAAAGATCCTGTCCATGAGATCCATCCCAAAATGGGAGTACAAAGGTTAAGAAGTAGCTCTCTGAGGGGCAGCAAGGTGGCTCAGTGGATTGAGAGCCAGGCCCAGAGATGGGAGGTCCTGGATTCAAATATGGGCTCAGATACTTTCTAGCTGTGTGACCTTGGGCAAGTCACTTAACCCCCATTGCCTAGCCCTTACCACTCTTCTGCCTTGGAACCAATACACAGTATGGATTCCAAGACAAAAGGTAAGGGTTTTTAAAAAATGGCCCTCTGATAGGATTAATATCTACTAGTTTTCTCCATAATACTGATTAGACACATTCTTTTCTCTCCCCTCATACAACAGGAATTCTTTGTCCCTAAAAGGAAATAAAGCTGTCCAAGACCTGGTTGGCCCAGGGTGCAGCTTCTCAGTCACCTAAAGTTATAAAAACTCCCTGTCACTTTGGAATCGTGGCCACTGCAATATGGATTCCTAAAGACCACCTTAGACACCATGGTTCCACTATATTCTTCTCTGATGATTTAGACGAATTTGCACATAAACACAAGGGTAACCCATCCAGAGAAGTTTAAGTACCATGGTATCTTTGTTGCATATTCCTTCTTTGTTAGAGCAAAGTAGGCCTCTTTTTATTGACTATTTGATGATATGCAAGGGCCTCATTTTTTCTCCCCCTAAATCTGATCTAAGAGAATATTGACATTAGGTCTATCTCCAATAGCCTTCAATCTTTAAGAGGAAGACTTTGAGGTTAAGAGCAATAATGAACTTTCTGAGTCACTCTCACTCATTTGGATCTGTCCAAGGAGGGGAACAAAGGAGTGTATATCTACCCAAATCCAACCAATCTGTAATCCATCCTTTTTTTTTTTATCACTTGGTCTAAAACCCTTTCATCTATGTTATTCCTGTCTCAAACAATATTTTCCTTTTTTAAGGTATTTTATAAAAATCTCTCCAAAGTTATTCTATCTGTATTATTTGTGAATTTATACTCACAACAACTAAGTATAAGGGAGGTAGGATAGTGGCAAGCAAATCAGTTTTAAAGCTGTTTTGAGACCCAGGTTAAAAATGATTCTTGGTAACAGATTCTTTCCATTTCTCTTTATTGCCTCTGATTATGCTATACTGTCCCAGATCCCTAAAGTTTTGCCATATATTGGGAATACCTGTCCCACTGTGTTCATAGCTATTCCCCATTATTCAAGTTGGGCAGGAAAGCCAGTCTTCTCCCAAAAGCCTTCCTGGATTGATTAGGTGAGAGCTGATGGCCCCAGACTGAATTTAGAATTTCCATAGCTTATTCTTGCCCTCATATTCTACTCCAATAATAGAATCATTGTTGACCAACTCAAATTACTTCTGCCTCTGATGTATATTTTAAGTGAATATGTATTGTTGTCTACTTATGTATTGGGCTATTGCTTTTATTTTGTCATATTTATATTCTTATTTGCCTGGGACTCTGTTTTCTTAGATTATAGAAAGGCAGGTCATGCTGCAACCCAACAAAAATGGGCCTACATAATTTCCTTTTTGCAATACCTAATACAACTCTTTACACAATCAGGTGTTAATAGTTGAGTTTTGATGATTATTTTCAAGAAAATGAAAGACTCTCATAGTGGAGCAGAATGTGTCAGAGTAACTCTGCAAGTATCATATGTTTGAGGGACCATTAGTTCCTACCTATGAATGAATGAATGAGTGTTTAAGTGCTCACAACCACCCTTGGTAAGTGCTATTATTGCCCCAATTTTATAATTGAGGAAGCTTAGACAATTCGAGTTTGTGACTTTCCAAGGGTCATATAATAAGTATCTAAGACAGGACTTGAACTCAGGTTTTCCTGGCTCCAAGGGTATTATTCTATCCACCATGTCACCAGCTATCATTAGTGACTTAGATATTCCAGAGCATAGTCTGTGGAATTTTGGTTAAGACAATGGAGCAGCAGATGTTCCTAGTATAGCACAGAAAAGAAAGAATCAGCTTTGAAATCCAGAAGGCCTGGTTTCAGGCCTTTGCTTTGATTATTGTGACTAAGGGCAAGTCACTTACATAGTGACTCTATGATGAGTACAGCTCATCAAATTATTTGTGGGTCACAGAATATAAGGATAATTTAGCATTGTGACCTAATCTAAATTTGATTTTTGGTTACCAGGGGATATCCCAAATAAAATACCCAAGTCAGTTTGGAAATATATGGTGGTTTAATCAATATATAGGGAAGAAATCAAGGAGAAGAGAGAGGGAAAAGTATAGGATTTCTCAGGAAGAAATCAAGGAGAAGAGAGAGGGAAAAGTATAGGATTTCTCAGGAAGAAATCAAGGAGAAGAGAAAGGGAAAGATATAGGATTTCTCCTGCCCGGACTGTGCCAGGCGAGTTCAAAGTCCTCCTCCACGAGGTCCTTGAAGATTAGAGGCTTTCTCTAAGAGGCTAATGTTTGGAAGGTAAAGGAGAGAAAAATCAGCCTAAACTCCAAGAGATCTCAAAGAAGAGCCTCATCTGAACTAGGTTACTAGGCTTCCTCCAGTATGGTATCAAGGAAAGCTTACCACTAAAACTGGACAATAGCAGTCACCACACCAAGATGCCGACAACACTCAGCAAGCTGCCGCCAGCCACCTCTCCACTGTCAAAGAGCCTGGAAGGAGGAAGTGACGTGAAATATATAGAGGATTTTACATTACTTTCCTGTGTCTCACTTGTACCAATGGTAGCTTAAGCTTGACTTAGGACAGCCCAGTCTGTCAGCTGTTTCTGATTTGTCATTTGTTAGCACATGACTATCATAGACCATCCTCCTAGATACTTAATCCTTACATATGGGTGTAGACATTCCTGATTTTGTTAGACTAAGTAGGGTAGAGTAATCTAAAGTTCACAAGAAGAGGATAAGAGAAATGAGGTTGGGAGAAGGAGGGTGCGTGATTGAAAATCTGTTACCCTATCCTGGCTACTGCTTGGGTAAATGCATAATTGCTTAAATCATTTTAATTGGGCTCTGATTCAAGGACCTTTTATGGATTTATTTTTTCTTTACTTATAATTTTTACACATAAGACTTTGATAGTCTATATTTCATCCAGAACTTATTTTTTAATTTGGATTTTAAAAATATTTTTTATTTCTCTTGCTAATTGATTCATATACCTCATAACTCAGCCATGCATCCCTAAGTGATCCCTGTGTTTTTCAACACCCTCTTCATGGGGGAATGTATTATTATTATTTTAAATTGCAAATTTTAAATTCTTTTTGAGAGTAATTTTAAGTTAAGAAACAGGAAACCTCTCCAAATCCAGAAAATGAACTCTTCTTAGAAGGCACCATGAAGATGCCTCCACAGACCACAAGCTGCTCCAGAAGATCCAGAATGAACTTTGGGTGTGGTTGATTGAACTGAAGGTTGATTGAACATTTAATTTGAATGTATACTTTTATGCCAAGGGGGGACTGCCCCCTAACTGGCTTTTTGTCAATGTGCCTAGCAATTATTGGTTTTGTTCTCTTTCCCTCATCCTCAAATTATTGCAATTTCAAAGTTGGTATGTTTACAAGACTCACTGGAGAGGCTAGTCTTCTGTGGGTCTCAAGGGGGAATGTATGATTGAAAATCTGTTACCCTAAAAAAGAACTATATACCCCAAGAGCCCACTGACTTCCTGTCATTACGTACTTCCTATAGACAGAGGATAAAGGGTGTGGGCTTTGGAGGCTCCTTCTCTCTGATGTAGAATCAACATTGATGGTGGTGAGTGGGGTTGACTAAAAAAATGGCTAACCAGCCATGGGCATGTGGTTTTTATTTTGTATCTTCTTTATTCCTTGATTTCTAATGATCATTAATAAATCTCTTAAAATATGATATTATTATTAAGATTTTAACTTTTACAGAGTCATAGACAGACTCACAGCCTCATACTGATCAGTGACAAAGTTTAACAATTTCAGGTACATACTTATAGAGAAAGTGATACAGGCTAAGGGATTAAGTAAGCCTTTTGCAGGGACAGTGGTTACTAATGATTTACAAGATGGAAACAATGGATTTAGATTACCTCAATGGCTCTAAACAGAGTTTTCTATAGTTGATAATTCAATATGTCAATGTGTAACCAACTAATTGAGTTTCTCATAGAATTCCTGCATCAGTGATTTCTTTGAAGAACATAAAGTATTTATAAAGTACAGTGGAGAGGGATTGGAAAGGAGGGGTTTGGTGGCCTCATGTGATGCCTAGGTTATGTGTCTAACTGTTTCTAAGTTATGACTGTGATTTTACTGCGGCCTACTCTCACTACTGGGGGCTAAAACTCCAGACCATTCTCTAAAGGTATGTTAGGCAAAAATCTGTGATCTGCTCTAATGAAGGAAATTTCAATACCAGAAGTTCTGTACTCAAGGGAAATCACAGCTCTATTGACCCCAAACTTCCCTATATGCTCTAAGCTCAATGAACTATTATTAATATAGGAAGTAAAACTATTTTTGTGATGATCTTTTTTATTCATTATACAAACTTTTAAAATTTTATTTATTTTTTATTATTTATGTATTATATAAAAATTATTTTTATTTATTATATAAACTTGGTTGTTGGTTGTTTTAAGATAAGGAGAAAATATTGCCTTCTATTATGAGGTATGCTGGTAGTCATGAAGAATAATCTGGAAGGAAACAATGGCTACTCACCACAATTAACCATTTCTAGCCTCAAGGAAGACAGTTCTACATTTATTCCCCAGTTATATGAATATGGATAGTTGTTATATGTGTATGTATTTTTGTTTTATGGATATACATGTATATGTGTAGGTATTGTGCTGTATGTTATATGTCTACTGTGCTGTTAGAATGTGTGTGTATACATGTATAGCATCTAGGTGGTAAGTGGATAAAATCCCAGGTCTAGAGTCAGGAAGATTCATATTCTGAAGTTCAAAGTAGGTCTCAGACATTCATCAGCTGTGTAACCCTAGGTAAGTCACTTGACTCTGTTTGCCTTAGTTTCCTCATGTGTAAAATGCTCTGGAGAAGGAAATGGCAAACCACTCCAGTATCTTTACCAAGAAAATCCCAAAATGGAGTCATGAAGAGTCAGACATGACTGAAACTACAGAAGAACAACAACAACTACTACATACACACTATTAGATGTTTCTCAATCTGTTTGCTGCCAAGCACTTTCTTAGACATTCTAAAAAGGGAAGCCATATAATATGACACTGGACAAGTCACTTTATCTTTTTTAGTTCTTAACATCTTCATCTGAAAAATTAGAGGGTTGATGGGATTTGTTCAGTTTTATCTAGTTCTTTGGTTTCTTTGGCAAAGATACCAGAGTGGTTTGCCATTTCCAGCTCATTTTACAGATGAGAAAACTAAGGCAAAATAGGTAAAGTGACTTGCTCAGGTGATGCCCAATTCAGACTTGACAAGATGAGTCTTCCTGACTCCAGACCTGGTACTTTATCCACTGCACCACCTAGCTTGCCCCTTGGCTGGATTAAATGATTTCTAAAATCCTTTAGTGCCTTGACCTTTCATAATTTCATGAAGAACCCAGACTTCTGCCATTTGGCTGGAGGAATAGGATGCCTAAAGGAGTTTCCCCCCAAGCCTCTGCTGTATGAGAGCCTCCAGCTTCAAATTTTATTTAGCAATGAGTGACAGATAATGCTTCCTGGGGTGAAGGATATGTCTGGACTGTGATCAGTGGAGAAAAATGGATTTGTACAACATAAAAAAAAAAGAAAGAAAAAAAAGGAAGGCTTAAGTGAGAAAAGAAGCCTCCTCATATCTACCCAGCTTAAGTCAGGGCTATGTATAGGAACAGATGGAATTCGTGAGCCTGAGGAATTTATATGATCGATATTTTTCTACAGATGTATATTCTGATTTCTATTAGAGGCCTAGATGTAGAACCAGAAGGAACCTCAGAGGCCATCTAGTCCAACTTGGTCATTTTCTGAACATGGAAACTGAGGGCCAGAAAAATTAAATGATTTGCCAAATATCTCATTATATCTAAGTGTCAGACCAAAGATTCAAACCCAAGTCTTCAGACCCCAAATCCAGAATTCTTTCTACCAATCAAATGGGCTGCCTCCAATTTTCTACCCAAGTGTCAATGCAAATATAAGTCTCCATGTACAACTGGGATTTTAACACCTTGTTGTAGCCTAAGTGCTGAGGTGGCACACCCCCTTCCTGTTGCTACTGGGGACTGTTTATATAGGACACCCACATCCTGTAATGCTCTACTAGAGATCATGGGGGGGGGAAGGTTTTTTTTTCTGGATAACACTGTGAAATTATAGGAGGTTCATTTTCTGTAAAAGCAAATAGTCTGCATGAATCTCAGAGTTGAAGCTTGATACCTGGCCTAACACTGCTCTTTGGGGGAGAATAGTGCCAACCAAAGTGGAATTTTGGGGTCACATATGACTCTTGCTACAATTTCTGACCAACTGCCAATGACTGGCATAGAAACCTAAGAGCCTCAGAATATCTTCATCCCTCAGACCACACACCCTTCTCTCTCTCTCTCTCTCTCTCTCTCTCTCTCTCTCTCTCTCTCTCTCTCTCTCTCTCTCTCTCTCTCTCTCTCTCTCTCTCTCTCATTCATACATATATACCACTACCACCACTACCACTACTACAACCTTTCATCCACACAGTCAGATCATTACTACGATCACCACCCAGGCCATCATTCAGGACAGCAACTCTTGTGGAAATGCAAGCTGGCCACTGCTTCTACACATTCTGCAGCTACCACCTCCCCAGCAGCCATAGCTACTGATGACCCAGAAAATAAGATCCTTACCATTAAATACCTTATTCCTATTAATAGTTTCAACATTACATCAACAAACAGATATTCCGCCAAGAAAACCCCAAATGGGGTCATGAAGAGTTGGGCATGCCTGAAAAACCAGTTGAACAACACAATGTGAGAGGGCCGAATCTAGGTCTTTCCAGAGTGCTTTCCACCAATATCACCCAGCCTCTCATTTGTAGCAGATGACTCCTTTCTCTTTGGCCTTTAAAAATACTCTTGAATATCCACATTGCTCAAACACACATCTGGATAGTTTTCATGGACTCCAAATGGAACACTGACTCATACATGAGGATTGACGCATGGAGAGAGAGAGAGAGAGATCTCAAAAAAACTACGCCTCTCCAGAAAAGAGGGACTTTGGGAGAAGAGAGAAATTAGAGCTCACTGGCAAATACACCAGGGCTAATCAGAGAGAATGAGCTCACAGAGTGTAGCCATGGAAGAGTGTAGTCTTCCTACTCTCAGTCTGGGTATCCTGTTCTACTCACTAGTACTCAGAAAAGCAGTCTTCGTTGTCTCCCCCACCTCAAGCAGCATCTACAAAGTTGTCAATTCCCTTTGCTCTCTGTTGGGATTAAGACTTAGTCCAGGTTCAGTATGGTTGTCCCTCTCCACTCCAGGTAAATCATAAGCACTTTCTCTATTACCATTAGGACTCTGGATCTATGTGAGTGTCTAAAAGACCTGATTCCAAGAGTTCCTAAGTGATCCTTAGAGAATTATTGATTGGCTAGGGTTATTTTGCATTCCCATTTGGAAGGATAAAAAAGATTACTCATACCAGTCCTATTTCAATTTAATAGTGACTTTTCCTGGACCAAACAAAACAATTCTGAATGCTCAAACATTCAATCTACAAATGACCCAGGCAATCAAATAATTGCCACAGCTCCTCACTTCCACTCCTTTCAGTTGGCTCTTTCATCACTGCTACTAAAGGAGCCATAGGGAGAAAAAATATATATAGGAAAATGTATACATAGGAGAAATATATATATATATATATATATATATATATATATATATATATATATATAGAGAGAGAGAGAGAGAGAGAGAGAGAGAGAGAGAGAAAGAGAGAGAGTTGAGAGAATGAGAGAATCTGTGGGTTTGGAAGTGGAGGAGGGGAAGATGGAAAGACCGATATGGGTAGAGGAAACTGAAAACACAATATTGACTGTGAAATGTGTTTCCTGACCAAAAATTATCTTGTTATACATTGACATTTTTCTTACTTTTTTTGTTACACTGCCTAATACTTTGCCAATTAGAGACCTATTTGACAAATAATCAACTCCTTTGTTTAAAAAAAAAAATAAAACAGCAAAAACCTGTGGGAGAATTAAGAGGCTATCAATTAGTCATATAGTGGTATAAATTATTCCCCTAAAACCTAGATGAGCTGCACTATCCAGAAGCAATGGCATTTTTGATTATGGGATAAGGCAAATTTGGTCAGAATACTACAGTGGAGGGCTTAATGGAGTAATTAATGCCCCTAGGAGGTAGGAGAGTGGCAAAGATAAACAGCCTATTCAAAATCTTCTCTGGGTCTGATCCTCCCTTGGCCTAGAACTCAGGCTGCTCACATTAATAAAAAGCTTTTAAGTTTTTCAAAGTACTTTGCATAAATTATCTCATTTGATCATGACAACAACCCTGGGAGATAGTTGTATTATTATCTCCATTTTACAATGAGGAAACCAAGGCTCAGAAAGATTGACCCACCCAGAATCAAATTGTTAATAAACATTTTTGTAGTCATTTTTAAGTCCTGTCCATCTCTTTGTGACCCTGTTTGGGGTTTTCTTGGCAAAGATACTGGAATGGTTTACCATTTACTTCTCTGGCTCATTTTACAGATGAGGAAACTGAGGCCACCAGGGTTAAATGAGTTGCCCAAGTTTCTGTGGTGGAATTTGAACTTAAGCCTTCCTGACTCCAGGCTTGGCATTCAACCCACTGTGTCACCTACCCGGCCAAACTGTAAATATTTTAGGAGAGATTAAAACCCAGATCATCCTAATTCCAGGTACAACACTCTCTTAAAAAGTTTTCTGGTATAATTTGGAAGCCTTTACCCAAGTCATAACATTGTTTCCAAGAAGAAATACATATCAAACTGTAAAATAGCTAGCTGGCAAGTGAACTATTTTGTAACTAGTAAATAACTAGTTCAGTTAGGAATAGTGGGAACCTATAATGGGAAACTCCCATGATTGACTCATTAACCACAGGGAATTTATTTACTTGAGTCACTGACTTGTGATGTTCAACCTTAAGGCAAATATCAAATAAATTAGTATTTTTTAAACACTTTCTATGTGCCAAGCACTATGCAAAGAGCCAGTGTTTTCGAGGGCGACTAAATGATTTTTCTCTGTAGGAGAAAGCTAAAATGATTTTGCTTTCATTTTTATCTTTTTTTCTTTTTTTAGTTTAAAGGAAATCTTTCTTAACACCTGCCTCTTATTGTACCAATCTCAAGGCTCTTATTTTTTTAACCCATCATTTTTAGTACGTTTAAAGGAACTAGTTGAGTATAGTGTGGGGCTATTAAAAAAATTCATGCTTGACATATGGTTGGTTGGTTTTTTTAATTAAAAAAATTTTTTTACACCCTTACCTTCCATCTTAGAATCAATACTAAGCATTGGTTTCAAGGCAAAAGAGTGGTAAGGGCTAGGCAATAGGGGTTGTCACACAGCTGTGAGGTATCTGGGACCAGATTTGAACCTAGGCTCTCCCATCTCTAGGCTTGGCTCTCAAGCCACTGGGTCACCCAGTTTCCTCCTTTGACATATGACTTTAAATATGTTTTGATTTTGTACTTATAGTTGGAGCTTTTGATGAACTGGGTTTCTTTTTTGATCAACTAAATTAAATATAATGTTTAACTCCCCATCCCAATTTGTTCTCTCTCCTTAGAAAGGTGACTATACAAAAATGTAACCCACAATTTTAGTAGGTTAAAATTTGGGGGGAGCCCGTGTTGTAATATTCTATGTATAGAGAGAGTACTCAGCCACATTCTAGCATAACCCAACACAAACTGAATTATTCCAGACTATGAAGCACTAAGGCATCCTGAAGCATGTTGGGGTTTTTCTGAGCTAATCTTCCTTGTACTGCCTCTTATTTCTGTGCAATGTCTAAAAGTGTTGAGAGAAAACAAGGACCCTTGTCAATGACTTAGAGGCATGGATCCATTCTATAGGAATCATAAGACAGACCACTGATTGAAATCTGTCAGGTTGGTTGATGCCTGCTGTTTTTCTAAACTGATCAGATGACTTTTCTGTTAGTTCCTCCTCTACCTGGGAGATTCCAGTGGTTTCCAAGGGAAGTACAAAATCTTTCAGATAGGAATGCCTATCTCCTTTGTCAGTGACAAGCAGAACAGTAGCTTAGCCTTCTTTCTCTTCTCCACCCTCAGAACTGCCACACATTAAAATAACTCTGCCCTCCACAGTGACATTGGCAGTTATACACTCACTGCCTTGTGATATGTACAACCCCGGGAGGCTGTGGCACACAGACCCGGAGTTTTGTCATTAGTTTCTTCAATTAATTTTCTCCTCTTCCTTTCATCTCCCCAGACTACGAACCCTTTTTATATCTGCCTTTTCTCCTTTACCCAAGAAGTAGCTTTGTGCCAGGAGGATAGGCATGCTATGTGATGAGCCTTCAAAGCACTGGGGAAATGAATTGATAGTGATATGCATAAGATAGGAATGTTTATTATAATCAGCTGATTCATTTTCAGGGACTAAGGAATTCCAGAGCCAAGGCCTCCTTTCCAGATATCTACAAGTATGCATTCCCACCCCCTACCCCAACTCCAGTTGTTTGGGTGCTGGGCTGGCTTAATTCAGAGGAAGAACAGGCAGATGCCTAAATACTGTGACATCAAATCAAAAAGGGAATTAGGAAATTCCCCTTCTTCCTCCTTATCCCTCCCTTCAATGGCCCAGACACAGTCCTAGACATTCTCCATTACTCATTCATTTTGCTGAATCATCGAAAGGCTGCTATTAAAATACAGATTTTTTTCTGAGAGGAGTAATACCCCTAAATCCCTTGCCTCTTTGACCTTTTGACATTTTTCTTCTGCTAATCCTGAAACTGGGCAATTCCTAGCATCTACGTAGTCTGTTCCTATCCCCCAAATAAATAATGAGCCAAAGACTGCTGGAAGAAATCAAGAAACTAGGATAAATGGGTCCCTGAATTATAATTAGGACTTTACCTTCAGGCACCAATGTTTTGAAGGTACAAAATTTTTTGTTTTGTTTAAAGATTTTTCAAATTAAAATGTGATGCACGTACATTTTGGCAGCACTTTTATTCATTTCCTAATGTAGAAACTAGTTAGAATAGTTTAACTAATAAGCAGGGTTCCTCCCAGTCATAAACTAAATGCTGAGTCTCTGCCAGTGTCAGCCTCCTCAAAAGTGGTCTGTATGTGTCCAAGGTTCTCCTTTATTGAATTTGTTTCAATCCATCCTTATATCCTTTTCTTCATAGTTGATTTAAAGAATCCTTCCATGAACTGTTGTTCTGGTTATGCACTTTCCAGGATCCATTACAAAATTATCTAATTTAAAAAATTTATCTCTCAATGACTATTACATGCCCTGTGGCATTCCTTCTAATATCTGCCCCATGTCTTCCCTTCTCTCCTTAAACCACAATTCTATTTCCTACACTCTCTTTAAGCAGATGACATGGCCTCTTGTTTCACTGAAATTACACCTCACTGAGAAAGCTATGCCTTAACCCCCAACTCCTGGATCTTCTCATTCACTCTTCTGGTCTCAGCTGAAGACGAGGCCTGTCTCCTTACAAAGGCCAATCCCTAAACCGTATTTCCATTCCCCCTCATTGCTTCTGGATCCTTTAATATTACCCTTCCTGCTGTCTCCTTCTTCTCATTCTACAAACATGCCCACTATCTTCCTTTAACTACTCTATCTTTTCTTCCTTCTCCATTTCCAAAATTAAATGAAAAGAAAGTCACTCAGAAAGCTAGGTAGCACAATGGATAGACAGAACACCAGACCTGGAGATGAGAGGACCTGAGTTCAAATTTTACTTCAGATACTGCCTAGCTGTGTAACTCTGGGGAAATCACTTAACCCCATATTGCCTAGCCTTCACCATTCTTCTGTCTTAAAATTGATACAAGAAAGAAGGAAAGGAAGGGAAGGAAGGAAGGAAGGAAGGAAGGAAGGAAGGAAGGAAGGAAGGAAGGAAGGAAGGAAGGAAGGAAGGAAGGAAGGAAGGAAGGAAGGAAGGAAGGAAGGAAGGAAGGAAGGTAGGAAGGAAGGAAGGAAGGAAGGGAGGGAGGGAGGGAGGAAGGAAGGAAGGGAGGGAGGGAGGGAGGAAGGAAGGGAGGGAGGGAGGAAGGAAACCATTCTGCCTTCATCCTATCTCCAAGTGCCTTGGCTTTCACCTTGACACTGTATTGAAACTCTTCTTCCCATGGTGGCTAGTGTGTTCAGAAAAGATTAGCACCTCTGGTGTGAGTGCCTTTCCAGTACTTCTTTCCTTCTTTGATGTACACTTGCCACTCAGCTCTCACCAATGGCTCCAAGAAGATATGGCATATGTAGTGACCACACCTCAGTAAACCACCTTGGCAGGCAGGCTAAACCAGACTGAGGGTAAATGATAAAATTCAAAGCCGTTGGTGAGTTGGGGGGAGGCCAGGCACTGGAATACTTCTCCCAGAACAGAACAATTTGTTCCATTGGCCATGAAGGTGGAGGGAGCAGGTACTGTAGAGCATTTAGAGACTGGTTTGACATTAAAGAAGCCAAGGCCATCCACTGCGTCATAAGCTACTGCCAGTCAGCTTGACTTTTTTCTTGCCACTGGACTTTGATGATTCTGGAAGAGAAAAGTGAGGCAGAAGACGTTGTGCAACTTTGCATCACTTAAGTCCAATTTATGCTCATGTCAAAAGGTATCATTCCTGGTAATGCCTTTTCAGTCCTCTTTGAGTAAAAAGGATACCAACTAACCAACCAACCCATGACTTCCTTGTCACCAAATCCAACAACCTCATTCTCCTTGGCCTTTTTGCAGCACCTGATACCAAAACCATTTGGTTTACTTATTTTTTACATTTTAATTTGTTATTTATTTTAAATTTTCTTTTCTGTTTTAAATTTTAGTTTCAAATTCTCTCCTATTCCTTCCCTCACTTACTAAAAAAGCAAGCAATATGATATCAATTATCCATGTGAAATCATGCAAAACATACATCTGCTCTTTCTTGATAAACTACCCTCCTTTACTTTTCACCCTCCTCCTGCCCCTTAAATATGGGTATTTTACAAGCATATATCCTTGATATTTTCCCTTCCATTTATATACATTGATAGCTTCCACTCACATGGCTTTAATCAACATCAAATTACTTAAATGTCTATCTCCCTTTCCTAGATCTCCCTCAAGATCCAGTTTCTCATTTCTAGCTGCCTGGTGAATAATAACTCCAGGATGATATTCAGATTTCTCACAGTAAACCTGCCCCAAACTAATTCCTCATATTTCCACTATCACCCTCAATTTTATCTCCCTCAATTTCTTTTTGATGGCTTCATCATCCTATTAAGCCCCAAACTGCAACCTATGAAATATCTCTCTCCTTTACCCATCTATTCAACAGCTTTGTCTTTTTAAATTCTATCACTGTGATATCTATCTCATTCATAATCATATTGCTCCTAATTGTGGCCCTTAATCACAGCTTGTCTAAGTTTTTGGTAATAACTTCCTAACTTACCTTCTTGCCTTCAGAGTCTTGATTCTCTATCGTTGTTCTCACAGCTGGCAGAGGAAACTCCCTAATGTAATACTCTAATCATGTAAAATTTTATTACATTTGTTTTAATTTGATGTGTCATTGTTTATTCACCTTCTTGTGGTTACTATGTATATTGTTTTCTTAGCTCAGCTTACTCTGTATCAGTTCATACAGATCTTTTCATGATTCTCTGTATTCATCACATATATCATTTCTTATAGAACTGTAATTGTGCACACAGAACTCCCAGCAGTGGCTCAGTGAAGCCCAATCCCTCATGTTCCTTCAATCAAAATAGCGTCTCTCTCACACCATGTCTCCACGAATCCCCAGCTTTGTTTAGTTTATGTCTGTCTGGGTTTAAGCCATTGTTGTATTGTTGTTGTTTTTAACCCTTACCTTCCATCTTACAATCAATATTAAGTATTGGTTCCAAGGCACAGAGCAGTAAGGGCTAGGTAATTGGGGTTAAGTGACTTGGCCAGGGTCACACGGCTAGGAAGTATCTGAAGTCAAATTTGATTACAGGACCTCCCATCCCCAGGCTTGGCTCTCTATCCACTAAGTCACCTAGTTGCTCCTTATTGGTATCCTATTGGTATATTGCTAATTATCACCATTCTCTGTACCCCAGGCAATGGAAAAGCACCTTTACTAAGACTTGGTCTTGGTACCCACTACACACATACCCATGTACTAGCTATTCAATAATAGCTGATATCTGGGGATAGCTAGGTGGCTCTGTGGATTGAGAGCCAGGCCTAGAGACAAGAGGTCCTGGGTTCAAATTTGACTTCAGACACTTTCTAGTTATGTGACCCTGGGCAAGTCACTTAATGTCCCATTACTTATCCTTTACCTCTCCTGCCTTAGAATACATATTAATTCTAAAATGAAAGGTAAAGGTTTTAATAATAAAAATAACTGACATCTATCACATTTTAAAGTTTCAAAATATTTTTTATAAATTTTCTTATTTGATCTTCAGAACTCTGGAAGTTTGTTATCATTATTATCCAAATATGAAGTTCATAGATATTAAAAAAACTAACCCAGTATCATGTAACTAATAAGTGTCCAAGTCAGCATTTTAACCAAAGTTTTTCTAACTTCAAGTTTAGCATCCTATCCACTATATCTAGTTAGCTAGCTAGCTAGCTGTATATATCTATAAGCATAGATATATTGATATATCTACTGCCTCGATAATCAATATCTAATAATTCCTACTCTTATGTAATTGAAACGATGGATTTCTTGTAGCTTATCTTATAGAATATTAGACCACCCATCAAAAAAAACCCTACACTTAAAGCTGAAAAAAGACATGCCATTTCTTTACACAGTCACAGAATAGAATGTGGATTTGGACATCTTGGGGGAATGATCAATGAATTTAGATATAGGACGATCGATCTGGAAGCCAAATCTTAAAGCAATGGTCCCCAAGGTGGGTATCATGGATTTCCAAGTGGGAATCACCCTACTGGCATAGTGGCTTACTCCCAATTAAAGAGTAGAAAGGCAGGTCACATCCCACCTTTGCTGAGTTAACCAATCAGGATGCTTATCTGTGGCACATGCATCCTCCCCTTATCCTTCAACACTTGGACACTAGTCAGCTCCCTCTCTTGGCTGTGTAAACTAGTCTCACTCCTTCATATTGGCCCCTTGGGGCAGTTATAGTCTTAAGCTATCCACTACCAATGCAGCTGGGCAGGTTTCAGTGAAAAATCCATCTCCACACCCTGGGAGGGAGGCAGCTATGTGAATGAAGTCAGTGAGAAAGACCCCTCCCTCTCCCTTTGCATTTAGAGTGGTACAGAGTGAATCTGACAAGAGGGGCATTCACTGATGAGTCTGACAACATCACTGATCTCATTACATGATGTTTCTTCTCAAAAACACCAACTTCCCTATTACTGTAACGGATGTCATGATCCTTCCACTCATCTAGGTTTTCGAAACCTTGGTGTCATCTCTGCACCTTAACCCACATCTGTATATCCAGGCTGTTGACAAATCTTGTTGGGTTTTGCCTCCATGCCCCCATATCTGTCCCCTTCTTTTCACTCACACAGCCACCCCTCAAATTAAAGCCTTCATCTACCTCTTCCCTGGATTACCTCAACTGCTCTCTCTGTCTTAACTCTTCTGTTACTACAACCTATCCACATAGCTGCCAAGGGATTAATTTTTTTTTTTTTAGGAAAGGTCTGATTATTACTCTTTCTTACTCCATAAACATCCAACTGACTAGAATAAAAGTGTTCCATCTTTATCTCATCCTTTTTTAATGACTATTTTTGTTTAAATAATGATGTAATTATTAGTTCTGTTATACATGTATATAATTTACGAATAAATAATATATACATATAAACGGGTAAACAATATATACAGGCTGTACACTCAAAAGACTGTTTGAAGTATATAATCAAGAGTGTAGAGCATTTTAGAAGTCATCTAGTCCATCCCTTTCATTTTACAGATGAGGAAACTGAGACTCAGAGAATGTAAATACTACCCAGGTAGTGTTGTAGGAAAAAAAAAAATCTCTGGGTCATAATTCTGAGCTGAAGATCCAAACTTTAATTGTAGTAAATTAAAGCTGGAGATCTTACCACACCCAGCCTGTGATAAGACCCAATATAGATGTTCAACAGTATGTTTTATAGGTTTTTGATAGCTAATTAGCATAAGTCATTAACACAGCAGAAAGCACAGAGGATGTTAAGAAACACGCAATGGTGCTTGATAACAAGGGTTTGAAACATTTGCTACAAAGTCCTCAGAGTTTTTCAGTACAGGGTTAACCACTATACTACTTAGGACAGAGTAACCTTTCTTGGTCACATACTCTGGGAGTCTGTGGTGGTGGCATAAATCTTTAAAGGATCAAACACCCGAAGAAAACCAGGGTGTTTTCATACTATCTCATCAGGCCTGCTGTGCATTCTCCACTTCCAATGAACCCAGCTCTTTCCTCATGGGTTTCGGCTTCCCTAGAAAATTACACAGACCCAAAGTTTTATTCCTTAATATTGTTCATTGCTCTAACATTCTAATACATCAAGCTGTATATTTCTGATACTGTAATTAGCATTATATTACTAAAATTGATCTTATAAACTGCATCTAAATCTTTCTAGAACATAATTGCAGTTACTTATCTAAAGGATTATATGTGATCACTGTTCATAATCAATAATATAAAGACAATAGAGCAATTTTCCTTTTGGTATTCGATAGGGTTGGAATTTGAAACCAGGTCCTTCCATTCTATGTGCAGCATTCTTTCCACTGCACCATAATGCCTCCCATATGTTGAGGAAGTGATTTAGAAAAGCACTGAAGACGGATGTCGCCTCCTTAACCATTCTGTCTCATAGCAGACATGTGCAACGTGGGAATTCAGAGGTCAGTTCTGCTGGGGTACTTGATGCTCCCCATTATTTGCTAATGTAATGACACTTTTTCATCGTCTGCTGCTCTTCTGACCCATCAGTATCACATTTCCCAAGCAGGAAGGGATTGGACAAGGATGATTTCTAAGGTCCTTTCCATTTCAGAGATAATGTTCTATGTCACCGTGACTGTGAAAGAATAGCCATGCATGGGAACACACTAGTCATTCTGGCTTCTGCTGTGATAGTGTTTGGTAGGGAGACTTTTCTCAGAGCATTGATCCATCTTTCCCAAATGCAGTTGGTGCTGATACTGGAAGGGAGCACTGAAAGAGAAGCCAGCTGCCAGCTGAACCTAGCAGGGAAACTCAGAAGAGTGGCATAAATGGCATGTGTGCCTGAAGGGCCTTTGAGGGCTAGAGGCAAATTCCTATGTACTGCACTTTCCTTGAGGTTACTCATAATAGAATGTTGTCAGGCTACCAAATCTGGAATATTCATTCCCCTTTTCAGTAGAAAGCAAAGCCACCTCTCTGCCTTCTCCTCTTCCTCTCAGAAACTGCTGCATGTTAAACTAGCTCTGGACTCTGGGGTAACATACTTAATGTTACACTACCCTGTGATATGTACAACCTCAGGAGGCTTGTGGCACACAGTTCACAATTTTTGCCATTAGCCCCTTCAGGCAATTTTCTCCTCCTTCCCTTCACTGGGCTCTGAGTCCTTTACTCGTCTGGCTTCCATCCTCCACCCAAGGACTGGCTCTATGCCAGTGGGGCTGCATGCTGTGTGAAGAGCCATCAAAGCACCAGGGGGATGAATTGATAGTAATATACGTAAAACGTGAATGTTTATCATAAGCGGCAGATGGCGGCAGCAGAGTTGAGCTCACAGCACCATGGGCTGCGAATGTTTCAGTCAAGTGTAAAGCATGCACCATCTAGACCCAGCTGATGCCAATACATCAAGCCAAGGAGGAATGAGAGGTGACCTTTTATCCAGCAGGTTAAAGTGTTTCCTCTGAGTCCTAAATTATTCAAAGATCTTTGTAGGGGAAAGGAAAGCGAGAGGCAGGAAAGAGAGAATCAAACGTGTATTGGGAAGTTAGAGTGACATATTGGAAAGAGTTCAAGTGAATTTGACTTCAGAGGATCTGAGTTTCAATCCTAGCTTTGCCACAATTTATAGTCTTGGACAAGTCACAATCTCTCTGAGTCTCAGCTGTTAAATATGTAAAATAAGGTTAGGTTGTGGATGATCTCCAAAGTTACTTCCCAGCATTAAATCCGGTGACATTTTATCTAATATTTTAACTCTCTTAAATCTTAGTGATTGAGGTGAAGATTGTGAAAATCAAGCCATTTGACTTAGAATCAGAAAAACCTAAATTTTTATCCCACCTCCTAAGCTTACTAAGTGTGGGACTTGGCAATCACATAAGCTTCCTTTATATTATTTTCTTCATATGTAAAATGAAGGAGTTGTAACCTTGAAGATCCCTTCTAGCTGTTGATCTGTAATTCTATGAATGGAAATATGGATGATCCAGGTTACTAGTGTATTATTTGTTTAATAGCACATCTTTCAAAGCTCTGGTTTGTTCTACTCAAATACAAACAAACTTGATATTTCTTGGGGTGAAGCCAAGATGGCGGAAGACAGAAACATTCAGCTAAGCTTTCCCAACATTAACCTCCAAACAACTTAAAATAATGTCTGAGATTTAATTTTGGTGTGGCAGAGTCAATAAAAGGTGATTGTGAAACATTCTTCCACCCCAAGACAACAATAAGTATATAAACTGCCTAGATTAACAGAAGAGGAAATAGAATACTTGAATAACCCCATCTTAGAAAAAGAAATTGAGCAAACCATCAGTGAGTCCCCTAAGAAAAAAACCCTCAGTACTAGATGAATTCACACATTAGTTTATTCAAACATTTAAGGAACAATTAATATGTATATGGAAAGAGAAATATGTGGCATTGGAATGGAGGCAGGTCCAGAACCCATGTGGAGGAAACACAAGTGGTGGGACTAGGTTGTAGTGACAGAAGGAGCAGCAGCTTTCAGAGCTCACAAGTCAGAGCTAGGAAGGAGATCAGAAACAGATTACAAGGGAGCCCTGCACTAGCCTTGGATATAGGAATAGACTGCTATTTGGTAATTACATTGCCTATACTCACTACTGGGTTAAGGTTCAAAAGTTCAAAAATACACGAGACTTGAAACAGAATCTCTTCCCCCACCCCCAACCAGGAACAAAGACCAACATTAACGTAAAGTTCCAAATCAAGAAATAGGGTAGAAAATCAGCAAACAATAAAAATGAATTTTACCATTAAAAGTCACTATGGTGACCAGGAAGGTCAACCCAAAAAAGACCCAAACAGAAGAAGATAATGAAGAGTTGAATAAAATTAAAAGTAAAAAAATGGCTTAATAAAGAAAACTAGGAGCTAGTTTTATGAAAAAGAAAAAAATAATAAAATGGATAAACCATTGGTTAATTTGATCAAAAAAGAAGAAAAACAAATTACTAGTATCAAAAATTAATGAAATCAAAACAATATTAAGAATTATTTGCCCAATTATATGCCAGTAAAACCAATACTCTAAGTGAAATATATGGATAATAACAAATATATAAATTGCCTAAATTAACAGAAGAGGAAATAGAATACTTGAATAACCCCATGTTAGAAAAAGAAATTGAACAAACTATCAATGAGTTCCCTAAGAAAAAAAACCCCAGAACTAGATGGATTCACAACTTAATTCACCCAAACATTTAAGGAACAATTAATCCTAGAACTATACTATTTCTAAAAATAGGTAACGGAAGACTCCTACTGAATTTCTTTTCTGATACAATTATGGTTTTATGCCTAAACCAAGGAGAGCAAAAACAGAGAAAGAAAAGTACAGACCAAATGCAAACATTTTAATTAAAATATTAGCAAGGAGATTATCGCAATATATCAAAAAGACCATACACTATGACTAGGTGGGATTTACCTCAGGAATGCAAGGTTGGTTCAGTAAAGCAAGGAAAACTATCAGCATAACTGATCACATGAATAATAATAATAACCACAAAAATCTATTGATTATGTCAACAGATGAAGAAAAAGCCTTTGACAAAAGACAACACCCATTTCTATTAAAAACACAAGTGGGGGCTAGCTAAGTGGTTCAGTGGACTGAGAGCCAGACCTGGTGACAAGTTTTCCTGAGTTTGAATCTGGCCTTAGATACTTCCTAGTCATGTGACCCTGGCCAAGTCATTTAACTGCATTGAATAGGCCTTACTGCTCTTCTGCCTTAGAACCAATACACAGTACTGATCCTAAGATGAAGATATGGATTAAAAAAAAAAAACAAAAAACACTAGTGAGTATGGGAAGAATCACTGGACCATTTCTTAAAATAAGCATTATTTATATAAAACTATCAGTAAGTATCATCTGTAATGGGCATAAATTTGAAGTCTTCCCAATAAGATCAGGAGTGAAGCAAGGATGCTCATTATTATTCAATATTATTCTAGAATTTCTAGTAATAGCAATAAGACAAGAAAAAGAAATTGAAGGAATAAAAATAGGCAATGAGGAAACAAAACAATTACATTTTGCAGATGGCATGATGGCATACTTATAAAACCAAGGCATCAACTGAAAAACTAAAGTTGCAGAATACAAACTAAACCCATTTATATCATTAGTATTTCTATATACTACAATAGAACCCAGCATGAAGAGAAATTCCATTTAAAATAACTGTAGACAATTTAAAATACTTGGAAGTCTACCGGCCAAGACAAATTTGGGAACCATATGATCATAATTAGAAAATACTTTTCACACAAATACAGACCTAAACAATTAGAGAAATATTAATTGCTCATGAGTAGGCTGAGCCAATATAATAAAAATGACAATTTTACATGCATTATTTTACTAATTCTGTGCTATCAATCAAACTAGCAAATAATTATTTTGTAGAGCTAGATAAAATAGTAATAAAATTTATCTGGAAGAACAAAAGATCAAGAATATCAAGGGAATAAATGAAAATTAAAAAGTTAAGGAAGGCAACCTAACAGTTCCAGATTTCAAATTATATTACAAAGTTGTAATTATCAAAATAATCTGGAACTGAATGAGAAATAGAATAGTGGATCAATGGAATAGATATGGTAAAAGACCAAAGTAATCTAGTATTTGCTAAACCTAAAGATCCAAGTTTTGGGGGTAGGAATTCAACATTTGATAAACATTGTTGGGAAAACTAGAAAGCAGCTTGGCAAAAACCAGTCCAACATTTCACACCAAATATCAAGATAAGGTCAAAATGGATAAATGACAGACATAAAGGGTGATATCATAAGTAAATTAAAGGAGCACGGAAAAAATTAGCTATGGATAAGGAAAGAGTTTATGACCAAACAAGAGCTAGAGGGGATTACAGGAAATAAAATAGATAATTTGGATTACATGAAATTAAAACACCTTTGTACAAATAAAACCAGTGCAGCCAAAATAATAAGGAAAATAGGAAACTGAAAAAAAAATTTACACAAGTTTTTCTGCTAAAGGCCTTGTTTCCCAAATATGTATGAGCCAAATTTATAAGAATAAGAACTAATCCTCGGTGATAAATGGTCAAAGGATATGAATAGGTAATTTTTAGAAGAAATGAAAACTATTAATAACCTGAAAAAATGTGCTAAATCACTACTAATTAGAGAAATTCAAATTAAAACCACCTTAGGTACCACATCATACCTATTAGATTGGTTAACATGGCAGAAAAAGAAAAAGACAGATTCTGAAGGGGATGTGAGAAAATAGGGACACTAATATACTGTTGGTACAGTTAGCAACTGATCTAACTATTCTGGAAAACAATTTGGAACTTTGTCCAAGGAGCTATAAAACTGTGGATATCCTTTGACCTAGAAATACCTCTATGAGGTCTGTATCCCAAAGAGATCAAAGAAAAGGAATAATTATCTCTTGTACAAAAATATTTATGGTGTTTTTTATGGTAGCAGAGAATTAGAAATTGAAGTGATACATATCAATTGGGGAATTACTAAACAAGTTATGGCATTTGGTTGCATTGGGATACTATTGTCCTATAAGAACTGATAAACGGGATGATTTCAGAAAAAACTGGGAGGACTTAAATGAACTCATTCAAAATGAGGTGGGCAAAACCAGAAAAACAATGTCCATAGTGGCAGCTGTATTTTACGACTAATCAACTGTGAAAGACTTAGCTACTGTGATCAAGACAACGAGCCAAGGCAATTCCAAAGGACCCATGATGGAAAATGCTGCCCATTGCCAGAGAGAGAACTGATAAACTCTGAATACAGATTGAAGCATATTTTTAAACTTAATTTTTGTTTTATTTTGTTTGCATTTTCTTTGGCAACATGGTTTATATATAAATATGTGACTTCATATGTATAATTGAAATCAAATTGCTTGCCTTCTCAAGTAGGGAGAGAGGGGGAGAAAGGGAGAGAATTTGGAACTCAAGAATTTGATTATTAAGAATTCTTTATGAAAAATTGTGAAATAAATAAAATACTTTTTAAAAATAAAAAATGTAAAATAATTTTAAAAGAGAAAAAATATATGAGCAAGCTATTTCATTTAACTCTTTCATTTAAGATTCATAGTCTTCACGGGTCATTTTGCTCAAGGCACATATACCAAATTAAAAAACCCTCATTTCAATATGTGAAATATTGTCACAGTTTCAAATTGCCTCTCTGTAAAAGTAATAAGCTAAAGATTCTTCTGCTTTAGAAAAAAAGTCAGTTTTAGCAAATCCTCTCAAGGTTATTGTCAAAGGAGGTAGGAGCAACAGGTAACATCCACAACAATGATCTGTTCTGCAAAATACCTTTCCTCTGGTTCCTTTAATAGAGACTTTGGAAAATTGTGGAAGTGAGTAATCTAGCTAATTCATGTGTCTGCTCTTTAAGGAAAGTAGGGCTCTATCTATTTAGATCTTTCAAATGTATATTTCTGAACTGCACAGGAAAGGCAGCCTATAAAGACTGTACATTTGGGATAAAATTATAGACACTGCAAGTGTGAAAAAATATTAATAGCTACCATTTATTGTTTTAAGGTTTGCAATGTACTTTACAAATATTATGTTATTTTATCCTCACAACACCCCTAAGTGCAATATAAGTGATAGCAAAAAATTACTTTGCAGTGTGTCATGTTATCCCAAACACACAATTTTTACAAGCTGTCTTTCCTGTGCAGTTAGTTTTAAAATGTATATAGGAAAGATCTAAATGGATGGAGCTCTATTTTCCTTAAAGAGAAGGCAGGGGTTAAGGGACTTACCCAGGGTAACAGCTAAAAAGTATCTGAAACTAGACTTAAATGCAGGTCTTCTTAACTCCAAGATCCTGGACTTAGTTGACTGTGTCACTTAGATGTCTCTGCTCAAATGCTAGCTATTATGTAAAAAATGTAGCCCATTTTTAACATCATACATAATAGGAGAGACAGAAGTAGAGAGACAGAGAGACAAAGATTTAACTTCGGTTTGGAAATATCACCTGAAACTAATCATATCTTGAAAATAATGATTAATGTTATTATACTTTTTGGGGAGAAGGGTTTTATTTTGTAATATCCTACTCCCTAAAACAGCATTGTGAGGGCTCTATTTGTTTTTTCAAATAAAAATAATAAATTAAAACTTTGTTTTGATCATTTAAGAATTAAATGCCAAGGGAACCAGTCACAGTAATGGTGTCCTAATGCTGTCATGTCAAGATGAAATGATACAGAAAACTTGGCTAAGGTATGGTTTCCAGTTTGCCTAGACTAAGAGATGAATTGGGAAGAGCATAGAAGGGATTCACATACCTATAGCTACTGTGGAATGTTTTTCATATTGCAATATTGCTACCAGTAACTTTATTTTCATTTCATTTTGTTTTTATTAGAATTGATACCGAGTATTGCTTCCAAGGGAGAAGAGTGATAAGAACTATGCAATTAAGGTTAAGCAACTTGCCCAGGGTCACATAGTTAGGTCTATATCTTTTTGATTCTAGAAAGTTTGACTTCATGATTGGCCCAGTGAATAGATGCAAGGTGGAATATCCCCTCCCCCCACCTCTCCAGATAGATATATGGAGGCTTTTCCCGCTGTTGCTCTCATCACTTCTCCACCGGATGGTGAGCTTGAAGCTGCCAAAGCCAAGCTGTGGTCAACTTTCTCACAAGTGGACTGTGTGACATACCACTCTTTGACATGTGTATAGAGGTTCTGACTTCTTAATTAGACTATAAATTCCACTTGGAGGGGTGGACTCTGAGTAAATATTTCTGGATGGCAATAGAATCCAAAATGTATCGGCTCGTTTTCATGGGTGATTAGATATTAGACTCTGGCTCACAACCTAGCCTGACCAGTTCTGCCCTTTTGAAGTTGAGCAAGTAATCCAAGTTTTTGAGAAGACATTCTGTGGTGAGGTAAGTGAAGGATGAATAAACAGCCCCATAGCCACAAAAGGATGGGCGGTCCAAATGGGTCATTCCATTGCATGGGTGAATGAAATCTAAAAATAGAAGTAAGATGGAGCTCCATGAGAGAGGAGTTCCTACAGCCTTTGCCCCTATTCATCTGAGCTCCTTCCTCTTAGTGTTCTTATTCCTATAGACACTGTGTTCTTTGTAGTCACCCAGGCTGACAACCTTAATGTCACATTCATTCCACACATCTAATCTAGTATTAAAGCATGGGAGATAGGTATTAAACCATTGTTTTCTGTCTTGGTATCAATCGTAAGAAAGATAAATGGCAAGGGCTAGGCAATGGGATTAAGTGACACAGCTAGGAAATGTCTGAGGACAGATTGGAACCCAGGATCTCCTGACTCCAGGCCTGGAGCTCCAGCCACCTAGCTGCCCCTGTAATTAGCATGTATTAAGCACCTACTATGTGCTAGGCACTGGGCTAAATAAATGGGACTAAGTTGTTAAGGCTTTAAAAACCAGAGAATATCAAACTCTCGTGAATTAGTATATGGCAAATGCTTTATGACATATAATTTGTAAACCTTTGTTATCAAGATGCCAAGTAGTATATGTGTGTGTTTTTAATATATAACATTTTTTAAGAGGTTACCATTGGACCTCATCAGAAATTTATCTCTACTAGTGCTTCAGCCCAGACATGAAAAAAATCCCTCATAATTAAGTGAAACAACCCTAAGAATTAACCTCACACTTAACAAATTGACAGAAATGATAAAAGATGAAAACTGTCCGGATTGGAAGGGCTGACGAAAACACTGTTGGAACTATGAACTGTTATAATGGCTCTGAGAAGAAAAAATTCATATTCGTTTGCAAAAGGTCATTTCTTTCCATACCCTTTTAACCAGTGATATCAATGAGTTCCTGGGTATATGCCTCAAGGAGATAAAAAAAAAAATAGAGCCCACATAGAACAAAATATCTGTAGTGCTCTTTTTTTTTTGTGGTAGCATAAAAACAGAAACAAGGAAATACGACGTTTTAGGAATGTGTGTTATCTGCATGTAAGGGAATATTACTGCAGCATGATAAATAACAAATATGAGGAATTCAGAGAAATAGGAGAAGAACTGTAGGGACTCATTAAGTATTCACTCAATTCTTAATATGTAGCGGGCACCCTGGGCATACAAAGAAAGGCAAACCCCGGACCTGTGTCCTGAAGGAGCTCATATTCTGCTGGTGGAGACAACTCACAAACAAATATATATGAGATAGAGTCAGTGAAAAGTCATCTCAGAGAAGAAGTGCCAGTGCAAGCACACCCAGTCGAAGATGTCCAAAAGATGGTTGGTGATGGGAGACTGGAGGTCAAGAGAAAGGTTAGCTTAGCTATATAAATCTGGGTGATCATCTGCAGAGAGAGGGTAATGTGACAATTAAAAATTCTGAGATCCTGGCTTCTAGCTAAGAATATCAATTTATTGATTAGGCTAGCTTAACCAATAAATTAATGGTCTAAGACCTATTATGCTCTTAAAATAAAAGGCTCTGAGATCTCCTAGGGCAAACCTATAAATACAATTTGGGAATACATTATTTAGTCCCTCCCTTAGATATCTCAAGACATCTCTAATTAGGGAATAGCCAATGAGGAAGTGGTTCATCAAAACTCTCTTTTCCTCCCCATCCCCTGGAGATGGCAGGTCAGTCATGTATCGGTCTTGTGCTTCTAACTATTGGGTGGGGTAGGAGGGGCAAAATCTAGTTCTGCTCAATCATAAGGGTCCTCCAATGATATTTTTCTTTTTTCCCCCCTTAAACTCTTACCAACCATCTTCAAATCAATACTAGGTATTAATTCCAAGGAAGAAGAGTGGTAAGGGCTAGGCAATGGGGGGAGGAGAGAAAGTGACTTGCCCAGGGTCACATAGCTAGGAAAGGTCTGAGGTCAGATTTGAACCCAAGACTTTCTAATTCTAGATCTGGTTCTCAGTCTACTGAGTGACCTAGCTGCCCCTTCCCATGATTCTTTTTTTTCCCCCCATAATTTTTAATTAGTGGCCCAAGGACTCTTTGGCTGATTTGGGTACATCTAATATAAGCTGGTTCTATTTATTGAGTAAGGTAGATCTCATGTCTCTCCCAAATAATCTCACTTTCCTATCCTTTCCTATGATGGGAGAAATTCTTTGGGTGAAACAATAAGGAATGAGTACAGAGGCTGAGGAACTAATCTGAGCTTCTATTTCTAAACCCAAATATAGAAATAATTCAGTATATATTAAAAATAAATCTCTTCATAATTGAACCCATGAGAGCTGATAGGATCAGCAGGTGAAATAATATAGAGGAAGAAGACAGCCCTGTATCAACCTTTGAAGGGCCTAGAGTAAGTGTATCCCAAGTTAAGATCCAATAAAAGAGACTGAGAAGGAGCAGTCACATAGGTTAACTGGTATAGGATTGTGCCATTTGGACCTAGAGAGAAGAAAGTTTCCAGGAAAAAAGAGTGAAGAATAATGTCGAAGACAATGGGGAGGTCAAGAAAAATGAAGATTGATAAAAGGTCATTATAAATGGCTATCAGAGCAGCTAAGTTCTGGTATAATAATGGTCAACCTCCTACTTCCAGTCCTGTAAAATGGGACAGTAGGCTTTGAATCTGAGAGGAAAATGAAGTCTCTTTTTTCTCCAAAGTTTAACAAACTTGTAGAAGTTTAGAGCACAGTAGAAGTGGCTCAGTAGACAGGCCTGGAGTCAGGAAGATTCCTCTTCCTGTGTTTGAAACTGGCTTCAGACACTTTCTAGCTTTGTGACCCCAGTCACGTCAGTTAACCTCATTTACCTAGGCCTTGCCTGTTTGTCTTAGCCTTGTTACTAGAATGGGAAGAAAGGATTTAAGGAAAAAGGTTGACTATCAGTGTCTTTGGAGAGAGCAGTTTCAGTTGAATGATGAGGTCAGAAGCCAGACTGATGAGGGTATAGTATTTTTAGTATATTTAATGTATTTATATTATCACCATTTTTAGGTGAGAATTTATCCCTAAGAGGACTTAAAAACTGTGTGAAGGAAATCATTGAGTGAGGCAAAACCAAATAGTTTTCATTTGAGCTTCTGATTTCTTCTCCCGATCAGAGATAGAACCAAAAGAAAAACATACACAATGACTACAATAAGTAAACAGAAAGGACATTAAAAGGAAGTTGAACTCAAGCTATTTTCAATGGGCAATGTTGGTTCCAAAGAAGAGATGATGAAATATACTTTCCTCCTAGTAATAAAGAGTTGGAAAACTACCAAAAAAGAAAAGAATGTGCAAGGTGGAATGTATGTAGTTAAATGACTTTACTTAGTTTTACTTAACTATTTCTTTTTGTATTAAGGGAGAAATCAGTGATGGGAATGGAGAGAGGAGGGAAATATATTGGAAATTACTCTAAAATTCCTTTTAAAGCATCTATAAAACATGAAAAAAAGCAATCATATTTTTCAAGTTGTAATTCCTGGGGCCTGTTTTTTTTTTCTTTAGTCACATAACAATAGGCTTTATAGCTGGAAGGGACCTGGAAAATCATCTGGTTCAACAATGGTCAACCTCCTAATTCTAGGCCAGCAAAATGGAACAGTAGGCTTTGAATCTGAGAGAGAAATGAAGTCTCTTTTGTTTGTCTTTCCCCCTTAGTGAAACAGACAAACTTGGGGAAGTCTAGAACACAGTTCAATGTCAAACAATAATATTTAACATATATTCAACTTGCTGTATTTTCAACCTGCTCTTTCAACTATTATGAAATTAAAATCCTCATGAATCTCCCTAGATCAAGATAAACATCTAGGTGGAGGACCTAAGTGATTCAAAAATATTTCTCGAAAGAACAGGCAGAAGTTTGGGAATTCCTTTCCTTCTTTTTAGTAACCAGAATTTCAGGTCATACAATCATTTATTAGCTGGCATTTTCATTGGTGGGATGAAATATCCTTTCCATTTGGTTTATTGTTTTGTTTTTTATTTTAATAATTTATAGTCTGAGGGCAGCTAGGTGGCTCAGTGGAGAGAGAATCAGGCCTGGATATGGGAGGTCTTGGGTTCAAATTTGGCTTCAGATACTTCCTAGCCATGTGATCCCTGAGCAAGTCACTTAACCTCCATTGCCTAGTCCTCACTGCTCTTCTGCATGGGAACCAATATATAATATTGATTCTAAGATGGAAGGTGAGGGTTTAAATAATAATAATTTATAGTCCAGTGGAAAAAGGACAAGAGATTCTTTTTGCATAGTCATTCCCTTACTTGTAATACATATATACCATTTTTAGGTGAAAATTTATCCCTAAGAGGACTTAAAAAACTGTGTGAAGGCAAAACCAAATAGTTTTCACTTGAGCTTCTGATTTCTTCTCCAGATCAAACCCTGTGGCTGCAGTGGCTTTTCTGTCAGACATCTAACAAGCTGGTACTAACATGCTCTCCTTCGAAGGCAAGATGGCAGCATCAGGGACCTGGTCAAGATTTACCAAATATGCAATCAGAAGACTTGGGTCTCTGCCAATGAAACATCATAGGGAGCAGCTAAGCCACTTCAACTCTGAGACCCATTCCTTAAGCAGGTGTAATAGAACTAACTGATCCTCCCTCCTCCACTTTTCAGCATTATTGCAAGAATGAATTCCTATTTGGGAAACTCTTTGAAACCACTGGATGAAAGGCATTGTAGACGCAAGTGCCAAGGATGATTATGACCAGTGCCAGCAACATGTCCTGTGGAGACAGCTTAAAAGTCGGAAGCAAAGGAAATTTTCTCTTATACAAATGATGATTGGTCATCCGACCAGAAGGCCGAACCTTCCGTTGAACTCATAAAGCCCTCTGCTTTTATGAAAGAGGCTCGACTTTTGTGTGGAACTCCAAACACATTCATTTTCCTTGTTTCTTTACCTTCCTGGGTGAAGCACTGCTCAGAACAAAGATAAGGAAGAATATTTGACAAGATTATTTTATAACAAAGGTGGCCACCTCTTTCCTTGCCCTTCAGAGGTGCTGTAGATGGGGACAGTGTTGCAGATTAATAATTGCTGAATGACTCATTGTGAAGATTGGGGTAGGGTGGGAGGAGGAGGGGTCTGGATCTGTAATTTCATCAGCATAAGGAACTCCTGGTGCAAAAACTTCCTCCACCATTTCAGCTAGGCAACAAACTCATCTGTAACTCAGAGAATTGCTTGGGGTAACTTTGTGTTGGGTCTTCAGCAAGATAGCTACTATTCATCTGAGGTGGACCTCAAATTCAAGGTTCTTGATCCCAAAGCCATCCCTCTCTCCTCTAATACCATATTGCCTCTTTCCTTGAATGTAGCTGGTGGTTAGTAAGTATTGATTGAAATAGGTCTGCCTCAATGGAAATGGAAAGGTTGCTCTTCTGAACCAGACCACTTCCAGTCCCTTATCAATCCTAAGCTCCTGTCCTCAACGGTGTAAGTCAAAAGATTTAAAACTCACACCACACCTATGGAATTGCCTATGAAATAACATGAGTCATATTTATTAGCATTAAGGTTGACTCAAAAATTGACTCGATCATCATTTAGATATACTTTGTGGCCAACTCCAACATAATGGTCTCAAGATTCCCAAGTAGAATCATGATAGAATGTAATCACCTTTACTTACAAATTAGATGGGCTGTGGAGACACTTCCAAAGCAGAAACAAGATATTTCAAATAAAAGCTTGCCTCCTGAAACTACACTTGCAGATTCTAAAGTAAGACATTTGAGTGTTTGCAACATTTTACCTACCTCCTGCATTTTAATACTATGGTTTTTAAAAAGTCACTCCCTACAAGGTGCTTTGGTCTTTGCACCCCACTGAGAAAAAGAAAAAGCAAAAGGTAAAAGGTGTAGCCATGGGCGTAAAGGGGGAAGTGAGTGACATGAGTCCACCCACACCAACTGCTTCAGGAGCTTATGAATCATGTACTCAACTCCTAATTTCCACCCATCAAGGGAAGGAGACAAAGCCACGGCTAAAAATCTTTACTTGGAAGTTTCTAAGAGTCAGGTCCTCAGAGTCTATAATGGGATGATGCAAAGAAATGATTACCATGTAAGGGTCAGGATAGCATTCATAATGGAAGGGCAATTTCCCATTAGGAAAGTTTCTATTTTTAAATGTTACTTCTAACATCCAATCATATGTCAATAAATTCTAGTGACTCCCTATTCCATCTAGAACAAATATAGATTCTTCTTTGTGGCATTTAAAATCCTCTATAACCTGTCTTTTTGTTTCCTCTTGGTCTCATTACACTTTACTTTCCTCCACACACATTGAGATCTAGCTAAATTGGTCTCCTTGACTTGATGTTTGTCATACATGACACTCTGTCTCTAGACTTTCTGCTTTTGTATTGTCCTCCATGTTTGAAATGTGCTCCCTCCTCTCTTACATCTCCCAGCATCTCTAATTTCCTTGAAGGCTCAGCTCAAGTCCCAGCTTCTAGTGCCTTCCTCCTGAAATCACTTGGTTCTATTTTTGTATACCTATATATATATATATATATAAACATGTCATTTCCCCTAGCTAGACTGTGAGATCCTTGAGGGAAGGGCCTGTCTCACTATGGATTTGGAGACAGAAGATCTTAGTTTCAATCCAGGCTCTGCCACTTAAAAAAAAAAAACCCAACCCTTACCTTTTGTCTCAGAATGAATAATATGTATTGTTTCTAAGGCAGAAGAGCAATAAGGGCTAGGCCATGGGGGTTAAGTGACTTGCCCAGGGTCACACACCTAGGAAGTGTCTGAGGCCAGACTGAAACCCAGGACCTCCTATCTCTAGACCTGGTTCTCAATCCACTGCGCTACCTAGTTGCCCCCTGACTTTGCTGCTTATTAGCTGTGTGACCATAAGTATATAACAATTTCTTGGAGCTTCTGCTTCTTCATCTGTAAAATGGAAGAATTCTACTTATATTCCCAGACTTAGTTGTTTTAAAACTCAAATGAGACAACATATACTAAGTACTTTATCATTAAAATGCCATACATGAATTTGAGTTATTATTATTCTCTATTCCCTCCTTTTCTTAAGATAAATGAAGAATTTGGTCCAACAACAACTGTTTTTTCTGTAAACATTACATATAACAACTGGTTGGACTGGGGTTTTCTTCTTCTTCTTCTTCTTCTTCTTCTTCTTCTTCTTCTTCTTCAGCGAATAGGTTTTTAGAGAATAGATTTTTCTGCTGTTGAAGAGCAGATATGCCTTTCGTAGTCAGAACTATCCATGGCCAAGAATATGATAGTAGTCTTAGCATGCCATTAGGTGGTATTTTAAGAATTCCAGTAGACTGAATCTGGAATTTGAAATCAGGTGTTGAAATCTATATTTTGATTTGACCAAGACTAGCTATGAAACTTTGAGTCCACTCAAAAGTTGGGAAAAACCAAATGATGCATATGGATTGATATTATACTCCCACTCTTCCTTTTCCCCTCACACACAACCCCATTATTTCTCCAGTGGCAAAGAACTCTCAGTGATTAACTCTATATGTCAGATGACCTGAAGCATGAAATATTCATTTCACTTGGAAGAAGCTACTAAAATGAAGGATAAGCCTGGTTTTGTTTGGTCTCACGGGGTAGAAGGGGGAACAGTAGCTGGGAGCTGAAAAGAGGCCACTTTAGACTTGATTTAAGGGAGGGGAAAATTCTAAGAATTAGAGATGTCAAAAAGTTGAATGCCCTGCCTGAGGAGGAAGTAGGTCGTCTTTCCCCTCTGTCCTACCTCCCAGAAAAGGAAGTCAAGGAAGTGATGGATAAGCACTTATTGGGTATGTTGTAGCGAGGTTGCCCTTTGGGGTAAGGGTTGCACTGGAGAACCCATGAGATTACTTCTAAGTCTGATCATTTTGAAATTCTGATTTTGCTTTCAGAAATGTGTTCAGGGAAAACTGTTCAAGTTATATAGGTTTGTAGCCACGGCCTTGGATAAGCAAGCTACAGAAGAGAGCTTTGCTCCTTTAATTAGTTCTTTGTGACAATCATAGACGTGTAATATGTTTCTGCAAACAGTGACCATGTGGAAGAGAGCTAGTAATTCAGTGGACTGAAAACTTTGCATTGTTAAAAGAATTTAAGAATTTCTTGTCTTCCATCAGCAGGAAATGTTCTCAGAGCAAAATTGCACTTTCTCCCCCCTACCAGGATGTCAACCTGAGCCTGATATTCTAATAATATTCCACTGTCACCTCTCATTGCTGCTTTGCTTTCTCCTCCCATTCGACTTACTGCAAAACTAATTGCCCAACTAATTGCCAAAACTAATTGCTGTGACATTCATTGTTAATCTGCTCCCTTCTTTGGGTTCAGCTCAAGCAGGTGGCTCCATGGAATCAGTGATGCAATTATCCCTGAGTCTCTATGGGGACAGGGCATCCCAGCCAGTCATTCTTCTGGCCAAGGTGGGCTGATGCTGCCTTCCTCATTACAAGGAAGGCGGAAGCCGTCTGCTAGGGATTTTCTTCTCTTAACCTGACATGTGATCCGATAGAACAGTTTTCAATCAGATCGGATACAGATTTCAGAGGGCCTGGACCCTCAATGTCAAAGTAAAATGCCACTTTAGTCAGAAAACAAACAAGAAGATACAAAGCAATCTGGGGTGACTTGAACTACAAGCATGTGACGCTAACTCATGGGGGGGGGGGGGGACACTGCTGAAGAAATGGCCAGCTCCTTCCTCACCATCCACCCTGCTCAGTGTAGGAATGCTGACCTACTATGAAACCAAAACTACAGGAACTTATTAGGGACAGTCTACAGCATATGGTAACAAGGACAACAATCTCCAAATGTGATCACACAGAAAAAGAACTCTACAGGAGGCTAAAAATGACAGGAACAAATAAATAGTCCATTCAACTGAGATAGGCTCTCTTAGAACTCCAGATAACCCTTCTGGAGGCAAAACATTTTAGTGGGATGAGTGGATGAACTGATTATTGAGACAGAAATGGAAACTGAGAGCACAGGTTTGTGTCTTTAGTGTCTAGTGTCCAGTAGATCTGTGCTCTTCTCAGGCAGAAAAGAAAAATCAGATTGAGTGAAAGGATTATTTTGTGGCTTTCAAATTAGAAGATAGCAGGTATGAACAAATTATATGGAAATTCATGTTTTTTGAGTCAGGAACTCCAGGCATGCTTTAAAAAAAAAAAGGTTTACCTTCTGTCTTGATACTTAAGTATCTGTTCCAAGGCAGAAGAGCAGTAAGAGCTATGCGGTTAAGTGATATGTGCAGCATCATCTAGCAAGGAAGTGTCTGAGGCCAAATCTGAACCTGAGATCTCCCATCTCTAAGCCTGGCTCTCAATTTACTGGGCCCTGTAGCTGCCTTCCAGGAATATTTTTTTAACCCCTTACCTTCCATCTTAGAATCAATACTGTTTTGATTTCAAGGCAGAAGAGTGGCAAGGTTTAGGTAAGGGAGGTTAGGTGATTTGTCCAGGGTCCCACAGAGAGGAAGTATCTGATGTCAAATTTGAACCTAGGACCTCCCGCCTCCAGACCTGGCTCTCAGTCCACTGAGCCACCCAACCTCTGCCCAAAGATACTTTTTTTTAAAGTACTGCAGTGTGGATCTGGGCACGTCATGTGGTAGTTCACAAAGATCTAAGATATGTTGTCATCTAATGATAAAAGCAATGGCTTTCATCCTGGCTATAGTTTAATTTCTCTCTGGGTAAGAACTTTGAATCAAGAAGTACCTAGAAGTGATTCAGAGAGAAACTTCCAAGTCCCTTCAGGGCAGGATGCTTCAGAAAAGGCAGCCTAAGAGTTGTTTAGGCAGATAGGTGTAGAGGTCACTGAAGCAGGGCAGAAATTAAGCCAGTTCTTGAGTAAAAGGGGCAAAAACCTAGGCAGCATCTCAGTTGCCCATCTTTGCAGAGGTGGGAACTAGGGCCATGGAATATGCTTAACACTATCAGACATAAGTGATGTTTTGGATGATTTACTAGACTATTTTTTTCTCTTAAAAGTTTTTTTTTTTTTGCTCTAAAGGGTGTCTTACAGAAGAGAGGAGAGGAATATGTCTTTAAATGAATATAATGTAAAAAATCCCAAATGATATACAGAATAATATCAAAAATAAGCAGGAGTAGAACCGAGAGCATTATATACAGTCACAGAAATATTTGATGAATAACTTGCTAATGTCTACCTCCAAAGAACTGATAAAGAGAAATAAACAAGAAAGTTTTATGTATACATTGTTTTTAAAAGTCAAAAAAATGCCTTCTCTAGTACAAAGAAGGGAGGAAGGGAAGAAGGGAGGGAGATACCTGGGAACTTTAATGTAACCAACAAGTAAATTAATCCATTTTTAAAAACCAGGGGTTTAAAAAGAAAAAAAGAAAAGAACCCCATGCAGTAGATTAGGGCTCATGAGGAGTCTGTGGCATGAGTTCTTTTTTCCTTTGAGTTGTAAGTTTAGGGACTGGTTGGGCAAACATGTCTAGAAAGAGTAATCGATGCTTGATGCTTCCAATTCACAGCCCACTCACTATAGGACCCTATTCAATCTGGCTGGAATCCCCACGAATACTTTTCTTTCCAAAGATCTCCAAGGTTACCAATGACCTTTTCATTGCCAAATCTGTTGGTCTTTTCTTGGCCCTCATCCCTTCCTGACTTTCATGAAAGATTCAGCCTTGCTGACCATTCCTTCTTTCTTCTATGCTTTCTTCACTTGGTTTCTAAGACATGTCTTTCTTTGACTTTCCTCTTCTCCGCTTTTCAGGGAAGAGTCTCTTTCCTTGGGCAACTTGTCCCTCTTTCTCTGGAAGTATATATCAAATAAAGCATAATCATCAATCTTCCACCCTTCCTCCCAGCCTTGGGATCAATACTAAGACAGAAAGTAAAGGTTTAAAAAAGAAAGAGAGAATGTACAGAGATATAGACAAAAAGAGAGCCTGAGATACAGACAGTGATAGAGAGAACTTCAATATAGGTTTACTGTTAAGTCCAGGATTACTGGCCCTTGGGTGGTCTTTTCTCCTTTCCCTCCCCTATGGCATCTTCTATTTCACTTTATCTGGAGACACACCCCATCCTAGAGTCCAGACAGCCAAGAAGCAAGATTTAAAGTGAATAGTAAAGTCTAGAGAGTAAGTAATGCCATCTTACCATGCTGTGAAACAGAGGAGAGAGCTAATGAAAAATGGACAAATTGTGATAGTCGGGGAAATTGCAAATCTTGACCACAGAGATCTCTTTATAAGCAGGTCAATGAGCAAGAGGAGGCTCCCGTTGCTCATTCATTTCAGAGTAACAGTGCACTTCACTTGCAATTGACTGACCCACAGTGTTTGTGCTGACCCAAGTTTGCACCCCCAGGTCTGCCATCCTTCTTTGGGACTCAAAAGTTCTTGGACGTCCCCCTGCCTGTCCTATGCTCAGAAGTGTCCTGAAGCCTGCCCAAGGGCTCAAAAAGGCTAATTGTTAAATTTTCAACCTGAGCAATTAATACCTTAGAAACTGGCAAATGCTAGAATTCAGGGCTTCATTTATTGTTTGGTGATTGTCTAAAGAAAGTTAGAGAAAATGTAAAAAATGCAGAAAGGTGTAGCACATGTATATTTACTTTTCTTTCAACATCCATGAGCATGCCTCTGCCATCATGGCTTCTGCCTCCCAAGATCCTTAAGTCTCTCCTTCCAGGTGAGAAAACTAGACCTCTCAGCAGTCTTCTTGCCTAGAAGGAGCTATGTATACCTAGCCCAACCTCTCCCTTGAAATCCAGTTTTATATTTCCATCTATAGACTGACATATCCATCTAGCAATCCTACCTGCACCTCAAAAGAAGCTCAGACTTTTGAATCATAATCTGATGATTTGTGCTTTAATTTCTCGGACAATTCTAGAACCCATTAAAGGAATGTTTTATGAGCAGTTAGAAAAGGAAGCAGTGATTACTAAGGGTCAACAGTTTTATCAGTAGGGAACAAATCATGATTTCTGGTTAAGGTGGCAATGGGAAAAGTTCATAGGAGCCCAGCTATTCTACATATATTGCAACAAAAATATTTTTTAAAAGCACCAGACTGACTAATGACCAAGAAATCCAAAGGGGGGCAACTCAGTGTGCCATTAGCCATCCCATGACTGCACAGTAAAAGAACAAGAATCCTACAGATATTCTCAGCGGTATCTTGCCAGAGTAGCCAATGTAATCAAAGACAAGCTGGCCAGAAACCAGCCAAAATTCTAACAAGCTACTCTTGACAAGCACCTGAAGTCTAGAGCACTTTGGACTTGGAAAGCCAGAAGACCAGAATTATTTTTTTAACTCAGATCTTCTTTTTATTTATTTATTTTTCATTTTTTTATTGTCATGCAAAACACACTTCCATATTGGTCACTGTTGTAAGAGCCAAGTCATATATAACCCAAACCCCCAAATAAAACCCCAAATACACTGATATGAAAGATGTGGAAAGGAAACTAGACTTTTTTTTTTTTTTGGAACACCAAGTTCTATTTGCATGCAGTCTCCTTCCTTTTCATTTTTCCTTTTTCCTTTCCCATTTTTCCCTTTGATGTTACCCCATACACCTGGCTTCATAACTGACTTTGTTTGGCAGCACCTGAGACTATTTGCGAATAACATGGCTTCGCTCCTTGTTGGATGTATCTCTCCATGGTTTCTAAATTTGGTGCTTGCAATGATTTCTTGCAATTATAATCACAACATTTTGCATTTGTTTGTGTATTATTGCTGCTATACTTTACATTGCTTTTCCAAGATCTTGGTTTGTTATTAGCTTGGAATAATTGTGCCTTTAAATAACAGTCTCAAACGATGTGACCCATTTTTCCACAGAGGAAACATCTGGGTAAATTTCTCCTTTAATTGCTTTGAGTGTAATTTCTTGTGGGTTTGTATGATTGGAGAGTGGCTAGATTTTTTATTTCTTCAATTTCTTTATATCTACTTGAGCTATTTGCCTCCTTGAGCTTGGCTTTAAGGTCTTTTATTATTTCATCCTTTTCCTCTAGCATTTCTTTATGACCTGAAAATATGTAAGTTGCAATTTTTCTTAAATCTTCCAGACTTAATGTTTCCCAATCTGGGCATTGAATTTTAAAATATGATCTAATAGGTGTGTTACTGCCTTTCACAAATTGTCTCCTTGTATGTTGGAGATTTTGTTCAGTTAAATTTTCAAATCCAAGCACATCCTCTGCTACTTCAATCACTCTATCGAGGAACTTAGATCGAGGAACTTAGATGGATGTTCCCCACTCTCCTGTCTCAATTTCTCAAATTTTCCCCAAGTATCTGGTCTTTTTGAAAAACTTTTCATTGCTTCTAATAGATCTTCTCTGGCCTTTCTTAGGTAACGTAGATTTTCATTATTAGATAACTCTAAGTCTGTTCCTTCCTCTGGCCATGATGTTAAATTTGGATTTTTTCTTGTTTCATCAATGAATTGTCGTTTTTCCCTTTTTGAAAATAATTCTGAGAGAAGAATTTCAGTGTCTTGGAAATCTGGATCATAAAGCCTAATCGCTCTTTTAAATTCTTTTAAACATCTCATTGGTTCTAAAAACCAGGAAGGCATCCGTCTTTTCAGACTTTCAAGGTCAGCTGTTGTAAATGGTTTATGTGTTTTAATATGAATTATGCCGCTATCTGGTTGTAGGCTTGTTTGATCTCTTAGAGGCAATATTGGTATTCCACCTTCAGCCCCATCTGTATTTTCTTGCTGAACTACATTGTTATTTTTAGATATGTCTTGTTGTGTGTTAATACCTTTGCCATATTGTTTCTCTTCACTCAGTTGCTTCATCATTTCCTTTATTTGCATTATCTCCTCCTTCATGGCTAAAATCGTCACAGCCATTTCATTATCTTTTGCTTTTTTTCCCAAAAATTAGATGCACACCTATTTTTAGGGCATAGTATAATTTGGTTAAGAAGAATAATGCTCCGGCATATGTGGGAATGAATGAAATCAAGCGATACATACTTATATTCAGCCATTGCAAAGTTTCATAGATGCTAAGCAGAAAATAAATATAATCCGGAATCGTGACAAACAATAAGTCAAAAAACATATAAAAGAAATACGCAATACAGGCTAGAGTACCCATGGCAAGTAATAGTTTCTTTGCTGTCTTGTATCTTGAAAAGCTTTTTGCAACAGAAAAAATGTTTTTAAATCTGGCCCTTTAAGAGTCCCCTCCTCCCTTCAGGAGGAGTGGTTTCTTTTGGGCGTGGTATCACTAGGCAGATTTGTTGCACTCAGCACTGCTCTCAAAATGGTTACTTTTCACAGTCACACAGGCTTTTGAAATGTATGCAGGCCCAACTTCTCTGAAACCTCCAGTTGCTTCCTTTTCCCAAATTCTTAACAAAAATAGGTTGGAAAACCTAGCTGGCTCTGCCAAAAACTGTAATATTTATTGAGAAAGGAAATAGGATTGGGAAAAATGGGGATAAATGGGAGGTTTCTATGGGGTAAGGAGGAGTTAAGGGGAGAGAGGGAACACTGTTTGGTGAGGCAAGGGAGGGAGATGCCCCCTGCTGAGAGGAAACGGCAGGGGTCCAATAAGGACGGTTTGTCTTTGAATGACTGAAACTGAAGTTCAGCTCCCTCTATGACCAGAAGAGATAGTCCACTTATCTGACTGCGAATTCAAATAATATAAAGTTTAATAACTAGTTGGGATTGGAGTTTTTCTCAGTTTCAGACCTGAGGCCAGGCCCCAGAGGCTGGCAGAGGGTTTGTCCCACTCCCGTCTACTCTCGTTGTTCTAATACAGAATCTTAGCAGTACACAGAAAGCAAACAAGAACAATTCTAACCTTTAGAAGCCTGTGTCTTTGGGCTGAACCCAGAAGAGCATGCCACTCCAGACTGGGCTGAACAATCTCCTCTCTCCTCGGACACCCGGAAGCCAGTCCCACCCGGCAGGAAGGAAGTGCTAGTCACAAGACCCAACTGCCACTCCCAGTTGGGCCCTTTCCCCACAAACTGTTAGTCTAGTTTCCTTTCCACAAAGATAAATCCAACAGTTCTTTTTCTCTGAAGGTGACTGTCATTCCCTGTCATAAGGAGTATTTCCTGTCACAAGTCTTTCAGGATTGTCCCAGGCCATTGCATTGCTGAGAATAGCCAAGTTTTCACAGATAATCATCATCCAATATTGCTGTTATTGTATACAATGTCCTCCCAGTTCTGCTTATTTTGCTCTGCATCAGTTCCCACAGACCTTTCAAGCTTTTTCCAAAGTCATCTTCCTTATCATTTCTTAGAGCACAATAGAATTCCATTACCAACATGTACCATCATTTGTTCAGCCATTCCCCAATTGAAGGGCATCCCTTCAATTTCTATTTTTTTTTTGCCACCACAAAAAGAAGAGCTACAAATATTTTTGTACAAGTGGGTCCTTTCCCCTTTTTTATTATCTCTTTGGGATACAGACCCAGTAGGGGCATTACCAGATCAAAGGGTGTGTGCACCATTTTAGAGCCCTTTGAGTATAGTTCCAAATGATTGGATCAAGACCAGAGTTCTATGGCACAGTGAGGAGAATCAGAAGCTAACAGTGCTCTGTTCTCCAAGGAGCGGAAGCCAGAAGCCCTCTAACTAGGACTCTCCAGGCAGCAGAAGGAAGATGTCTTAAGTCTGTAAGAACCAAAGCAGAAATATTTTTGTTGTGGTGGTTTCTTTCCTTCTTTTATCACACACACACACACACACACATGAATAAAAGACATAGCTAAGTGGTGAAAAATGAATAAGCAGTTCTTCACAAAAGCAGACAAATGTTACTAAAAACAATATGAAAAATGTTCCATTTAATAATATAAGTGCTACTCTCATAATAAGATAACATAAGCATATAAATGGTTCACTAATAACAAAATTAATGAAAATTAAAACAACTCTGTGGTTCTACTTCTTACCTCTTAGTTTATCAGGGATGACCCCAAAAAAGGAAAATGACAGTTGTTGGCAGGAATGTGGGAGAATGGGCATAATTAATGCACTGTTTGTAGAGCTGAGAATTGGTTTAGCTATTCTGGAGAGTGGTTTGGAACTAACCTCCAAAATTCATTGAATTGTATATGTATTCTTTAACCCAGCAATATTATTAGTAAGCACACGCTCTAAGGAGATAAAAAAACACATATTTACAAAAATATTAATAGAGGCAATTGGGTTTTTTGTTTTGTTTTTTCTTTTTAGCAAAGAATAGGAAACTCAAGGGAAGCCAATCACTTGGGGAATGGCTGAATTATTATATATGAATGCAATTCCATATTAAAACATCAGAATTAATGACAAGAGGAACAGATTTATAGAAACATGGTAGAATTGATGTGGTGAAATGAATAGAACCAATAAAATAACTTACACAATGACTACACTTTTTGTAAAGAAAAACTACTTTGAAAGACCTAAAAACTTCCATCAAATCAATGACACCAGAAAACTGATGATAAAGCATGCTTCCAAACTCTTGAAAAAGAGGTGATGATTTATAGTTGTAGAAGACATAATTTCCCAGATATGACCAACATAGGTTTTATTTATTTATTTATTTTACTATACTTATGTATTAAATGAGTGAGCTTTTCACTTATTTATTATTTTGGGGTAGAATTCAGGTTATTGCTGGAAAGAAGAAATCTAGTAATACTGATGTAAAAAACAAAAGAAAAGAAAGGAGAATCAATGAAACAATTTTGAAATACACAGAAAGGAACATAGAAGTTCAGAGGGGGAATGTGTTAAATTTATTATAGACAGTGGATGTCCATTATTCAAAGATTCCATATTTATAAATCATCTACTTGCTAAAATTTATTTTTAACCACAAAAATAAATACTTCCAAACTTTTAGAGACATTCATAGACATGTAGATTGTCAAAAAATTGAATTGTCAGATTCACCTTCCCATGTGAGGTCAAACAAAGTGATACTGTCTTCTTGTTTCAACTTTCTTATTGTAAATATGTGTTCTTTTGCAGTGCCATTTTTGACAGTGCCACATTTTTTGGGGTATTTTTTGTGCTTTTTATTGGTGATTTCCTTATTTAAAATGACCCCCAATTATGGAGTTGAAGTACTATTGAAAACTTTGTTTAACTTTTACCTTCCATCTTGGAATGGATCCTAAGCATTGGCCACAAGGCAGAAATGTAAGAAGAGCTAGGCAAGTGGGGTTAAGTGACTTACTCAAGGTCACACAGCAAGGAAGTGTCTAGGTTTTGAAGCTAGGACCTCCTTTCTCTAGACCTAGCTCTCTATCCACTGATCCAATTAGCTGCTCTTTAACTAATATTTCTTATGTGCCTTACAATGAAAACCTGAGTTAAATAAGCTTCATTCGAGCATGAGGAATAATGCTGTTGGCTGTGAGTTCAATGTTAATGAAGTAACCATACTTTACATCCAAAAAAGGGAAGAGAAATTAAAAAAAAAGAAGTAGAGGAAATTTGATCATCTATATTTCACAGGAATCTAACCCTGTATTTTTCCCTAGAAGCAATGGTTCAGTGTGTGCTAATTTGGTGTTCATGGTGTTTTTATAGAACCTACATACCATGAATGATAAGAATCCACTGTACTTTAAAAAAACCCAAGCTATGCAGAAGTATTGAGGTTTCTTTGTACTGTTGTTTGTTCTTTTAACATGGAAAAGTCATGTTTGTTTCTGTTTGTCAAGTGTAAAATTGAAACATCAATTAAAAAAAGGTAAAGGAGCATTCTTGTCAGGCCAACATAATTTCCCTAAAGTTTTTTTTTGGAGGGGGGCAGTTTTTAACTGATAGATTAAGGAATTGCCTCCATATAATATCCATAGAGAGCAGCAAAGTATTTAACAGAGTCTTTCACGGTATCATTGTGGACAAAGTGGAGAAATATGGGCTAAATGATAATAAGTGAAGTCAGAGCTAGTGGAATAAGGCTGTTGTTGCTCAGTCAGGTCTTACTGTCCCCGTGTGCTCATGACTCCATTTGAGGTTTTCTTGTCAAAGATCCTGAAGGGTTGGCCATTTCCTTCTCCAGCTCGTTTGACAGATGAGGAAACTGAGACAACAAGGTTAAGTAACTTGCCCAGAGTCACATAGTTATTTAGTGTCTGAGACTAGATTTAAATCCAGGAAGATGACTCTTCTGACTCCTGTCAGTCTGACCTGGTGCTCTATCCACTGAGCTACCTAGATGCCATACTCACTAATTAGTTAATGTTGACTTAAAGGGAAGTCTTTAGTGGAATGCCCCAGGGATTTATGCTTACCATTGGGCTACTCAAAAAAGCTATCAGGGGCAACTAGGTGGCACAGTGGATTGAGAGCCACATTTAGAGATGGGGAGGTCCTGGCTTCAAATCTGACCTCAGACACTTCCTAGCTGTGTGACCCTGGGCAAGTCACTTAACTCCCATTGCCTAGCCCTTACCACTCTTCTGCCTTGAAACCACTACTTTGTATTGATTCTAGGAGAGAAGGTAAAGAATTTTTTTTTAAGGGTTATCAGTAACTTGCATGGAGATATCCAGAGCATGTTTCTCAGGTCTCAAAACTAGGAGAGATGGCTATCAAAGATGATCATCAAAAGTCAAATGGATTCAAGAATAGTAGACACAGTCTGAGGTGAAACCGAGTAAACATAAACTTGGAGTCCTTGGTTTAAAAAAAAATCAACTAACAATTTCCAGGATGGAGTCATATGGCTACAAAACATTTGTGTGAAAAGGGCTTAAAGTGTTCTAATAAAATAGGATCCCAATATGAAGGGGGGAGGGGAGGGAAGAACAAGGATTTACCAAGAGCCTACTATATGCCAGGGCAGATGAGAACAATTTGTTCCAAAGACCATGCAGTCAAGTGAAGCACACACTGCAGAGGGCTTAGAGCTTGGTCAGATATCAAAGACACCAGAGTCATCCCAGGCATCCTGGGCGACCTTCGTCTTGCCACTGGACTTGGATGACTCTGAAAGACGAGTGAGGCTGTTGCAACTCTGCCCCACTTAAATCCAATTCACAGCAAGTCTGGACATAACCCCATGATGTCATTGGTCCTCTTTGAAAAGGAAAGACAAAGGACAACTTGCTGGTTCAGTGGATAGAGAGCCAGGCGTGGAGAGAGGAGGTAATAATGGCTTTCAGATCTGGCCTCAAACACTTTCTAGCTGTGTGACCCTGGGTAAGTCACTTAACTTAACCCCAATTGCCTAGCCCTTACCTCTCTTCTGCCTTGGAACCAATACTTAATATCATACTGTTAACTAAAACTAGGAAGATACAGTGCTGTGGCTTGAAGTAAGTCCTGACTTCAAATCTAGACTCAGGTACTTCTAGCTGTGTGACACCAGGCAAACCACTTAACCTTTGTTTGCCTTAATTGAAAATAAGAATCATGATAGCACCTATATTCCAGGGTTGTTATGAAGTTCAAATGATATATTTAGTGCTTATTCAAATTATATATAATATAGAATTTAATTAAATATTAATAAATCAATAATTTAATAATAGGGTATATTTTATATAGCATACAATACAATATAATAAATCATTAATATATTATTATAATATTATTTATTGTTAATTATTTATATTATATTAATACATTAATTAATTATAATATAATACATTAATAAAATATTAATATAATAATTATATAATATATAATTTGAATAAGCATGATAGATAGATAGAATGTTAGGCATGGTTCCTGGCATATAGTTGTTTGTCCTTTTTCTTTTCTTTTCTTTTTTTTTTAACTCTTACCTTCCATCTTGGAATCAATACTGTCTTCAGCGGTACCACCAGACTGCCAAAGAAGTCCATGATTCAAAAAGTGAAGAACCTCTGGATTAGATTTTGTTACATGTATCTTCAATTTCATTGGTCCTAAAAAACTTCCAGATGAAGAAACTCAGCGCCTCTCTGAAATGGGTAGTTTTAAAGACTTGGCTACAGTATTGAGGGCTTGTGACTTGCCAAAATACAAAGCTGGTATGTTTCAAGACTGTAAATCCGAGTCTTCCTGACTTGGAGGCGGCCTCTCAAGCCACTGGACAGCTATTTCTCCTACCTGGATCTGATTATACTTTGTGGTGTACTGTCATCCCTCCCTACATCTAGGTCCACTTATGGGGCTTCGCTGTATCACGGGTTTTTAAAAAATATATATTTAATTCTATATCACTGAGTTACACTTATTGCAGCGCACTATTGGCTGATGTAATGAAAGACCACCAGCCACAGCTCTGTGTTCTATATCCTGGGTGCTGATTGGCTTAGTAACCAGGTTAATAAGAGTGTAGAAAAGGTTTATAGCAGAGTGGGAAGGATTTATAAAGCCTTAAATAGATATATATAATAAAAATAAATATAATGCCTGCTACTTCGTGGATTTTCACCTATCACAGGGTCTCTGGATCACTGTATATTATATTTTGTAAACAAATTTTATCCCATCTGTATTACATTAGATTGTAAACTCCCTGAGGGTAGAGAGTGCCCTTTTTCATTGTTGTAACTCTAGCACACCCCCTTGCACATATTAGGTGTTTAATGATCTAACGAGGAATTGAAAGAGAATGAGGTCTAAAATCCCTTCCAGTTCCCTGATTTTAGATCTCTCTGGATGGTATCTTGATCATGAAAGCACAATTCTTTCTGCGTGTCTGGCACCTGGAATTTATAGTGTATGGTGACAGAGGCTCATGAATGACCTTCAGCACAGTGTTCTAATACAGTAAACAGAAGCCTTATTGTTCCATCATTGTTTCCTCCCCTTCCCCATAAACCCCCTGGCCAGAAAGAACTGGAAAAGCAAAGGCATCATTGGATAAAGAATGTTTCAGTGGAGAAGAAAGCTAAAGCATGTACCCTAGCCAAGTAAATAGTACCTTCAAGGAAAAATAAAATAAAAGTTCATCAGACGAGGATGGCAAATGTGACCGGAAAAAGGAACTGAGAGAAATGTGTGAAACTAGGGGTCAAAAGGAAAACAGGAAGCAAGCATTTATTAAATGCCTACTGTGGCTCAATGGTTAAGAGAACTGGATTTGACAACAGGAAGACTTAAATTCAAATCTAACCTCAGATACTTTCTAGCTCTGTGACATTAGGCAAGTCACTTAATCTTTATATGCCTAGGAGGCAGCTGGGTGGCTCACTATAGAGTGCTAGGACCTGGGAGTCTGGAAGACCTATGTTCAAAGACTACAGTCTTAGATACTTCCTAGCTGTGAGGCCCTGAGCAAGTCCTTTAATTTCTGATTGCTTTGACAAAAAGATTCACTAAAGAAGAAAATGGCAAACCACTCCAGTGTCCTCACCAAGAAAACTCCCTGGGATCATGAAGGTGTTTGGACATTTCTAAATGACTGAACAACATGGGCCAGGTTGCAGCTAAGTGGCTTGTTGGACAGAATGGGAGTCAAGAAGACCTGAGTTCAGATTCTACCTCAGATACTTCCTGGCTGTGTCACTTTTGACAAATCACTTAACCCTGTTTGCCTTTTTCCTACATCTGTAAAATGAGCTAGAAAAGAAAGTAGCAAGCCACTCTAGTATCCCTGCCAAGAAAACCCTAAATGGGATTTCACCTAGTCAGATGGAACCGAAACAACTCAACAGGAACAACAAATACCTGCCCACTTTCCAGAACTCTAAATACTGTGAAGATTGGATTTGGCTCTTCCCTGATTGTAACAATGAAGGTACTTAGCTCTTCTTTGATTGTGAAAATTAAATTGTAATCCTCTGTCTATTTTTAGATTTAATCCCCCAAAATGTAAATACAATACTTAAAGTTGAGTGGGAAGATCTGCCCATGTTAGATCTAATCACCAAAGGTGTAAATATTCCACTTAATCATGAGGAGGGAGATCTGTGACCCACCTGTGAGATAGTGGGTTAGGAATTAAAATCGACTAACTGCCTTCTGGGCAGTCCTAGAGCAGAGCAGAGCAGAGCAGAGCATCATTCTACCAATTGGTAGATGTGGAATATGGGGAAGTGACCCAAGAAAAATGGTCTTTAAAAGAAAGACACAAGGGTCTGAATGAGGTTCTTCTGGGAGTTTGAGAAAGACACACTTGGAGTGGAGCCTCCTGTAAGAAGCAGTTCAACTGGAGTTGAAGTTGATAAAGAATCTGCTGATTGAACTGACACATGGTGAATGTAAAGGCTGACTTCCTTTCCTTGGCCTTTCTGGAGGTGTCAGCCTCTGGAAAAGGTCCATCATCTTGAGACTCCTTTCCTCTGGCTGGGGCCTTAGAATTCCTACCTGGCTCAGAGGAAGCCAGAGCTCTCTCTTTCCTTTTTTTTTCTCTTTCTCTCTTCCTTAATATTTTCCCTCTATTGTAAAATAAACAACCATAAATTCTATTCTGACTTTAGTAATTCATTTTGGGAATTTAGTAATTAAATCCCTGGTGACCAATTAAATATATTCAGTCCAACCATAAATTTAATAGTATATAGATAGAAGCTAGAGTCACAAAAGAAGATAATAATATGCTTATGTTTATCTGATGGAGATTGAATGACGACTCATGGTTTAGGGTTTGTTTTGTAGGTCTCTGCCACTGTTTAGTGCACCTCCTTCTCTTCTGTAAACTGTGGAAGGCAGAGAAGGACTTTTTCTCTTCCTCTCTCCTCTATTCACAAATGTATGTGATCATTAGAACTCTCAGTAGAGGACAAGACTAGTGCTGGTTGGATGGCCCAGATTTAAGAATTGTAATAGGAACTTGTCAACTGAGCAAGAAGAGCACACTGTGGCTGGGCTTCCAAAAAGAATCACAATGGATGTGGGTTATGATAAAGGCTGGTGCCACAGATTATTCTATCCAAGTCTCTAGAATATTGGGTATCTGGACACTAAGGAAGAGACATTTTTAGCTACCTAAGAACTCTAGATATTCAGAGATTGTCAGATTCTTCATGTCCCCATTTAGGATTTTCTTGACAAAGATGTCAAGTGGTTTGCCACTTCCTTCTCTGATTCAATTTACAGATGAACTGAGGTAAACAGTATTAAATGGCATGCCCAGGGTCATTGTAAAAGAGAGAATCTGCAGTGCATGCAAAGGACATCATCTTTCAATCAAAAAAAGTAACATTCCATTGGAATCTTCCCAGGAGGAGAGACAGTTGGAAAGCCAAGCCAGCAGCTGAACTGAGGGACTTGCTTTTGGGGGCTAGGCTGAGAGGCCTGGACCCCTCTTAGCTTCTGTCCTAAATTGGGGGAGACTTGCTTTTGAGCCAGGTTTAGAAGTTTCTGACTGAACCCTTCTTAGCTTCTGACCTGAGGCTGAGAGACTCTTGGTTTCTGAGAGGGGAAGGAAGAAGTTTTTGTGTGGCTCAGGTTGGTGGCTGAACCTGAAGAGCTAATTGTGTCTCTGGACTTGGATTAATCAAGCTGAGATTATCTGGCTGACTGGTTAAAGAAGGAAGAAGAAAAATATTTGTCTTCCAAACTCTCTGACTGTCCCTGTGTCACAGTTGTGACAGAATTGCCATTTTCCCAATACTCTCTTAACTCCTTGTGTAGATTAGGGAAACCCCCATCCCTCTTACTTCATCCTCCATCCTGTCCTGTCTTCCCCAATAAACCTCCTTACTTGAGAAATTAGGAGAAAAGAGTATTTCCTCTGAGACCTCATAGTTCACTCTTTTACATCACATAGCTAGTAAGTGTGTGTGTGTGTGGGGGGGGGGGGGGGGTTTGAACTCAAAAAGATATCTTCCTGATTCCAAGTAATCTCTAACCACTGTACCATCTAGAACCTAGGTTTAAATATTGCCTCTAATCTTTATTGTGGCATTAAATGGACTTGGGCTTCAGTTTCCTCATCCATAAACTAAAAGAGAGGAGAATCGACTAGATGGTCTCTGGGGTCTTTTTTAATCCTAGGTCCAGGCTCCTATAACATTAGTCATGTAGTTCCAGTATAGCCTGCTCCTAGCTCTCAGCTTTTTCTCCTCTCCAGTCAAGCATGAACCTAGATAAATGGAAGAATCTTAAGAATGAGAAGGATCAATCTTCCCTCTGCTCCCAGGAATGTAGTGAGCCAGCCATATTCTCAGAAGGGAAAAGGCAAATCCTTCCGGTATAAGAAAGAACAATAGCAATAAGAAACAAATTGAATCTGTAATTCTTGATTTTTGTGATCCATTAAATCCCTTGCCAGCCTGTTCTCAGTAAGCAAGACAGACTTGAGGAAGGAGCCTTTTTGTCATGGAAACCTTGAGCTAAGATGGAGTTTCGTCTGCAGGTGGATGCATCTGGGACTGATGCACACAAAGAAGCTGTCTTGTGAGAGGAGTCTATCAAAATGAAACACCTGTGATGAAATATGTGCCCAAGCCCAGAGGAAGAAAGGCAGGGTCATGGGCTTCCTGTTGTTCCTCTAACAGTTTCCTTCCATTATTATGGGGTAGAATGCACCTCTAGGCTCACAGTCCCATGGCAGAAATGAAGTCTGTTCCAATGGTGAATGCTGTCCTGCTGGGATAATGACCCCTCCAAACTGCTCTAAGCAGGAGTCTGAGAGAATCAGAAGGAGGCTGCTGGGAAAGAGTGGCCACCAAGGGTGGCAACCTGGGTCAGTTACCTTTTCTTTCTTTTTTTTTAACCCTAACCTTCCACCTTAGAATCAATATTGTGTATTGGTTCCAAGGTAGAAAATCAGTAAGGGCTAGGCAATGGGGGTGAAGTGACTTGTCCAGGGTCACATAGCTAGGAAGTGTCTGAGGCCAGATTTGAACCCAGTCTCTAGGCCTGGCTCTCCATCTGGTGAGCCGCCTAGTTGTCCCACTAGAGTTATCTTTTCTACTCTTTCCCCATTCTTGTCCTGAACGGTAAGCTAAGACTCAATGGAAGGAATGGAAAACAACATAAAAGATTGAGTAGGGAACATAAGAAATATGGAAGCAGGGGGGATAGAGGTGCCATATAAAATGGTCAGACAAGTTTTAGAAAGAGATTGAATTCTGTTGGAATCTGATTGCAGACCCAATCTTGCCATCATTCACTTCATTTTCTTTGAATTTTTTATTATATGTGTGATATGTGTCTTCTATCACAACATGGGGAATATGGAATATGTATTGCATGAAAGCACTGATGTAACCCATAACAGGCCATTTAGCACCTCAGGGAAGGAGAGAATCTGAATCACAAAATGTCAGAGAACAGTTGTGAGAAATGGTTTCTACGTGTAATTGAAAAAATAAAAAGAAATAGATTTCATTCTTGTAGCCTTCATTGGGGTTTTTGTCTATTGTTGCTCACGCATCTGTATGAAAATGGAAAATTTCAGTCTAAAAGCCAGATGTTTGGCAGTGGATAGACAAACACCACAAGTTTGGGTCAAAAAGGGTTTGTATTGTTCACTTCTAGCAATAGATTCAACATTGGGTGTCTGTGCACAGCTTGGTTATATTTCAGAGAATGAAATTACTCTCCTCCCTCAATTCTATTGCATTTATTCACCACTTATAGACCACCTGTTGTATGAGTGACCATCAGTCTAGAGTACTGGGAACATCGGCTAAGTACCCTGGAGCTTCCCAGTTCTGTCTTTAAGGCCTATGTTGTTTACCATATTGGTTTTTGGTGGAATTGTGGGTTTGGGTTGAAAACTGTGGAAACTCCCTTCACTGATGCAAATGAGCAATTTGACTGTAACTTAGTCTTCAGAGTTTCACAGAACACTGAGTTGACATTATCTTAGTCAAAGAGCCAATATGCTTCAGAAATAGGATCCGAATTCAAGTCTTCCTGACTCCAAAGCAGATCAGTTATCCCCTAAGCCTAGATATCTCTACTATCATTAAAGAAGACCTTAAAAAGTAGGAAAACTCTCTTATAGAGCAGGAACTTTGAAACTGTTCTCCATCCCTTTCCATTCAATCCAATCCAATTAAGAAGAATTTATGTGATTTATTAAGTACCTACCATACAAGACATGAGGCAATGTCTTGGGAATACTAAGATGAAAAGTGACCTGGTCCCTTGACTCAAGGAGATTGCAAACAGGTAGAATGATGAACTAGAGTCCCAGTCATGCAGTCTTAAAAAAAAAAAAAAGCAACCTTTACCTTCTGTCTTTATTGGTTCTAAGGCAGAAGAGCTAGGAAGTTGGGGTTGAGTGACTTGTTTAGAGTCACAGTGCTAGGAAGTATCCGAGGTCAGATTTGAACCCAGGATCTCCCATCTCTAGACCTGACTCTCTATCTACTAAACCACCTAGCTGCCCCCCTATCATGCAGTCTTGACTGATTTTCCCCTAAATGGCATTGTGCCTATCTCACACATACCCTCAAAGTGTGTAGGATGTGGTGACACTCTTCCCTGGATGGAAATTTGGGTGTAGTTGCTGATAAATGAGATTGATAAGGTGAGAGGGCTTGTAGTAAAACTATATCACATCATCCAGAACTAGGATAGCGAGGGCTTTAACCAGACCAAGCCTAAAGCATTCTCCAAAAGTCCCACTGAGGTGGAAGGAGTTATTATACGAGGCACTCTATAACCGCTGAGAAACTACAGTTTCCATGGAAGGTTTTAGGAGGCAGAACACCAAGAGAAGAGGCATCATCCATTCTTAGGAGCTGTTATTTGTCCAGGTACTTAAGGAGGGAAACTAGGTAGCTCAGTGAATAGAGTGCCAGGTCTGGAGAAAGGAAGACTTGCATTCAAATCTGGCCCCAGGTACCTCCTAGCTGTGTGACTCTGGGCAAGTCACTTGATTCCGTTTGCCTCAGTTTCCTCATCTGTAAAATGAGCCAGAGAAGGAAATGGTAAACCACTCCAGTATATTTGCTAAGAAAACCCCAAATATCATCACAAATTATAAAACACAGCAACAACTTGACTTCTATGCCAATTATTGCAGGTAGGGCCAAATGGAAAGCTCCAGAATTATAGCTAACACTATAAAATACCAGGTTTCAGGAGAAGCACAAGCTCTCTCTTCCTTAGCAATGGAGATGGTGGGGCTGGTGGAGGTAGAGTACTTTGCTAGACTAGCTCCCTTTCTGGCAATCCTTGGAGGTCAGTGAGGAAAGCAGATGGCACCTGGGTAGCTTAGGGTGAACTACAGAACCAAATGGCATTGGCATTCCCACCACGAAGGCCTTTCCTAACTTTTCCAAGGCGGTAGAACAGGTAGCTCAGCCCTGCAAGGATTGGTGCTGACTCAAAGTTGCTTCTTCTTTCATCCTAAGAAGTCCAGTAAATGTTTACGGTCTTTTCCCAAGGCAACATGAACTTCCTGCTGCCACAGCTAGGGGGTCAGAGACCAGAAAAACGCCCTACTTCCTGATATCCTGTTGACTGGGCAAAACAAGACCTTGGAGACCTTACATCAGATAGTTGCCCACAGAAGCGCCGGGGGATGTAAGATGAACAGTAAGAAAACACAAAGTTCAGCTTGCTCACTCAAGTTTTGGGAAGTTGCATTGAATAGGGAGTGCTCAGACATTCTGGCTAGAGTTTAGAATGAACAAGTTCTTACAGCAGTAAGAGTGGGTACTGGCAGAAATGCAGGCTCCAACAGAGTAGGCATTTTCATGGGCACCAGCAGTGTGTAGTCCTGTTGGCAGTGCTCATGAGCTAGTTTTGACTATTAAAGATTGGGGCCTCCTGACCCAAATGATGCCCTCCCACTTTTGCTAGCCTAATGAGTACCTGTTGACTAAGACCCAGGACCACTTTTTTTTTAAACACTTACCTTCCATCTTGGAATCAATACTGTGTATTGGTTCCAAGGCAGAAGAACAATAAGGGCTAGGCAATAGGGGTTAAGTGACTTACCCAGGGTCACATAGTAGGAAGCATTGGAGGCCAGATTTGAACCTATGACCTCCCATCTCTAAGCCTGGCTCTCAATCCACTGAGCAATCCAGCTGCCTCACCCCTTTTTTTAAAAAACCCTGTATAATTGAAAATCTGTTACCCTAAAAAAAGAACTACATTTCCCAGGAGCCCACCGACTTCCTGTCATTACGTTCTTCCTGTAGATAGGGGATATTAGGAGGGGACATGGAAAGTCTCACCTCTTTACTTCCAGTCCTGAACTTGGTGGTGGTAAGGTTGTTTGAACTGGCTGATCAGCCATGGGCACGTGGTTTTTATTTTGTACCCTCTTTATTCCTTGATTTTTTTGATATTTAAAAAATCTTTTAAACTATAATATTTTTATTATTGAGATTTAATTTTAACTTTTACAATCCTTACCTTTCATTTTAGAATCAATAGCAATTATTGGTTCCAAAGCAGGAAAGCAGTCAGGGCTAGGAAAATGGGGATTAAGAGTCTTGCCCAAGGTCAAATAGCAAGAAGTACCTGAGTCAGTTTTGAATCCAGGACCTCTTGTCTCTAAGCCTAGCACTCAATCTTCTGAGCCATCTAGCTGTGCCTCCCAGGAGCATTCTTTGAATCACTTATTTGGCCTGGTGCCACTTGTTACAAGATAGACATGCCAACTAAAAATGTCAGTGGTTATTAATCTAATAATGAGACTATACCATGAAGGTTGGAGTTCCTGTAAAGTCCTCCTAGATGACTAATCTATTGATTACGTGGCTAATATGTGAGATACTTGAAGAGTAAATAAAATGGTCATCTATACTGATTCTTAGGCAATAGCTAAGGTTCTGTTCAAGTGGTTTAGGGCTTAGAGGGAACTGAGCTAAGGTTGTTGATAGCCCTCCCTCCACTTTGGGATCAGGATCAATAGAGAAATTTGCCAGTGCCTCTCATCACACATAATTATTTGTGGGGCACATCAATACCCATTAGAGATGCCAGATCCTCTTCTGCCAGATGGAGCAATCAGGTTGTCTCCCTTATGAGAATAAAAGAGATTGAGTAGATCCATTCCAATTGGAATATGTGGGCTCTGATACTATGTTGGAGTGGATGAGAGACAATAATTTTTTCTTTTTATTTAGAATATTTTTCCATGGTTACATGATTCATGATCCCACTCACCTCCCCCCTGCTCTCACACTTCCCTCCCCACTCCCAAAGCTGACAAGCAGTTCCACTGGGTTATACATGTATCATTGTTCAAAACCTATTTCCATGTTATTCATATTTGCAGTAGAGCGATCTTTTAATGCCCAAATCCTGATCATATCTCCACTGAACTGATCAATCCTGTTTTTCTTCTGTGTTTCTGCTCCCACTGTTCTTTCTATGGATGTGGATAGCATCCTTTCTCCTAAGTTCCTCTGGATTGTCCTGGATCATTGCATTGCTGTTAAAAGAAAAATCTATTACATTTGATTATGCCATAATGAATCAGTCTCCATGTACAATGTTTTCCTGGTTCTGCTCCTTTCACTCTGCATCGATTCCTGGAGTCATTCCAGTTCACATGGAATTCCTCCAGTTCATTATTCCTTTCAGCACAATAATATTCCATCACCATCTAATACCACAATTTGTTCAGTCATTCCTCAATTGATGAACACCTCCTCATTTTCCAATATTTTGCCACAACAAAGAGTGTGGCTATAGGTAGTTTTGTACAAGTTTTTTTTCTCTATGATCTCTTTGGGGTACAAACCCAGCAGTGGTATGGCTAGATTAAAGGGCAGGCACTCTTTTAAAGTTCTTTGCACATAGTTCCAAATTGCCCTCCGGAATGGTTAGACCAATTCACAACTCCACCAGCAGTGTATTAGTGTCCCAGTTTTGCTACATCCCCTCCAACATTTATCACTTTCCTTTGCTGCCATATTGGCCAGTCTGCTAGGTGTGAAGTGGTACCTCAGAATTATTTTAATTTGCATTTCTCTTATCAGGAGGGTTTTAGAACACTTTTTCATGTGTTTATTGATAGTTTTGATTTCTTCGTGTGAAAACTGCCTACTCATGTCCCTTGACCATTTGCCGATTAGGGAATGGTGTAATTTTCTTAACTAAGAATGAGGTAGCTACTTCTGCCCAATGAGGTTCCTTAAGCTATTTGGAATACCCATCTCTAAAAGATGAATACAGCATGATCTTGAATCAACAGCTTCATCATTATGCCTTTGGTCACAAAGTTATGGGTTCAAGAAGCTGTACCTGTGATGAATAATTGCCCATGAAAGGGAAAGGACTCCCTGGTCCATCAGTTGCTTGGATCTCAGCTCTTTGATAAGGATGGAATTCTTTTAGACATATTGCTAGTTGATCTTTTCTTTTTCTGTCCTTGGAATAGTCACCCAGGTCTCATGGTCATCGTCCCCCTAGAGGGTTCCATATATCCTAAGGGAATGGCTTATGTCTCCTTTTCCTGAAATGGTTTAGGCAAATCCTTCCCAGAAGAGGTCTGGGAATGTGGGTGAAGAAGCAAAATGAGAAATTATTAGGAATTTTCCTGCTTTTTTTCTTTAAAAAAAAAAGGACCCTTTTTTCAGTAACCCTTACCTTCTGCCTTAAAATGACTAAATATTGGTTCCAAGAGTGGTATGAAGGGCTAACAAACTGGGGTTAAACAGTTTGCCCAAGTCACCCAGCTAGGAAGTATCTGAGGGCAGATCTGAATCCAGGGCCTCCTGTCTCCCTGCCTGCCTGTCTCTATTCATTGAGTCACCCAGCTCTGCCTAGTCCTGCTTTCTAATAGCACAAAGAATGTGAGACCACCTTGGCATTATTATGGAAATGTGTATCTCTATTAGAAGAAATGGAATCCTTTACCCAATTTGAGGGCAATCTTGAGTTGCTGAATGAAAGTGGGAGTCCTCTTATGTTATATTATCTCCCTCCATATGCTGGTTGGGGTCCAGGGAAGTGAGTGGGTGGTAGTATAGAGCAATCTTGGCCAGGGTCTGGGAAAGGATATACAAGATGGTAATGACCTCCTAATTACCTTACTACAGATGACCAGAATTGCTGATGAGGATCAGCAATTTTCTGTGTTTATCTTGATGATGATGATGAACTTGGAGTCCCCTTCTTTGTACTGCAACAATTTTCTATCACTCACAAAGGGGCCGGATCATTAAGACGTAGAAAGTGGTCCTCAAAAAAAAGGAGCAAATGAAGCCGGGGACTTCTGGGCTTCATTCTTCTCCACATTCAGCCACTTACATGGGACCATTACATGATTAACTCCTCTTTTAGCACTTCTTACACTAGACTTTTCATATCCCGGAGACCAAAGCTCTCTAATAATTGCCTTAAATTTATTTCAACAATGGAAGGCTTCTGGAAGGCTTTAGAACTTTGCCCCCACGGGAATGGGTATGGTAGGAGCAACATCTTTTGGGGTTCCAGGCATGTAGGATGTACTATGTTTCCATACATATATGGAAGTCACCCCCAAGACATTTTGGTCCTGGAGAATAGGATTGGATCTGTCATTATAGCTTCTTGATCACCTGAAGACTCCGTTTGCCTCGCCTAGGAAGAGTTAGGGCTCCTCATATGTGAAAAATGTCCCAATACTCTGTGTGCCAACACACCCTTGTGACATCACACACTCTTCAGCCTGGCACTTTTTCTTTCGTGTCAGCCTCTGTCACACCCTTCTAACCAGATATACTTTCATTTGGAGATAATACAAAGCATTTGCATGAACCAATCCTGTTTTTTTTTGTTTTGTTTGTTTTGTTTTGTTTTTTAACTGAATAAGCTTTCTGTGCTACTGTTAAATAAACTTCCTTTAATAAAATTAGTCTAAGAGTTCCAACCCAGACCTTAAACCATAGGTCTGGCCTGGATCAAGTATACAAAGGGCTAAAATCCAGTTTAGGAAATAATTAAATGCCTGGGAGAGGTCACCCAGAATTGTATGAGAGATCAGAGGAAAAGAGTCACTTTGGGGCAAGTAGAAGCTAGCTCAGTAAACACAGACAGCCAGGTCTGGAGATGGGAGGTCCTGAGTTCAAATCTGCCCTCAAATCCTTCCTAGTTATATGACTCTGGGCAAGTCATTTAAAACCCAATTGTCTAGCCCTTACCATTCTTCTGCCTTAGAACTGATACTTAATATTAATTCTAAGGCAGAAGGTTAGGGTTAAAAAAAGAAAAAAGAAACTAAGAGGAGGGGGTGGCACAGAGATTCACAGGAGATGAAGGTAGCATCTGAGAGGGTCTCTTAGAAGAAACACAAGAAGGGTAAAGAAGACTGTTTTAGTTATGAGGGAGAGCTCAGTGAGGGTGGCCAACTCTATGTCTCTGGACTTCCCAAAGGCTTTGAAGATGTCTCAAAGCTCTCTGAAAGTAAAATAACATTAGACCTCCTCATGGATTTATACTGTCTATTTTAGAGAGATTCAGGGATAGAAGACAAAACAAAATACATGCCAGCTATGCTGGCTATTTTGCTAGCTTATCATCTAATTGATGAGATAGGGCAGTGAAAAACAACTAAAAAAATTTAAAAATCACATATGTTAATTTATATATATATATACATATATACATATGTACATCTATATCTATATCCATCCATCTACTCATTCATCTCTCTCTCTCTCTTTCTATCCATCCATCCATCTATCTATCTATCTATCTATCTATCTATCTATCTATCTATCTGTCTGTCTGGCCGTCCATCTATCTATCTATCTATCTATCTATCTATCTATCTATCTATCTATCTATCTATCTATCTATCTTTCTATCCATCCATCTATCTATCTATCTATCCATCTATCTATCTATCTATCTATCCATCTATCTATCTATCTATCCATCTATCTATCTATCTTTCTATCCATCTATCCATCTATCTATCTATCTATCTATCTATCTATCTATCTATCTATCTATCTATCTATCTATCTTTCTATCCATCTATCTATCTATCTATCTATCTATCTATCTATCTATCTATCTATCTATCTTTCTATCCATCCATCCATCTATCTATCTATCTATCTATCTATCTTTCTATCCATCCATCCATCTATCTATCTATCTTTCTATCATATTTATTTCTCTAGGAAAATGCTCTTTTGGCCCTAGAGGAATATTAAGCTACCTGAGAGCAGGAGGTGTTTATTTTGTCTTTGCATATCTATCACAATGCCTGGCAGTGGGTAGGTATTTAATAAATGTTTGTTGAATGAATGAAAGGAGAGTTATCTAGACTATTGTAGTTCTTTGTGTTTCTTTTGTTGGGTTAAATAAAACCAGTTCTATATTTGACATCTAAGTGCTTTCATGGGGCCTGAGGAACTTTTTAGACATGAGTCAGATTATTATGTTGTTGGGGGAATATCTAGGTGAGGCAAAATGAACTGAATTGTGATGTTTCTGGGGGAAAACCCTGGGTGGAGACACAAGTTATAAAAACTATCAGAGAACTTCCTGCCCTCTTCTCCCACCCTAACTGAACAAGATCTGTGTGAGCCCAGAGCTGTGTCTCTGAGCCATATTTATAGATCTGATCATTTTGTAGGTCTGATCTTGGCAAATCAAAGGCTGTCTATGACCTTGTACTTTTTGTTAGAAAACAATTCCAGGTAGTAAATCAAAGGCTTTCATTTACTGGAAGGAAAGTAAGGAATGAGGAAGTGGGAACTGGTTGTATGTTTATGTAAGATACCATACTGGGAAAGACCCAGTTTTTTTCTAGTTAAAGAATTACAGATTCATAAATAGATTTTAGGAACATAAATACAGGGACAGAGGGGTCAGAATTATGTGGGAAATAGGATTCCTTTCTACTAAAGTCTTTTATTGTTAAAATCCTTGCCTTCCATCTTGGAATCAATACTGTGTAAGGGCTAGGCAATGGGGGTTAAGTGACTTGCCCAGGATTACACAGCTGGGAAGCATCTAAGGCCAGATTTGAACCCAGGACCTCCTCTAGGTCTGGCTCTCAATCCACTGAGATACGCAACTGTCCCCTCTACTAAATACACAAGTATCTTAGACTTCCTATTAATTTTCATACAAATACTTTTCTGACTCCAGTTGTTCAGTTGTGTCCAACTTTTTCCTGAGCCCCATAGACAATACTGTCCATGAGATTTCCTGGAGTGGTTTGCCATTTCCTTCTCTAGCAAATTAAGGCAAATAGAAGTGAATTGACTTGCCCAAGATCAAATAGCTAGTGAGTATATAAAACCACAGTTGAACTCAGGCCCAGAGCTCTCTCCATTGAGCCACCTATCTGCTTCTCCCTCTCCCATATTTAACACCTAAGGTGTGGCAAGACTGGTTTTTTTAGAAGAGTAGATCCAAGGTAAATTGTGGAGTAAGCAAAAATTTGTTTCTTTTGGGTGCCACACCTTTGAGAACCACAACCATGCTTGGTTTCATCCTCCAGAAGCCCACAATCACTATTTCTCTCCCAGCCTCATACCAAACACCTCCTACATTGACTCAAAGCAGATCCCTCTCACAACTTGCTATGAATGTGAATCTGGGTTACTAACAGCATTGATGACTGTTTGGAGACTATTAGGTTGCTATTCTTAACAGGAAAGTAATTGCATTTTAACTGGAGGAAATACACTAGCCCAAAGGGGTGACAGGAAGGACTGATTTTTAGTCCTGTGGAAGACTGGGAGGGGAAAACTTTGGGATGGACTGGTTATCCATGTACCTTCCTCTGGGATTTATAAGGTTAAAGTTAGTCCTGTTTGCAAGATTAGGAAATTCCATTTAGAGAAGGATCTGTACAAAGTAAGCAAAGATCCCAGCTAGAACTGGTACTGAGCTTCCTTCCCAGGATTTAATTTAGTCCCTTCTTAGGCTAGAAGACGTAATCTAGGAATATGCTGGAGCCAGCTCTAACCTCCTCATGAAGCTATTGTTAGGTTTTCAGGGTGAGCATTTATGTCTTGGAAATTAGCAGATGTGAAACATATTGTTTTGTTATCTAGACTTAGAAAAAGGATAGATATATCAAATGTTAATAAAACAGATATTTATTTACTTTTAAAACTCTCACCTTCCATCTTAAAAACAATACTGTGTATTGGCTCCAAGGCAGAAGAGTGGTAAGGGCTAGGCAATGGGGGTCAAGTGACTTGCCCAGGGTCACACAGCTGGAAAGTGTCTGAGGCCCCATTTGAATGTATCATCTTCCAACTCTAGACCTGGTTCTCCACTCCCTGAATCATCTAGTTACCCCCAAGCAAAATATATATATATATTAAAGCAGATTATATGCTGTAATTTGTTCTCCCAGAGTTGGTCATTACACATTTACCTATATACTCCTGCTTTCCCCCCATGAGTATGATATAAAACATTTATTTCCTAATGCTTTCCATTGGCTGACTTGGAGCTCAGAAGAAATCCATACTCACTTTACATGTCTCTGACCTCATCCATTGAACTTGGATTTCATACATGCCCCAAATGGTTGGTTTAACCTTGGCATGAATCATTATTGCAGCTGGACATGCTCTTCTAGGACCTTTCCTTCTTAACAGGCTCACATCCTGTGGATACTTTTCTCTGATAATCTAGGTCAAAGGTGCAAAGGTGCAAAGAAAGGTGCATAGCTTTAGAGCTAGAAGGAACATTTCACAGATGAGGAAGTAAGCCCCCAAAGATAAAGTAACTTGTTCAAAGTGCCACAGAGGATAAATGGCAGAGGCAGGATTTGAACCTCTACCCTCTGATTCAAGAGCCAATTTTCTTTCCTCTGTACTGTGTTGCTTTTCCTTTTCAGTTCTCCTTGACTTGCTTTTTTATACTATACCATAATTACTTCAGCTGTAAAATATCAATGGTTACATTTGCCCCTTTCTGTCTGCTGAGACTATTAGAATAAAATCCACAATTTTCCCCTTCTCCCTCCCCTCTTTAACTTTCTCCTGCAGTCATCAAAGGTTGTTTGGACTCTAGGATTTTCTTTAGGTACAGATCAAGATACTGCATGGGTGTGGTTAATAGAGTGCTGACATTTTCTTCATTACTGATAGAATCCCAAGTTCATAGGTTGATCATTTTATCACAGCACTATTGTCTGTGAAACAAAACCTGTGTATCAAGAAACTGGATTGCTTCTTTCCCCCTTTGTCAATTTAACAAATATTTATTGAATGCCTATTGTAATAAAGATGGATAATCTATTGAACTATTTCTTGTTGTGGTAAATGGCTACTATACCTGTGACTAGAGAGATACTAGGGAAAATTTGTGGGTGCCTCATTGCAAATGGAGATACTACTACCAGGGGACACCTCAAGGTGCCCAGTTGTTATAATGGACATAGAAGTACTTCTGAGAGATAGAGAGAGATGCTGCTAGAGGGGTTACTCTGGGGTTGCCTATTGATCACTATTGATGCTTAATAGATCAAGATATTTCCTACCCTTCTGCCTCCCTTTCCCATCCCCCAGTCTTAGTCAGCCACCTTCCAAGTAACTCAGGGGAACTATGAGATTTCAGAGAAATATTCTTTACTCTCCTTTTCTCAAGTAAAGGGGTTTATTGGGAACAACAGGGTGGGTATTGAGGTGAAAGGGATAGGGGTGTCCCTAATCTATAAGGAGGATTGGGAGGATTTAGGGAAATGTCAGTCCTGTCACAACTGTGACTCAGAGATAGTCAGAGAGATGGAGGACAACTGTTAAATCTTTCTTCTTCCAATTACACAAAGCCACCAACAAAAGTTAATTTCTTCTCAGATTAATTCCAGAAGCCCCCCCAAAGGTCCTTCAACCTAGGACAGATGAAATATTTGGTTTGCATGCTTGTCTTGTCTTGTAAATCCTCTCTTCCTTCATGCCTCTTCCACACTATTGTGCATTTTTTATTTCTAAAATTATTTTACTTTATTTTCAAATGATGATCTATCTTCTCTCCCTCTCATCTCCCTCAAAAATAAAACTTCTAAATTCCATGCAAACTGGAATGACCTCCAGGAACTGATGCAGAGTGAAAGGAGCAGAACCAGGAGAACATTGTACACAGAGACTGATACACTGTGGTACAGTCAAATGTGACCGACTTTTCTACTAGCAGCAATGCAATATTCCAGGACAATTCTGAGGGATTTATGAGAAAGAACACTATCCACATCCAGAGAAGGAACTGTTGGAGTAGAAATACAGAAGAAAAACAACTACTTGATCACATGGGTTGATGGGCATATGATTGCGGATGTAGACTCTAAACGATCACCCTAGTATAATCATCAATAATAGGAAAATAGGTCTTGATCAATGATACACGTAGAACCCAGTGGAACTGCATGTTGGCTGCTGGGTAGGGGGAAGGAGGGAAGGGAAAGAACATGAATCATATAACCATGGAAAAATATTCTAAATTAATTAATGAAATAAAATTTAAATGATTAAAAATGATCCCCCTGGTACAAATATCAATAATATGGAAATAGGTCTTGATCAATGACACGTGTAAAACCCAGTGGAATTGTGCATCAGTTATGGGAAGGGGGGTGAGGGGAGGGGAGGGGAGGGAAAGAACATGAATCGTGTAATCATGGAAAAATATTCTTAAGGTAGTATGCTTACATCTTTTTTTTCCCATTTGAATTAGTTTATTTAGTCAATTTAGAACATTATTCCTCGGTTACAATAATTAAGTTATTTCCCTCCTGCCCCTCTACCCTCCACCCTTCCCACAGTGATGCACAGTTTCATTGGGTTTTACTTGTATCCTTGATCAGAACCTATTTCCATGTTGTTGATGTTTGCACTAGGATGTTCATTTAGAGTCTACATCCCCAACAACATGCCTTCAACCCATGTATTCAAGCAGTTGTTTTTCTTCTGTGTTTTTACTTCCACAGTGTTTCCTCTGAATGTGGATAGTGGTTTTTTTCATAGATTCCTCCAAGTTGTTCTGGGTCATTGCATTGCTGCTAGTAGAGAAGTCCATTACATTCGATTCTACCACAGTGTGTCAGTTTCTGTGTACAATGTTTTCCTGGTTCTGCTCCTCTCACTCTGCATCAATTCCTGGAGGTTGTTCCAGTTCACATGGAATTCCTCCACTTTATTATTCCTTTGAGCACAATAGTATTCCATCACCAACATATACCAAAATTTGTTCAGCCATTCCCCAATTGAAGGGCATACCCCCATTTTCCAATTTTTGCCACCACAAAGAGCACAGCTATGAATATTCTTGTACAAGTCTTTCCTTATTATCTCTTTGGGGTACAAACCCAGCAGTGCTATGGCTGGATCAAAGGGCAGACAGTCTTTTAGTGCCCTTTGGGCAGAGTTCCAAATTGCCCTCCAGAATGGTTGGATAAATTCACAACTCCACCAGCAATGCATTAATGTCCCTACTTTGCCACATCCCCTCCAGCATTCAATACTTTCCTTTGCTGTCATGTTAGCCAATCTGCTAGGTGTGAGGTGATACCTCAATTGTTTTGATTTGCATTTCTCTGATTATAAGAGATTTAGAACACTTTTTCATGTGCTTATTAATAATTTTGATTTCTTTAACTGGAAATTGCCTATTCATGCTCCTTGCCCATTTATCAGTTGGAGAATGGCTTGATTTTTTGTACAATTAGTTTAGCTCTTTATAGATTTGAGTAATTAGACCTTTGTCAGAGGTTTTTGTAATGGAGATTGTTTCCCAATTTGTTGCTTCTCTTCTAATTTTGGATTCATTAGTTTTGTTTGTACAAAACCTTTTTAATTTGATGTAATCAAAATTATTGATTTTACAATTTGTGATTTTTTTCTAGCTCTTGCTTGGTTTTAAAGTCTTTCCTTTCCCAAAGATCTGACAAGTATGCTATTCTGTGTTCACCTAATTTGCTTAGTTTCCTTCTTTATATCCAGGCTATTCACCCATTCTGAGTTTATCTTGGTGTAGGGTGTGAGATGTTGATCCAAACCTAATCTCTCCCATACTGTCTTTCAATTTTCCCAGCAGTTTTTTTTTTTATCAAATAGTGACTTTTGGTCCCCAAAACTAGGATCTTTGGACTTATCATAGACTGTCTTGCTAAGGTCATTTACCCCAAGTTTATTCCACTGATCCTCCTTTCTACCTCTTAGCCGGTACCAAATTGTTTTGATGACCACTGCTTTATAGTATAGTTTGAGATCTGGTACAGCTAGACCACCAACCTTCACATTTTTTTTTTCATGATTTCACTGGATATCCTTGATCTTTTGTTCTTCCAAATGAACTTTGTTATGTTTTTTTCTAATTCAGTAAAAAAAAAATTTGGAAGTTCAATGGGCATGGCACTAAATAAGTAAATTAATTTGGGCAGGATTGTCATTTTTATTATGTTAGCTCATCCTATCCATGAGCAATCAATGTTTTTCCAATTGTTTAGATCTAGTTTTAATTGTGTGGAGAGTGTTTTGTAGTTGTGTTCATATAGTTCCTGTGTTTGTCTCGGAAGATAGATTCCCAAGTATTTTATATTGTCTAGAGTGATTTTAAATGGAATTTCTCTTTCTAATTCTTGCTGCTGAAATGGGTTGGAGATATATAGAAATGCTGATGATTTATGCAGGTTTATTTTGTATACTGCAACTTTGCTAAAGTTGTTGATTATTTTGACTAGCTTTTTGGTTGATTTGCTAGGATTCTTTAAGTAGATCATAATATCATCTGCAAAGAGTGATAACTTGGTCTCGTCATTGCCAATTTTAATATCTTCAATTCCTTTTTCTTCCCTAATTGCAACTGCTAGTGTTTCTAGTAGAATGTCAAATAGTAGAGGTGATAATGAGCATCCTTGTTTCACTCCTGATCTTATTGGGAAAGCTTCTATTTTACCCCCATTGCAGATGATGTTTGCTGATAGTTTTCGATGTATACTGTTTATTATTTTTAGGAAAGTCCCTTCATTCCTACACTTTCTAGTGTTTTCAATAGGAATGTGTGTTGTATTTTATCAAAGGCTTTTTTTGTATCTATTGAGATAATCATGTGATTTTTGTCAGTTTGCTTGTTAATATGGTCAGTTATGTGGATGCTTTTCCTTATGTTGAACCATCCTTGCATTCCTGGTATGAATCCTACCTGGTCAAAGTGAATAACCCTTGTGATGACTAGCTGGAGTCTTTTTGCTAGTATCCTATTTAAGATTTTTGCATCTATATTCATTAGGGAGATTGGCCTATAGTTTTCTTTCTCTGTTTTTGACCTGAATTACCTTCCCTATCTCTTTTAACTAGATTTATTTTTACTTTGGCTTTGTCAGATATCATGATTGCAACTCCTGCCTTCTTTTTATCAGTTGATGCACAATAGATTTGGCTCCATCCTCTTATTTTCACCCTATGTGTATCTACCTTCTTCATGTGTGTTTCTTGTAGACAGCATATGGTAGGGTTTTGGATTCTAATCTACTCTGCTATTCACTTGCATCTTATGGGTGAGTTCATTCCATTCACATTCAGAGTTATGATTACCAGCTGTGTATTTCCCAGCATTTTGATTTCTACTCCTAGTCCTGCCATTTCTTCTTCACTATTTCCTTCTACACCAATATTTGTTTTTAATCAGTCCTCCTAGTCCCCACCCTTATTTTACTTCCCTTTCATCCCCCTCCCTTCTTGTCCCCCCCCTTATTTTGTTTGCAGCCTTTTTTAAAACTATCCCCCCTCTCCCTCCCTTGTACTGCTTCCCTCCCCACCAGTCCATTTGTTACCCTTCTACTCCTCTATGGTGTGCAAATCTATTCTCTGTCCCAATGGATTGGATTGTTCTTCCCTCTTTGGGTCAATTTCAATGCAGGTAAGAGTTGAGTATTTTCTATCTCAAATCGCTTTACCGTTTCAGTGTATTGATGTTCTCCCCCCCTCCCACCATGAGCTTCTTTGTGACATATAAATTTACCCCCTTTTGTTTCTTTTCCCATTTCTTTTAGTAATAACCTCTTTTTTTAAGCTCTAGTTATATGTATATATACACATGTATATGTATTTATGCATACATATATCTATATACCTATTTATGTCTTGTCATTTCATCCTATACAGTTTGTCACTGTTCCCTCTACGTGTAATTCTTCTAGCTGCCCAGGTGATGATAACAAGTTTTAAGAGTTACCAATGACCTCTTTTCTTAGATGGATACATATCATTTTAACTCATTGAGTCTCTCTTTTTTTTTTTTTTAAAAAGGGGTTTTTGTTTGTTTTGTTTTGTTTTTCTTTTTCCCCTCTTTTTAAATTACCTTTTGATGATTCTCTTGAGTTCTGTGCTTGGGCATCAAATTTTCTGTTCAAGTCTGGTCTTTTCTTTACAAATTCTTGGAATTCTTCTATTTTGTTGAATAACCATACTTTCTCCTGCAAGACTATTGTCAGTTTTGTTGGGTAGTTGATTCTTGGTTGTAGACCTAGTTCCCTTGCTTTCTGGAATAACATATTCCATTCCCTTTGGTCCTTCAGTGTAGATGCAGTCAGATCCTGTGTTATCCTCATTGTGGTTCCATGGTATCTGAATGACTTCTTCTTGGCAGCTTGTAATATCTTTTCTTTGGTCTGATAGTTCTTGAATTTGGCTATAACATTCCTGGGTGTTGTCAGTTGGGGATTAAGTACAGGAGGTGATCTGTGGATTCTTCCCATCTCCACTTTTTTCTCTTGTTCTAGAATATCGGGGCAGTTTTCTTGGATAATTTCCTGTAGTATTATGTTCAGGCCTTTTCTTTTGTCATGGTCTTCTGGGAGACCAATGATTCTTAAAATGTCTCTCTTTGAACGATTTTCTAAATCTTCTGTTTTGTGAATGAGATGCTTCATATTTTCCTCAATTTTTTCATTATTTTGATTTTGTTTTATAGTGTCCTGCTGCCTTGTGAGGTCACTTAATTCTAGTTGTTGTATTCTGATTCTTAAAGACTGGATTTCACCCCTGGCTTTTTGGTTAATCTTCTCCTTCTGGTCTGATTTTCTTTGGAGGTCATCTTTCATTCTCTTTACCTCATCTGTCATCTCCTTTGCCTCATCTTTTATCTTCTTTGCCTCATCTTTCATCTCCTTTGTCTCATTTTCAAGCTGGTTGATTTTGGCTTTTAAGACAATATTTTCTTTTTCCAGATGACTTATTTTAGTTTTTAAGTTCTTTTCCCAGTTGTCATCAGCCTCTCTTAATTGTGTTTTGAGTTGCATTTTGATTTTTCCAAAGCCTGTATCTATTTCTGATTTATTGTTTGATGACCTCCTCCTCTGTTCTGTTTGCTCTTTGTTCGTTGCCTGGATAGAAGGTGTTGATTGTAATTTCTTTTTTGTTTCCTCATATTTACCCCTTCTTTCCTCCCCATATTTGTCTCTGCTCTTGTTCCTCTCATTTTTTGGTTTTGGGGTTTTCTGATAGTCTTCCCCTCTTGGAGCTTTGTCAGGAGATTTCTCCGTGCAGTCTGTGGGGGAGGGGTATTAGAGTTTGAGCTTCCCTATCCTCTGGAGGCTTTTGATTGGATTAAAGTCCAGCAGTCTGTGAGGCAGGGGTGTTGGAGCTTGGGCTTCCCTGACCTCTGAAGACTTTTGATGGGATTAAGTTCAGCTGGGATGGTCTGGATGTGCTCTGAGGCCAAAACCTCCTGGAAGGCTGGAGCAATATGGAGGGTTTCCATTGCTATGACCAGGCTGCCTGCTCTGTGCTTCCTCTCCAGCTCCTTCCCTACCACCTGTGTTCGACGCTGTGGGCCTGGCACAGCCCTGCCCACAAGGTATACCCTCCAGCCCAGTGCCTTTGCCAGACCAGACATTTCCTCTCCCACTGGAAGCTTAGCACTCTAAGTGGGTGGAGGGGTCCTGGGACCTTCCTTCTGCCTAACCCCTTAATCCTGAGTGTTCTTGAATTCTGGATTTTGGGGGGGCATATCTTTTGGATTGAGTCCAGCAGGAGAGTTCCTTTGCTCTGTCTTGTTATTAGGTTTGATTTTCAGTCCCCTAGGAACATTTAATTTGTAATTGTAAAGGAAGGGTATTCAGGGGTCTGAACTTTTGTTGCTTCTATGCTGCCATCTTGACTCCACCTCCATGGAAAAAATATTCTAAATTAATTAATTAAATAAAAATTTCCAAAAATCGTTAAAAATGAAATTAAAAAATAAAACTTCTGTTATAAACTTGTATAGTTAAGAAAAAAATCTTCTTAATGGTCATATCCAAAAAAATGTCACCACCTATCCTCTGAGTCCATCACCTCTTTATCAGCTTGTTGCATCTTAAGTCCTATTGAATTGTGGTTAGCTATTATATTGATCAGCATTCTGTCAAAGTCATTTATCTTTTTAATACAATTTAATACAAATTATTCTCTTGGTTCTGTTCACCTCACTCTGTCTATCAGTTCATAGAAAATTTCCCAGGTTTCCTGGAAATTGTCCCCTTCATTTTGTATAGCACGATTATATTCTATTACATTTATATACATGTTCAGTTATTTCTCAATTGATAGGCACCTCTATAATTTTCAATTCTTTGCCATTGTAAACAGAGCTGCTATAAAGATTTTTGTATATATTTCCTCTTCCTCTTTCTTTGGTGTCTTTGTGGTTATAGAACTAACATTTATATTTCAGGGTCAAGGGGTTTGAACAGTTATTAGCTTTTTGGTCATAGTTGCAAATAGCTTTCTGGAATGGCTAGACCAACCAGTTCATTAATGTACCTGCTTTCTCAAAGCCCTTCCAGGATTCTCTCTCTCTCTCTCTCTCTCTCTCTCTCTCTCTCTCTCTCTCTCTCTCTCTCTCTCTCTCTCTCTCTCTCTCCATCCTTCCCTCCCTCCCTCTCTCCCTCCTTCCCTCCCACTCTCTTTCTTTCTTTTTCTTTCTTTCTTTCTTTCTTTCTTTCTTTCTTTCTTTCTTTCTTTCTTTCTTTCTTTCTTTCTTTCTTTCTTTCTTTCTTTCTTTCTTTCTTTCTTTCTTTCTTTCTTTCTTTCTTTCTTTCTTTCTTTCTTTCTTTCTTTCTTTCTTTCTTTCTCCTTCCTTCCTTCCTTCCTTCCTTCCTTCCTTCCTTCCTTCCTTCCTTCCTTCCTTCCTTCCTTCCTTCCTTCCTTCCTTCCTTCCTTCCTTCCTTCCTTCCTTCCTTCTTTCTTTCTTTCTTTCTTTCTTTCTTTCTTTCTTTCTTTCTTTCTTTCTTTCTTTCTTTCTTTCTTTCTTTCTTTCTTTCTTTCTTTCTTTCTTTCTTTCTTTCTTTCTTTCTTTCTTTCTTTCTTTCTTTCTTTCTTTCTTTCTTTCTTTCTTTCTTTCTTTCTTTCTCTCCCCCCCCAATTTCCCAATCTGATGGGTGTAAGGTAGAACATCAGCTTCTTTAATTTGCCTTTCTCTTATTAGTAGCGATTTAGCATTTTAGCATTTTTAAAAATATAGCCATTCAGAGGGTTTTTTTCTTCTGAAAATTGCTTGTTTATATAAATGGATTTCTTTTCCAAAGTCGATAAATTAGTGGGTCTCAGTGGTGAATACTAGTTTGCATTTGAGAAAGAGGCTAGTACTATTCTAATCAATAAATATTTAAACTTCCCTCCCAGGAGCATTTGTCTTTGGATTCCAGTCATTAACTTTTTTTTTTAACTCTTACCTTCCATCTTAGAATCGAGACTAAGTATCAGTTTCAAGGCAGAAGAGGAGTTAGGGCTAGGCAACTGTGGTTAAGTGTATAGCTAAGAAGTGTCTGAAGTCAAATTTGAACTCAAGACCTAACATCTCCAGGTCTGGTTCTCTAACGTTTCTCTAATTCTAACTAACAGTCATTTGACTGCTCCTAAAACCATTCATAGTCTTAAGGAAAAAAAGGTTGACTATGAATCATTTCAATTGGACAAACTGAAGTAGCATAGTTTCTTCATAGGTTATTGTGGGATGATTTCAATAGTACTACAAATAATAGTAAAGTGAGAGAACATACTACTTCATCCTTACTTTTCCTTCCTTTAAGCCCTCTTGGAAACATTAGCTTTTGAAATATATATACATTATAGTCCCTCCTTCGAATCTTGGGTCAATTTCCACTTCACTATCCATAGGTAAAAGGCAAAGAATTCTCCCTCAAAAAATATAGCTTTGACCTACTTTTCCCCTGCCCTACCTTTTATCTACTGTTCTACTCTGTCCAATGCACATATCCAATTATTAGAAACAGTCATTTTGTCAGTACTAAATAAGAACTCACCTTTATATAATATATAAAGTTATCAATCAATTCCTTCAAAACAACCTTTTGAAGTTGGTATTACAAGTATTATGGTTCCCATTTTACTGATGAAGAAACTGAGACTCTAAGAGGTTGTCTTTGATTCATAGCTGGTAATTTTCTAAGGTGGAATTCAAACCCAGGTCTCTTGCCTTCAAATTCAATGCTCTTTCCAATTCTTTAATAACTAATTCATCCAGGTTATTCATTTCTAGGCATTGGTGAGTCAATCAAGAAATTTTATTAAGCACTTATTACATTTATTATATGCCAGGCAGTGAGTCAACTAGCATTTATTAAGAATTTAACCAAGTTCCAAGCACTTTGATATGTATAGGGAGGCAAAGAAAGATAAGAAAATCCCTGCCTTAAAGGAGTTCACATTCTAAAAAGGGAAACAAAATGGAAATAACTAAGTATATATATATGTATATATATACATATATATATATATCTATATATATCTCCAGTGTAGCTGAAATGAAAGATAATTTCAGATGGAAGACCTAAGTGAGGTGGGGAAGGTTTCTTGTTGAAGGTGGGATTTGAGTTCATTCTTGAAGGGATCCAAGGAAACTAAAAGGCAGAAGGGAGAAGGGAGAACGCATTTTAGGCATGGGGACAACCAGTACAGAGGCAAAGAAATGGGAACTGGAATGGACTGTGAGAGGAATAACAAACAGGCCAGAGTAAGAAGAAGTAGTGTATAAAGATTGGAAAGGCAGGAAAGGGGTAGGTAATGAAGAGTTTTATATACCAAATGGAGGGTTTTTTATTTGATCTTATGGAACTACTGGAATTTATTAAATGTCTGGTTGAGTGTCTGAATGTGGTGGTGACATGGCTAAACTTATGCTGTAGGAAAGTTGCTTTGGCAGCTGAGTGGAGGATTGGAGTTGGGAGAGGCTATTGGGGATATAGAGAGACTGTATTATAGTAATCCCAGCAAGAAGTGATGAGGGCCTGGATCAAGGTGGCGAATGTGTGAGTGAAGGGGTCCATG